>NW_023270268.1:14548767-14781783 GCF_011800145.1 Mirounga leonina | reverse complement strand
TTACAGATTTAATGCAATCCCTATCAAAATACCAAGAGTACTTTTCACAGAACTAGACACATTATACTAAAATTTGTATGGAACCACAAAAGACCCTGAATACCCAAAGCAATCTTGAGAAAGAACAACAAAGCTGGAGATAGCACAATCCCAGATTTCAAGATATACTACAAAGCTGTAGTGATCAAAACAGTACGGTACTGCCACAAAAACAGACAGAATAGAGAACTGAGAAATAAACCCATGCCTATACGGTCAATTAATCTATGAAAAAAGAGGCAAGAATATGCAATGGGGAAAAGACAATCTCTTCAACAAATGGTTTTGGGAAAATTGGACAGCTATATGCAAAAGAATGAAACTGCACCACTTTCTTACACCATACACAAAAATAAACTCAAAATGGATTAAAGGCCTAAATGTGAGACCTGAAACCATAAAACTAGAAGACAACATAGGCAGTAATCTCTTTGTCACTGGCCTTAGCAACATTGTTTTAGATATGTCTCCTTGGGAAAGGGAAACAAAAGCAAAAATAAACTTCTCGGGCTACACCAAAATAAAAAGCTTGCATGGTGAAGAAAGCCATCAACAAGATAGAAGGAAGGCAATCTACTGAATGGGAGTAGAGATCTGCAAATGACATATCCGATAAGGCATTAATATTGAAAATACATAAAAAATTTATATAATTCAACACCAACAAAATCCAAATAATATGATTAAAAAATGCGCAGAGGACCTGAATAGACATCTGTCCAAAGAAGACATACAGACGACATTAAAAGATGCTCAACACATCACTAATCATCAGGGAAACGCAAATCAAAACCACAATGATGTATCACCTACAACTGTCACAAGAGCTACTATCAAGAAAACAAAAAATAACAAATGCTGGCGAGGAAGTAGAGAAAAAGAGACCCTAGTGCACTGCTGGTGGGAATGCAAACTGGTGTAGCCACTTTGAAAACAGTAAGGAGGTTCCTCAAAAAATTAAAACCAGAAAAACCATATGATTCAGTAATTCCAAAAAAAAAAAAAAAAAAAAAAGGAAACACTTATTTGAAAAGATAGATGCACCTCTGTGTTTACTGCAGGATTATATACAACAGCCAAGATATGGAAGCAACCTAAGAGTCTGCTGAAAGATAAATGGATAATGAAGATATGGTACACACACAATGGAATATCACTTAGTATAGAAAAGAACAAGATCTTGCCATTTGCAACAACACAGACAGACCTAAAGGGCATCATGCTAAGTGAAGTAAGTCAGACAAATTCTGTATGATTTCACTTAAATGTAGAACCTAAAAAACAAAAAACAAACGAAAGCAGAAACAGACTAATACCGAGAATGGATAGCTGCCATAGGGGAAGGGATGACAGATGGGCAAAACGAAGGGGAGTAGGAGGTACAGGCTTCCAGTTACAGAATGAGTTAAGTCACAGGATGAAAGGTACAGCATAGGGAATATAGTCAATGATACTACGATAGCATTGTATGGCAACAGATGGTAGCTACATGTGTAGTAAGCATAACACAATGTATGTAGTTATTAAATCCCCATGTTGTACACCTGAAATTAATGTAACATTGTGTGTTAACTACATTTCTATAATAAATAAAATGATAATGGAAAACAAAAAATACTGATTGCTAGATGGCACTGCAGAACACACAAGTCAATATATCTGGGGTGAAAATATCAAACTGAACTTTCAATAATCATTGCACATGATTTTAAGTCCCTATCCAATTTGAGAGCCACTACTCTAGAGTTAAGTGGCTACTATGTGATTTACAGAATTCCAATTATAACTAGTATTCTTAAACATTTATGGTCCTGGTTAGTTCTGTATTATCAATTTGTAAACATCACCTAACTTGTACATGGAAATTTTATTTTTAATAGTATAGAAAACAAATTCATATTCATTATCTCTCTCATCACAATAATATAGGAGAATCAGATATATTTACCTACAGGAATCAAAACTGTAGGTAATATATCTATATAATCATGCAAATATTTTATATATTTGGAATTGTTTCTTCTTAGAGGTTTACATAAGAGAAGTATAAGTTAAAAGAATTAAAAAGGGTTAAGGTGAGGGGCACTGGGTGGTTCAGTCAGTTGAGCATCCTACTCTTGATTTTGGCTCAGGTAATGATCTCAGGGTTGAGATCAAGCCCCGTGTGGGCCTCCATGCTGGGTGTGGAGCCTGCTCAAGATTCTCTCCCTCCCTCTGCCCCTCCCCAAAACCACCCCTCCCACACTTGCGTGTACACTCTCCCTCTTAAAAAAACAAAACAAAACAAACAAACAAACAAAAACAAAGAGGGGGAGTTAAGGTGAAAGATGTTGACATTTATTGCTGAGAACAATGAAATTCCCAAGAATGATTAAATGGTGCTCTGGTCAGCCAATTCCAATGTGAGGAGATGTTTCTACACTATCAACAAGCAATGTTCTGGACAGCAGCTGGGTAACCTATAATTCAACTCCATTCTGATATCTACCAAGAGACAGCAACATATTCCACTGGTAAAGGGCTTGCTCCCACAAGACTACCCTCTACTTTGGATGCTAACTGTAAGCCTAGGTTGTTACCTGTGCTTCTGACCATACAGATACGTAGGGTGAGGTCCTAAACAAAGCAGCTTCTGTCCTTCTGGAATTTGGGGCCAGCATAATGGCATGTGAAAATATTCTGGAAGCTCTCTGAACCCTCTCCTCTTTGGGTTTTTACAGAGGCTTCCTTACACAGAAATGATTAAATCATTGGCAACTGATTAAAATTTCGCCCCCTCACCCCCCCACCATTGGTGGGACTGAAAGCTTCAACCCTCTAATTATAGGATTGGTTTCCTTGGCAATCAGCTCCCATCCTTAGTTGCTGTCCAAAAGTCACCCCATTAACATAAACCCAGTCCTGGTAGAAAGGAGCTTGTTAGAAATAAACAAGACATGCATTTCACCTTCATGGCTCCACAAAAGATGTTAAGAGACCAAATATTATGACGAAAGATGATCCTATAACTCTTACTGAACTACCCAGTGCCCCTCACCTTAACCCTTTTTAATTCTTTTAACTTATACTTCTCTTATGTAAACCTCTAAGAAGAAACAATTCCAAATATATAAAATATTTGCATGATTATATAGATATATTACCTACAGTTTTGATTCCTGTAGATAAATATATCTGATTCTCCTACATTATTGTGATGAGAGAGATAATGAATATGAATTTGTTTTCTATACTATTAAAAATAAAATTTCCATGTACAAGTTAGGTGATGTTTACAAATTGATAATACAGAACTAACCAGGACCATAAATGTTTAAGAATACTAGTTATAATTGGAATTCTGTAAATCACATAGTAGCCACTTAACTCTGTAGAGTAGTGGCTCAGGAAATTCCAAGAGTTTGGGAGCTGAGGGCCAAGAACTGTGGACTAAAGCCAAATATATATGAGAAATACATTCTGGTCATCTAAATGATCAAATACACATTTCTCATAAATCACAATATTGAAATGATAATGGAGAAAGAAGGGCACAGTTTGCCAAATAAGGTGGGTAGAAAGGAGCAAGAGCAGTTTGTGAGGCTAAGGAAGAGACAAAGAAAAAAAAAGATTCAAACACTGTAAGAATTATTTTAGAAAATCTTAAATTTCAGTCTTTACTACAAACAACATTAAGAGGACCCCGAGTTGAGACATGCTATATGTACTGGCTTGTGAGATACTAGAAAACACAGAAGTATCTTCTTTTCTAGGAAAAAAATATGATTCTCCTGTCATATTTCATCATCATAATATTTACCATATTCATCACTTACCATATGCCAGGCACTAGTGCTTCCAAATGTATTTTCCAACTTCTTAGGTAGGTACTATTATCCTAATTTATAAACAAAGTCTTAGAAAAAAATTAAACATCTTACCTACAGCTATATAAGTTATCAGCGGCAAAGCTGGGATGTAAACCCAGATAAGTTATCTTCCAAATTTGTGCTCCTAATACAACATTCTGAGAGGCAACACAACATGGATTCAGATTTTTTCCATTAAGAATCCGGAAAAGGCAAAACTCAGTGGTAGAAAGAACCCTGACCAGAGATTGAAAAACCCAGATTCTAGTCTACGATCTGCCACCTTGATTACTGATGGGTTTACCTCTCTGGATCTAAATTTTCCCATCAATAAAATGACAAGGTTGAACTACATTACTAAGATACTACCCTCCTAAATTGTGAAGGGAAAATTTAATGCAAATATAGAATGGCAGCCTAAACAGAAGGAATTGACATTTTTGCCAGAAACTAAATAAACGGTATAGTACAAACCTTACCTCAAATCCATACCAAACTTGGCTAAAAAGTTATTATCACCACCATAGATGAAGAAACTTAACTTCAAAGAGGTGAAGGTTAATTTGCCTATAATCACCTGACAGTATGTGACAGAGCTAGGGTTGGAATTAAGGACTATTTAGTAGGCTCTTTCCTCTATTCTACATTGCCTCCTGAACTGAATCTCCTATTTCCATCATCTTTCTACCTCTGAAAAGCTAGAGTATCCCTAACCCACTTCATAGGATCAGTCACCATACAGTGGAGCAAGGATTAAATCCTATGGAGGCAAACAGACCAACGCTTACTCCTCATTCTCTCTTTTTTTTCTTTTCTTTTTTTTAAGATTTTATTTATTCTAGAGGGAGGGGCAGAGGGAGAAAATCCCAAGCAGACTCCCCGCTGAGCACGGAGCCCAACTCTGGGCTTGATCTCATGACCCTGAGATCATGACCTGAGTGGACCCGAAGAGTCAGACGATCAACTGACTGAGCCACCCAGGCACCCCCCTATATTTTTTAAAGATTTATTTCTTTTTAGAGAGAGAAAGCGCACCGGAGCACATACACGAGCAGGGAAGGGGCAGAGAGAAACGGAGAGACAGAGAATCTCAAGCAGACTCCCACTGAGTATGGAGCCCTACCCCAGGGTCAATGTCACAGCCCTGAGATCATGACCTGAGCCTAAATTAAGAGTTCAAGACTTAACCAACTTAGCCACCTAGGTGCCCCTTCACTCCCTATTTTTAATTAAATACTTAGGGGCAGGAACGACCTAACTAGTTTATAAAGAAGGGATAATCAAGTGCCTTTTTTCATGATACTGTCACTCCATCTATATACCTCAGAACTCAAATGCCCTATAATTCAGTGAATGCCCAAAATGTACTCAGCATCAGATATACAGTATGAGAAACTCCACTCTCTTTTCTATAAGTCACTAAACTGCATTAGTCCAAAAATAAGTGTTATGGCTAGGGAATCAAGATTTTTTTCAGGGTTAGTGTAGGTTTGAAGAGCAGTCTACTTCTTTTCAATCTTTTCATAAAGTAATATATCTCAAGAGAATTGAGCACTTATATACACTGTTACTAGTATTAGCAGTAATTACCCTCTAATAGCCATAAGACAACTATACCTTAATCCAGAATATAAGTACAAGGAAGAAAAAAATAAATCACATTGGTTCTATTCATGGATTATGAAAAACTTCATCACATTTCATTCAATAAACATAAAAATGCTCAGTGTTGGTAATTAATATTTACAGAGTGTTTATGGTATGTCAGGCAGTTTTTAGGAGAACCACCTCATTTGTTCTTCATAACAATTCATTAAATCTAAGAGCTCTGATGTGGGCAAAAATTTCCTGTTATCACAGGTGGACTGAAAGAAAGGCAAAGGGTGAAAGTGAGGAAGCCAGGAATGTAAACCAGCCAGCTTACTCTAGAGCAAGGGAAACTCTTAGAAACTAAGCACCGGTGCCTTGGACAGTTAGGCATTACTCTCATTTCAGAGATTGGGAAAATGAAGAGATTTAGTCTCCTACCCAGTGTCAAGTGAGCAAGTGGAAAATTCAGCACTCAGATCTTGAGTTAATGTTCTGACTTAATCCAGTGCATTTCCCATTACACTATACTCTCTAACACTAAAACCTGACATTTGTATACATCTTCCTATTTTATAAACAATATTGCATTAAAATTTTCTAACGACCCTGTGAGTGATGTATCATTCCTAATTTACAGATGAAGTAGGGAGTGATCCCAAAAGGTTGGGAAATTAGATATGGCATGTTTAGAGAACCAGAATTTAAATTACGCGTTGAGATCTTGAGCAATCCAATTCAAAATTCCAAAGCAGGAAAAAAAAAACTGTCTCCTATATTTAAGAGGCACGGGTCAGTTTCAGTCCTAGTACGTCACTGTCTTCGAGCATCTTAGCATATCTCCAACAACACATGCTGGAGCAGTTTATATTTCAACTTGTATTACTGTTCTAGCGAATATTTTACCTCACTTTCGAGTGAGTTCCTTGTACGGACACGAGTCAACCTACCATGCATGTATGTAGTAGTCACTCAACAAATGATCAAGAATCATACCAAACATACAGAAACGACGAACATCTACGGTTAGCCTCGATAACGGACGGGGGTGGGGGCGAGTTCATGTCCACTGCCCCAGGCAGTACCGTCCTAGCCACACGTCCCTCTTTCGTTTTCGATATAAATGCCATCTCAATGAATGAAATAAAACTAATGGCGCCCTAGGAATTCAGAGTACGGAAAGAAAATAAGCAAAAGAGACAAAGAGAGTGAAAGACCAAGTAGGGCCTGGAATCACTAGCATGAAAAGATGACATGAGTAAGGGAAGCCCAGGGGCGGGCTGCTCCCTAGCCAAAGGAGAGCGCACGGACTTGTGAAGAAAATGACGTGTCTCTTCGAAGCAGCAACGGCAGCGGAGGTTGGTCCTGGCACCGCCCGCACCCCTAGCCCGGCTGAAGCGAGTCACTCACCCCGAAGACAGGCTACGTAGGGCCGCCCCCAGGGCCGCCGAGTTTCGATTCCCCAGTGTTTGGAAACGGACGGAAAACAAACCGGGTCGCCAGAGGTCACCACGGGCTTCCGGTTTCCTCGAAGACACCGCCGCTTCCCCAGAGAAGGCAGCCGCTCCGGGAACGCCGCGGAGGAATTCCCATTTCTTTAGCCTCCACTACGCCGCCAGCGGCGCAGCCCGGCCCGTCGACTGGAGCTCCGGAGGTTGTGGAAGGAGGCACAAGCCGAGGAGGAGAAGCCGAGCGGCTGCCGAAGAAGGCCCGTTACCCAGCAACACGCGCGCGAGACCCAGGCCCACCGGCGCCCGCCTCGTCAGCGTCCGCACCGGCTGATGGCCATGTCGCGTTCCGCGGAAGGGAAGCGCTGTCGAGGGGGACTGGAAGGGAAGACGAGCAGTGAACGGCCGGAAGTGGAACTCCTGCGGTCCTCAGGCTGGGCTCCGAGGCCGCGCGAGCAAACCGGAAGTCCGTCCGCAGGGAGCTGAGGGGGCGTTCTCGAAGCCGGGGCGGTGAGGGGTGCGGGAAGGAGAAAGTGGGCGCGGCGTACTACGTGTCCCGTGAGTCTCCGCGGCGGGGCGGGGCCGCGGCGACGCGAGGAGCGGAGGCGGAGCTGGAGATGGGTAAGCGTGTTACCGGCCGCTGTGGCGGTTGGGTCGCTGGGGTGTTTTTCCGCCTTCTTCCAGCGCGTTCTTTTCATTCGGCGTCCGCTTGGGGGTCCCCGAGCGTCTGTGGTGCGTTTTGGGTCCGCTCAGTAGCGCTCTTCCATGTTTATAGCGCTGTCGCCTCGCTGTGGCCGGGAGCTGGGAAACTAACGCCGCTTTCGGGGCGGGCGGAAGGAGCTGTTCAAGCCCCCACCTGCGTTTCCTGGGCGCTACTGCGAAACTTCAGGCCATCAGTTGAAACACAAGCTCGGCGAATTACTCAAGGTCCCATAGTTATTCGGCACAGTGCTCTTTAAAAAAAAATCAACTTTATTGAGTTTTGGGCAAAGCTTTGGGATTTGGGGATGGTAACCGGCTGCCCTGGAGTTGCTTCCGCCTTCCAGTATTTCTCGATGATAGCCCTGATCTGTGGAGTCACGAGTAGTTGAACTCTACTGTCTTTGGAGGTCGCAGCCACATGGAACCCCTCAAGCTGTAGGGCTACTTCTGATTTTAAAAAATAAGCGAGAAAACGGTAATTGTAGGCAGTTTATCCTCATTAACCGCCAATTAGCAACAATGACACCCTTCGCCACCCTCTTACTTAGTACTTTGTCAACTGAAGGCTTATTGTTTAAATAGGTGTTTTGTGGGAAGGTGTTTTTACATCGCGTTTTAATTCATCAGCCCACCTGTCAGCTCTGATCAAAGAATGGATTCGACTCAAGGGTTAACTTTAAAATACGTTTTTGTTGTTGTTAAGCTTCTCTTTTTGGTTTGAGTGAAAGTTCACGGCTATTACGAACAAAGACCACACGCAACTTAAAGTTACATCATATTTTTAAAAATCTAAATAATAAAATCATTTGCTTCAATTTGTCCGGCTGCGGCATGGAAGAGAGCAGTGTTTTTAGTATTTTAGACATGAATCATTTATTTTTTGATGGCCTTGGTAAAGCGCTTTGCAAATTTAAAAGACCACTAAATAGGATGTTTTCGCTAGTAGAGTTTTCAGGAATAGTCACAAAATTGGCTGAGGCACCCAAATCATCATAAATAAGATGATAATCTGGTTTCTAATTTGTAGATATGAAAATATTTTCTATTTTTCAACTTTCATTCACAATTTAGAATAATTTGAGACTTGTCGAAAACGAAGGGAAATTCATTTTTATCTTTTCTCTCTGAGTAAGGAGAAAATGACTTAGCCCGTTATTTTAAAGTTTTTCTGATGAGAGTCTATTTTTATTTTAAAATACACACCTCTTTACTATAATTATGAAAAAGGTGGGTCTTTATTAACAAAATTATTTTATATTAAAATTATTTTCTCCCACCTCATCACACCCACACACCCCCAAGAAAAAAAGCACATACACATGGACAAAAGGATGTAAACTACTTAAGTCATGACTTGATAAACTCTGTATATCCACATCTGTGTGTATCCTGAAACAACAGTCTTCAAACAGGGCAACGCATATCCCTAACCCTTAACCTTTTAGAAGGTACATGGAGGATTTCCATACATAATCCTTTACATAAAGGATAATTTGAAGGTACTAATTCTCAGGTTGTCCACTTGCATGTTTTCTTCCCTAAAATTGATCTACCTCAGAGTGTGCCTGAATCAGACACCTTTCTCCCTTCCTCTTTGGTAATTGTCCTCCTACTCTACATATAAAGCAATACCTTTAATCTGACTAAATCTGTTTAGAAAGTGAGTGATTCTAATGACTGGGTAGTTAATTCCTTTGCAAGAATGGCAGTTTCCAAAGGCCTTCAAAAATATTGCAGGACCTGGGGTGTCTGGGTGGCTCAGTTGTTGAGCTTCTGCCTCTCACTCAGGTCATGATCCCAGGGTCCTGGGATCGAGCCCCGCATCGGGCTCCCTGCTCGGCGGGAAGCCTGCTTCTCCCTCTCCCACTCTGCCTGCTTGTGTTCCCTCTCTCACTGTCTCTCTCTGTCAAATAAAGAAATAAAATCTTTAAAAAAAAAAAATATTGCAGGACCTAATTGAATTGTCATCTGACCATTAAAAATAATTTTTATGTCATACCTCTATGTGATTTTTGGTACATGGCTTAGTAGTTCAAAAGAATGATTGTTGTTATAACCAGAAATCCTTCTACTCCCATATACTTGGAATGGAAGACTACAAAATAGAAGAACAACCTAACCTGTTTCTTTCTAGCAATGAGTAGTAGTCATTCTGGATACATGATCTAAATGGGTGTTGGGGGAGAAGGCCCTATCTATTTCTTTATGAGATGCATTTCCAATAAAAGCTGACCTGATATTTTCAAATGATCATAATTTGTAGTATTTTTGTTATTTGATCAGTAGTAGTCTAGTAATTTAATGATATCACAATATAATACTGAGGAAAATTTTTAGAACTTATGTTCTCAGGAATTTTAAAATACTTTTTTGTTGTTGAGGGAAATGTGATAGGATGGTCAATTTAAAATATTTTCAAACACTAAAATGTTAGGATAAATTTATGTGGGAGAAGTGAGATAAAAATATGAATTCAAGAAGAAAAGGAAAGATAATCAAGTTCCCAACTGTGAAAAGAGAGCTTGCTCATGTGCTTTTCAACAGGATGAATAATAATGGATACTAAATTAGTATGGCATTTACATTTGATTTATAAAAGAAAGAGATGCTACTGTCTCTAGCAGCTAGTCTTGTTGTGCTAGAACTCTCTGTTGTATGTTCACAGACATACAATCTGTGCTTCATAATAACTTTTTGATTTGAAATGCTTTGTATTCAGTCAGAATTAGCTTCTAACAGAGCTTTCATTTTTTAAAAAATAAAACGTGAGTGTCATAATTGTATGCACAGTAACTAAGTGCAATAATTTTCTTTCGGAAATGTGTAGGTGAAGAAAAATTTGATAGCCCTGGAAAGCCCTAAAGTAGGGAGAAGTATGAGAACAGCTAAAAGAACAGCAGCAGAGAACTGAGTGGGGTTGGTATGTTGTACAGGGAAAGAAAAAAGATCCAGTAGAGGGAATCCTACATTCTTTTTAAATGAATTAAGAACAACCCTCCTCTGAGGCTTGACAGTTAATACTCTTGTTATTTGGGATATGAATTCATTGATTTATTCAGTAATTAACATATTTATTTAGCACTTACCATGTGCCAGACATTGTTTTAGGCACTGAGATGAAACAGGCAAATGACTTTTTAATGTATAAGGAAATAAAATCTATCACAGGGAGATCAGTCACATAGACAAAGACCTATGTGAAATTTAACAACATGACAAGCAATTTTCTCCCATTAATTTTTTATGACAGTTACTATATGTGCCTCTGAAAACTTGTTTTCCTATTTAAAATGGGAAGAGAAGAAATAATTTGGAGACTTCTACATGTTCACTGTAAAAACCAAGAAGACAAAAGTTTGTTAGAGGAAAGATACCTTATAAAGTTACCAAATAATGAAAGGATGACATTAAGCTTCTATAAGATCTATAGAAAGAAATTAAGCTAGATTTTTAAAAATAGATTATGTAGCAAAGGAGAGGGAAAATTTCCAAGCCCATTGCACAACTCACATTATATAAAAGTGAAATTGTTAAATTTATAATAGTTGCAAAATTAAAGACATAAGTTCCTAGTGTAGATTTTTAAATTGTGTATGTATGAATAGTCAGTTGGTTCTCTAAAAGTACAAAAAAAGATGGGTTTTTAATCACTGATATTAATCATTTACTCTACATTTTATATTGGTTCCTTTTGGCTTTAAAAAGCTCCTCCCTCTTATCCCATAGCCAATCTGTTCACGTGGATTTATGGATTCCACTCCTTATTTGTCTTTCCAATCCTGTTTCATCATCCCTACTATGCTACAGTTTCCTATTTGTATATTATAATAGTTTCTTCTAATTAGTTATTTCTTTTTTTTTTTTTGCTTCTAACTCATTCTTTATATGGATATCTAAATGATCTTTTCAAAATGTATATCTTACCATTACATTTCTCTCTTACACTTCTGAAATGACTCCTTAGCATGTTTTAAAAAGCCATTCTTAAACTAGCCCAGCCTGTTTTTCCACCAGCTCCTAGAAACATTGCCAGCCCCAGTGTTGAAATTGGGTATCTTTGCTCATTTATAAAGTTTTCATTTAGCTGATTCTGATTCTGATCTTGTATATATACTTTTTTTATCCTTGATATTACTTAAAAATTCTCAGTTAATTGGGGAACCCTGGAAAGATTCTCCAACATCAGTTTGAGAATTATGGCTCTACTTACATATTTGTCTTAAAATGAAATTACATTCTGGGGCACCTGGGTGGCTCAGTTAAGTATCTGACTCTTGATTTCAGCTTAGGTCATGAAAATCTCAGGGTCCTGAGATGGAGCCCTGCTTTGGGTTTCATGCTGGGCATGGAGCCTGCTTAAGATTCTCGCTTTCCCTCTCCCTCTGCCCCTCCCCTTCTGCATGCTTGTGCACATGTGTGTTTTCTCTCTCTCTCTCTCTCTTTCTCTCTCTTTTTAAAGATTTATTTATTTGAGGGCACATGTGTGAACAAGTAGGGAGAGGGAGAGAATCCTCAAGCAGACTCGCCATAGAGCATGGAGCTGATAGCTCAATCTTATCACCCATGATATCAAGGCCTGAGCCGAAACCAATAGTTGGACACCTAGCTGACTGAGCCACCCAGGCGCCCGTCTTTCTCTCTCTCTCTCTCTCTCTCAAAAAAAAAAAAAGAAAAGAAAACACATTTAGAAGAAGATCCTGTATCTCCAGATAATGGATATCATCAGAATATATTGAGTCACAATTTTTTAATATTATTGTGTCATAATATTTTTTAGAGTATGTGGCAGAAGGATATCATTATTTTGACACTAAGTGTTCCCTAGTAGAAATCAAAACAGTTTTCTTCCCTTTGTGCCCAAAATAAAATTTTTCTCCAAAGATCATCCTAAACTAATCAAAATTCTTAATCTTCTAAATCTTCATAATGAATTGCATTGCTACTTGTATGTTATTGGTAAGAGTGTTAAAAAAAAGTTCTTTATCCCATCCTACCAGTACTTCTTCTTAAATAATTCAAATTTTCAATTTGAAGAAGTGTTTCTTTTGTTTTTGTGACAAGGCAGTTATATTTATTATCTCAAATGAACTAATAGGTTTGAAATACCTGTGTTGGATAATACAGAAGTTTAAAGATCAGAGATAAAGCAGAACTAGAACTACCTGGAAATACTTAACTATACATTGAGAAAATCATTGATATGTTGAGCTTAGTAACTGAAGTGATTGCTCAAAACTAAGAGTTTTAGAAGCCAGATTATCCTTTTATTATTTTTCAGTTTTGATTTTTAGTTCTGTTTAGATGAAAAGGGAAATGAGATAATGACATCTACACCAAATCTTGTGTTTTAACTTGGGAATCTATTAGCAACAGAAATACAGTTTAGTACCAATAACATTTATATTCATGAAAAATGTAATTATTTTTTGACATTGAGTATATCGTTCACTAAGAGTATATCATTCACTAACTGGAACTATTTAATGTTTTGGTCAATATTTGTTATAAAAGTTATGAAACATAGGCCAAAGAGTCTCAAGAGAATGAAAAAAAAATGCTTTTGTCTGTGCAGCTAGGCAGAGGACAGTTATAGTTTTCCAGGTAGAGCAAACTCACTTAAAAAAATATGCATGTGGAGATCTTTGGGGAGAAAATAATGGCTTGGGTTGAGGAAAAGAGGAAGAGACCTGGGGAAAAATTTTATTCATCTTGATATTAAAGGAATCAGCAGAATATTCCATAATCCTTGTTCTCTAAAAATAAAAGCAACAACAAAAATCTTTAAAAGATTATAAATATCTTTCATCTTTACAAAAACTGTGAGACAGGTTTATTCACTTTTTTCAGAAAAGAAATACAGAACAATAAGGAAATTGTTAACTATAAAATGTAGCATTAGACATATTTATATGACATGTCTATGAAATGTTCCTTTAGTTAAGAGTTAAAGTGTGCTTTTACCCTACATGATCTAGATTATGTCAGTCTCACATCTCATTTTTGCTGAAAAAATAATAGAAATTTTAAATATTGATAATATATAATAATAATTTTGGTCACTTCTAATGATATCTTAATAAAAAATTTAGGAAAAATAGACTTACATGACATTCATTTTATTGCTTTGAATACTGAAGGATGATATATTTAAAACCAAATATATCAGTATTATGTTAAATATACACAGACTATTCAA
This sequence comes from Mirounga leonina, assembly GCF_011800145.1. Lineage (NCBI taxonomy): Eukaryota > Metazoa > Chordata > Mammalia > Carnivora > Phocidae > Mirounga > Mirounga leonina. The sequence goes on along the minus strand of NW_023270268.1, from coordinate 14,767,963 downwards.
AGACTGTCATACTGGATTAAAGAATGTGCTGATAATAAAAGATCTGTGGAAAATAGCAAAGGATGAAAAAATATCGATCATGAGTAAGCTAAAGTGGAAAGTAGCTTGATATAAAATATTACCATGAGACATAGCAGACTTTCAGAAAAAAAAAGTATTACTTCCACCAGAAGATAAAAAAACTCTGTGTGCATCTAATAAAACAGCTTCATATTATATGAACTAAGAGATAAACACACAATACTAGAAAATTTGAACTTACCTCCTCACTGATAGAATGAAAAAAAGAAAAAATACATTAAGGAAATAGATGATTGGAATTAAAATTATTAACATCACACCCACTAGGATGGCTATTATCAGAAACAAAAAACAAATGGAAAATATTTATCTTAAAATTAATATGGAATTTCAAGGGACTCAAGGGAATCCCTGAATCCAAAACAATCTTGAGAGTGGAACCAACTGGAGGTTTCACATTTGCTGACTTCAAAATATGTTACAGAACTACAGAATCAAAACAGTATGTCACTGACGTAAAGACATACATATAAATCAATGGAATAGGATAGGGAGCCCCCCAAAACCCTCATATAAGTGGTCAAATGATTTTCAGCAAAGATGCTAAGACCACTCGCTGGGAAAAGGGCAGTTTTTTCAACCAGTGGTGTTGGTTTGGGGAAAACTGAATATCCACATGCAAAATAATGAAGTTGGACCCTTACCTACTATATACAAAAACCAAGTAAATATTGATCAAAGCCTTAGATTGTAAGAGCTAACACTATAACAGTCTTAGAAGAAAGATAGGGGAAAGCTGCATGGCATTGGATTTGACCATGAGTTTTTGGACATGGCAACAAAAGAAAAAAAATAAGTGAAGGTCTCTAAATCAATCACTAATAAAATACAAAGAATCATCTAGTGACTCCAATCTTGGAAAAATACTGTGATCTTTACTTTGAATTTCACTAGAACTATCTAAATACATAACTGATGAGTAAAGAATATAACTTCAGCTTCAAAACTAAATCATACCTATGCTTAAATAGTATAGACAGTAAATGATATGGGAAAATGTTCACAATGTATTGGTAAGAAAGCAAATTGTTAGGGTTACAGCCCGATTTATTTATGTCTTTTTCTTCCATTAAAATTACAATTAAAAAGTAAAAAAATATACACAGAAAAGGAAAGAGGGAGTCATCAGTGGATAAAAGATTTCAACAAATATTCTGAAAGAAACTAGGTATGAATATATTGTCAAAAGAAATAGAGCCCAGGAAGCTTCAGCACAGAATTATATTAGGAGTCCACAGTGGAGATGGAAATCAGTTTTCCCAGAAAGACGATGGCAAGGAAGCCCTATGAAAGCCCTAAATGTAAGATGGAAGATGGATATGAGATTTTTGGAAGTCTTTTATGAAACTAATGTGCTTCTTTGTCTTCTCCATTTCATCATGCAGAAAGACAGGCAATCCAGGGTTCCTTCTAAAGCCAGAAGAAGAAAGGACCCACCCACTCTAAAGAAATAGAAAATTGGACAAACTGGGAAAAAGCTTTAGCTTATTTCTTTCCAGGGTAAGAATTCCAACTTACTCCTATTCTCAGCATGTCATGTTTACTTTGCAAATTTAGATGTGATATGTTGAAGAAGCATGGTCTCAGTTTTACATTATGCAATTTAAAATTACTTCTATTTTCACATTCTCATTTTAAAACTCTTTAGTGATTCATTTTCTCAATATTTGTGTAGTGATTCTTGAAACAATAATTATATAGTTATTCACTAGCACCCAGAGTAAGAAAGTCATCACTCTTTATTAGAATTATGACACTTATTTCTAAAATGAGGAACATAAATGATAATGTGTAAATCATTTCAAATGACAAGTTGAAATTCTCTAATTAGACTAGCTTCAGATTCTATTCTTGTGTCTTGTGATTTAAGGGAAGTGGTGAATTTAATTGAAGATTGTTCTTTCACGTTAGTGGAACAAAATTTTACCTTTAAGCAAATCAACTATATGACTTCTATGGCAAATAGCTTAAATAAAAGTCAGTTGAGAATGGGCACGTGTAGGGAGGAATAACCAAGCACATCTGAAATCAATGCTCTCTTTGCTCAACCTACAGATATAATTCTAATCCATTTATAGCACTATTGTGTTTGGTAGACTATCTGAAAAACTTAATTATGATGATCCTTGTTAGATCTGTTGTTTTATTCTGACAAGTCTCACTATACTGAATAAACTGGGATACTTGTAACCAATATAGACTTAAAGCATATAGATCAATTACTAAGATTTGAAGTTAGCATTTAGCACTATTAGATTTCTAATTATTTGTTAACTATTCCTTAAAAAAATTTAAAGCTGAAGAATATAGTTACTGCAAAAGATACCAGTTTTTAATTCTACTGAAAGCTTTCTTTCCACTCAACTTTGATTTCTGATTTTGGATGAAATTCATTAGTTATCTTCATTATTAAAACAAAAGAAAAAGGAAAGAGAATATCTATTAAGCATCTTGGAGCATTTATTCAGCCAGAATCTATCCAGAAGTATCTGCATAGACTAGTCCATGAATGATAAAGCTAAATTACAATTTTGCACAGATAATAGGCTCTTAATAAATTTTTGTTGAATCATTAAGTTTAATCTAAGGTTGACATATAGGCAAAAATTTATAAATTAGGTAAATGAATGAATAGCGAATGTTAAACTTATATCACAGAGAAGATTAGGGATAAATGCATTTTAAAGTTTAGAAGCAGGGACACCTGGTGGCTTAGTCAGTTAAGTGTCTGACTCTTGGTTTAGGCTCAGGGTCCTGCATGGGGCTCTGTGCTGGGGGGTGGAGCCTGCTTAAGAGTCTCTCCCTCTGCCCCCCCACCCCCCGCCCACCATTGTGTGCTTTTGCGCATTCTCTCTCTCAAAAATAATAAATAAATAAACTGCTTTAAAGTTTAGAAGTAAACTAAATTATTTAAGTTGAGCACTTGAGAAAAATCATTAAGGAAAGATGAAATAATTAGAGCACACTCATTCTGCTTTGGTTTCTGCATATTTTAATTTTCTATCCAACTACAAATAGAACTCACTTAAAGCAGTGTAGAAAGGAAATCAAACATTTATTATATGTCTTTAGTGTATCAGGTACTGAAATGGGTTATTTTATACGCTGTTTCATTTTATCACTAAAACCATACTATGAATTAAGTATTATTATGATCAACATGTTCAGATGATAAAATGATATTCAGACCATTTAACTGACTTGCCTTAATTTAAAAATCTCAGGAAATGGAGCCAGAATTTAAATCCAGAATTACAGAAGAAGATATTCAGTTGATACATATAGCCATCCTGGTTGTTAAATATCAACACTGCCTGGGCCAGTCTTAATTCTGAAGTTCATATTATTTCCATTATTTTATAATACTCTAAATATTCAGTGCTTTTCTTTGACTGGAACTTTTTTAGATGTTGGGATACAGTGGTTAACAAGATAGATATGAACTTTTCCCTAAGTGGATTTTCATTATCTTGTAGAGGACTTCATCAAATAAATTATAATATGATGTGTTAAGTGGTATGTAAAGTAATTGAGAGGCCTGGGGGCACATCATAGGAACTTTGACCCCTACTTACCATTTGTTGGGTTGGTTTAGACATCACCTAAACCTAGCCTAACACCCTGTACCTAAAGCCTTAGTGTACCACATCTGCTTGCATAACATTCTGTATTTGTCTTCTAATACTTAATACTTAACATTACTTGAGGAGAGGGATTTTGTCTTTGCCTAAGCATTATGTCTGGCTCATAGCAAACCTTCAATAACTATTTCAGAACCAAAAACAAAAAAACAACAAAAAAATAGAATCAGGGTCTAAAATTGCAGCAAAATGTGAGAGAGCAGTTTTAGGTAAGATTTTAGGTATTATGATGAGAAGTGATGGAGATTTCCTTGTAAAGTAGGAGGCAAGTTTATCTTTTAAGAATGAGGAAGATGGTGTAGGATTTATTTATAAAGGTTTAGAATGATCACTGTGCAGATGCAAGAGGAAAGAGAAAGAATACATAAAAAGGATAGCCTTGAAGATGTGCTAACAGTTCCTCTGAGGTTGGAATCTTGGAACATGTAGTGGTACCAATAGGCATTGTATACATAATTTCCTTTAAGAATCAGCAGCTCAAATGCAAGAAATCAGGGATCAAGCCTAATTTGTTAGGAATGCTCTTGGCCTCAAGTAATTGGAAAGATAAAAAGTAGTTTGAACTTGTAAGGGTTAATTTTGTCACGTATCCGGAAACAGATATATAGAATAATGATGATTCCCAAAGTTAAGAACAAAAAACTTCACTCCTCAAAATGTTACTCTGAGTTCTTCCCTGCATATCAATTGGAAATGGTTTTTCTTCTGTTTTTTTCTAAAATCTTGTTTTGTACAATACTTTTTAAATTAAAATTGATCATTAAAATAAAAGTTTAGAAGGAAAATATCTCTCTGTGTTGTTTCCAAAACATTTTTTGGTTCATGCTGAATGTTATTTAGTACCAGACAACATTTGAACATCATTAAGGAACCCAAGACATAAAAAGAACTGATTGTACACTTTAAATGGATGAATTTTATGGTATGCGAATTATATCTCAATAAAGCTGTCAAAGCAAAAGAAATGAACAGAAAAATGGGAACTTCCTCCCCTACACATCGCAAAACTTAAAGAATAGGAAAAAAATGACTATTCATTGTACAAGTAATATATCAAGAGGTTTCTTAAAAAGTGGTTTCTGGTTCTGGGGTGGCAGGGAAAGGTGGTAGATGAGGCCTAATCTTCTACCAAGACTATTAAGTGAGTAAAGCTTATGTTTTTATACCAGACTCTTCTTCAACCATTTGTATAATATATGTAATAACTTGCTCTGATCTCACAACACTTTCCACCTTGCTCTTTTCTTTCTTTGCATTTCTGTCCTTCTAATTCACAAAAGGGGGAAAAAGAAAAAACCAAGCAGAAACCTACTCAGAGTTGGCTAAAATTGTTTTCTCCACTTGCTTCATAATTTCAGTTTAGCATGCTCCAATAAGGATTTCATCTCTTCCACTACCCTAATGTTGTTCATAGATCACCGATGACTTCCATGTTAAAATCCAGTGTCAATTTCTCTGTTCTCCTTACTCAAATACTAAGCAATATCTAATACAATCAACTGTTCTGTTTTTCTGGAAACATAAAAGTCACCAACTTTGATCCAGTTGCTTGGTCAGTCTTGATCACTACCACTTGATCACTACCTTTCTCTTATTCCCTATATCAGTGAGTTCTACCTATTTCACCTCTAAAACATGTGGAATCAGTCCACTTTTCTTAGAGCCCTACTTCAAAACCGAAACATTCTCTTTTCTCAAATCTATTCTTTTTACTGTAATATAATGTGTTTTTAAAATATATACTTTGGGGCGCCTTGGTGACTCAGTCGTTGGGCGTCTGCCTTCGGCTCAGGTCGTGATCCCAGGGTCCTGGGATTGAGCCCCGCATCGGGCTCCTTCCTCGGTGGGAAGCCTGCTTCTCCCTCTCCTACTCCCCCTGCTTGTGTTCTCTCTCTCGCTATGTCTCTCTCTGTCAAATAAATAAATAAAATCTTTAAAAAAAAATAAAATAAAATATATACTTTGTTGGGGCGCCTGGGTGGCTCAGTCGTTAAGCGTCTGCCTTCGGCTCAGGTCATGATCCCAGGGTCCTGGGATCGAGCCCCGCATCGGGCTCCCTGCTCGGCGGGAAGCCTGCTTCTCCCTCTCCCACTCCCCCTGCTTGTGTTCCCTCTCTCGCTGTATCTCTCTCTGTCAAATAAATAAATAAAATCTTTAAAAATAAATAAATAAATAAATAAAATAAAATATATACTTTGTTGAATTATACCATTCATACAAAAAAAGTGTGAAAATTGTAGATAAACAGCTCACAAATTATCCCAAAGTAAGTGTACTTGTATAACTACATTCAGGGTAAAGATGAATCTCTTCTTCTCACTCATTATCTGTCACAGTTATTAGGACCCTTGAAGAACATTGCCTGCCCCAGAGAAGCTTCCTCATGGCCACTCTCAATCTAGATCCCTTTGATCCACAGCTAACTGCTATCTTAACTTTTAACACTGCAAATTAGTTCCACCTGTTTTAAAACTTCATTTAAATGGAATCATATAATATGTATTTTTTAATTCAAGCTTTTTTGGTATGTTTCTGAGATTGAAGTTTGTGTAGCAGGAGGAGTTTGTTCATTTTTATTGCTATATAGTATTTTATACTGAGAGTACACCATATTTCACTTTTCTGTTCTACAGTTTATAGATACTTGAATTTATAGTTTTTGTCTACAAATCTTGAGCATATCTTGAACTTATCTATTGAGATAGGTAGATATTAGATATAGATATTTGTGTCATATATATACCTAGAAGTACATATGTTCAAATTTAGTAGATAGTGAAAAGCAAATTGCCAGTGGACATACCAGTTGGCAACCCAACCAGCTGTGTATGAGAGTTCAGGTTGGTTTATATTCTTGCTAACACTTGGCATGTTAGTCCTTTTAACATTGACTTTGCTGATAAGTTTAAAGTGGTATCTCATTGTACTTTTAATTTGCATTTCCTTTATGACTCTTAAGTTTCAGGACCTTTTCATATTTATGGGTCATTTGGATTAACTCTTGTGAAATACCTGTTTAAGTCTCTTGGCTGTTTTTCTATTAGGTTCTCTGACTTTTTTCTAATTAATAGTAGATCTGTACCAGAAATCCTCCCTACACTTAGAACCTGTCACACTGGTCTCATTTTTGCTTTCACAAAGGCCCAAATTTTCTTCTTTTCAAGGCTCTTTATAGGCTGTGTCTTCAATTTTCAACTTTCAGCTCAAATGTCATCTTTCATGTAAACCTCTCTCAACCATCTCCTCATCTCCCCCAATGTGCACATCATTCTATTATATCATCCTGTTTTTTTTTCCTTAAGCATCTATCAACATCTGAAATTTTATCTTGTTTACTTACTGGTTTGCTTATATATACTGTCCACTTCCCTTCTTACTGGAGTGTTAACTCATGCTTAAGTCTGTTTTTTTTTCCCAGTTTTTTTTATTATGTTATGTTAATCACCATACATTACATCATTAGTTTTTGATGTAGTGTTTCATGATTCATTGTGTATAACACCCAGTGCTCCATTCAGTACGTGCCCTCTTTAATACCCATCACCAGGCTAACCAATCCCCCCACCCCCCCCCAGAACCCGCAGTTTGTTTCTCAGAGTCCATAGTCTCTCATGGTTCGTCTCCCCCTGCAATTTCTCCCCCTTCATTCTTCCCTTCCTGCTATCTTCTTCTTCTTTTATTTTTTTTTTACATATAATATATTATTTGTTTCAGCGGTACAGGTCTGTGATTCAACAGTCTCACACAATTCACAGCGCTCACCATAGCACATACCCTCCCCATTGTCCATCACACAGCCACCCCATCCCTCCCACCCCCCACCACTCCAGCAACCTTGTTTGTTTCCTGAGATTAAGAATTCCTCATATCAGTGAGGTCATATGATACATGTCTTTCTCTGATTGACTTACTTCCTCTGATTGACTTACTTCGCTCAGCATAATATTCTCCAGTTCCATCCACATTATTGCAAATGGCAAGATTTCATTCCTTTTGATGGCTGCATAATATTCCATTGTATATATATATACCACATCTTCTTTATACATTCATCTGTTGGTGGACATCTTGGCTCTTTCCACAGTTTGGCTATTGTGGACATTGCTGCTATAAACATTGGGGTGCACGTACCCCTTTGGATCCCTACATTTGTATCTTTGGGGTAAATACCCAGTAGCGCAATTGCTGGATCGTATGGTAGCTCTATTTTCAACTTTTTGAGGAACCTCCATACTGTTTTCCAGAGTGGCTGCACCAGCTTGCATTCCCACCAGCAGTGTAGGAGGGTTCCCCTTTCTCTGCATCCATGCCAATATCTGTCCTTTTCTGACTTGTTAATTTTAGCCATTCTGACTGGTGTGAGGTGGTATCTCATTGAGGTTTTGATTTGGATTTCCCTGATGCCAAGCAATATTGAGCACTTTTTCATGTGTCTGTTGGCCATTTGGATGTCTTCTTTGGAAAAATGTTCATGTCTTCTGCCCATTTCTTGATTGGATTATTTGTTCTTTGGGTGTTGAGTTTAAGAAGTTCTTTCTAGATTTTGGATACTAGCCTTTTATCTGATATGTCATTTGCAAATATCTTCTCCCATTCTGTTGACTGTTTCTTTTGCTGTGCAAAAGCTTTTTATCTTGATGAAGTCCCAAGAGTTCATTTTTGCCCTTGCTTCCCTTGCCTTTGGCGATGTTTCTAGGAAGAAGTTGCTGCGGCTGAGGTCGAAGAGGTTTCTGCCTGTGTTCTCCTTTAGGATTTTGATGGACTCCTGTTTCACATTTAGGTCTTTCAACCATTTTGAGTCTATTTTTGTGTGTGGCGTAAGGAAATGGTCCAGCTTCATTATTCTGCATGTGGCTGTCCAATTTTCCCAACACCATTTGTTGAAGAGACTGTCTTTTTTCCATTGGACATTCTTTCCTGCTTTGTCGAAGATTAGTTGACCATAGAGTTGAGGGTCCATTTCTGGGCTCTCTATTCTGTTCCACTGATCTGTGTGTCTGTTTTTGTGCCAGTACCATACTGTCTTGATGATGACAGCTTTGTAATAGAGCTCGAAGTCCGGAATTGTGATGCCACCAGCTTTGCTTTTCTTTTTCAACATTCCTCTGGCTATTCGGGGTCTTTTCTGCTTCCATACAGATTTTAGGATTATTTGTTCCATTTCTTTGAAAAAAGTGGATGGTATTTTGATAGGGATTGCATTGAATATGTAGATTGCTCTAGGTAGCATTGACATCTTCACAATATTTGTTCTTCCAATCCATGATCATGGAACGTTTTTCCATTTCTTTGTGTCTTCCTCAGTTTCTTTCATGAGTATTTTATAGTTTTCTGAGTACAGATCTTTTGCCTCTTTGGTTAGATTTATTCCTAGGTATCTTATGGTTTTGGGTGCAATTGTAAATGGGATCGACTCCTTAATTTCTCTTCCTTCTATCTTATTGTTGGTGTATAGGAATGCCACTGATTTCTGTGCATTGATTTTATATCCTGCCACTTTACTGAATTCCTGTAAGAACATATTATGAGCAACTATATGCCAGCAAATTAGATAATCTGGAAGAAATGAATGCATTCCTAGAGATGTATAAACTACCAAAACTGAACCAGGAAGAAATAGAAAACCTGAACAGACCTATAACCACTAAGGAAATTGAAGCAGTCATCAAAAATCTCCCAACAGACAAAAACCCAGGGCCGGATGCTTCCCAGGGGAATTCCACCAATCATTTAAAGAAGAATTAATACCTATTCTTCTGAAACTGTTCCAAAAAATAGAAATGGAAAGAAAACTTCCAAACTCGTTTTATGAGGCCACCATTACCTGGATCCCAAAACCAGACAAAGACCCATCAAAAAGGAGAATTACAGACCAATATCCTTGATGAACATGGATGCAAAAATTCTCACCAAAATACCAGCCAATAGGATCCAACAGTACATTAAAAGGATTATTCACCACGACCAAGTGGGATTTATCCCTGGGCTGCAAGGTTGGTTCAATATCCACAAATCAATCAAGGTGATACAATACATTAATAAAAGAAAGAACAAGAACCATATGATCCTCTGAATAGATGCAGAAAAAGCATTTGACAAAGTACAGCATCCTTTCTTGATTAAAACTCTTCAGAGTATAGGGATAGAAGGTACATACCTCAATATCATAAAAGCCATCTATGAAAAACCCACAGCGAATATCATTCTCAATGGGGAAAAACTGAGAGCTTTCCCCCTAAGGTCAGGAACATGGCAGGGGGAATGTCCACTACCACCACTGCTATTCAACATAGTATTAGAAGTCCTAGCCACAGCAATCAGACAACAAAAAGAAATAAAAGGCATCCGAATTGGCAAAGAAGTCAAACTTTCCCTCTTTGCAGATGATATGATACTTTATGTGGAAAACCCAAAAGACTCCACCCCAAAATTGCTAGAACCCGAAGAGTATATGTGTTTATAGATGAAGGGAATTTTCTTGAACTTGGAGCATTGCCTGATATTTCTTATGTGCATTATAATTATATTCCTAGTAAAATTATTTAATCCCTAATGATCTTCATTTTCCAAGGTAACTCTAAACCATTATTGCTATATTGCCTGGAACACCTTTTCCAGTCCAAAATTTACAAGTCCATAAAACATTTTTACAATTTAACTTTTGCAACAAGAAGTTACAGTTTGGCAAAATAAATCAAGTACTTTGGGTACACAAGTATTTAAGGCTATTTAATTAGCAGAGACACTGCAGGTTGAAATTTATTGAAAATCTGTAGTTTGATGGTTTATTTGGAAACTTGTTTTCATATTAAAATATTTCTTTTTTTTAAAGATTTTTTATTTATTTATTCATGAGAGACAGAGAGAGAGAGAAGCAGAGGGAGAAGCAGTCTCCCAAGGAGCAGGGAGCCCGATGCGGGACTTGATCCCAGGACGCTGGGATCATGACCTGAGCCGAAGGCAGACGCTTAACCGTCTGAGCCACCCAGGTGCCCCATATTAAAATATTTCTTCAGAATTTTCAATAATTGATTTTAATTGAAGATCTGATATATGAGCTATAATTATGAACAACATGCATAGAAAAATATTAAATCTGATAAACTATTCAAAATTTTCTGCAGCTAGTAACCACTTTGATGTATGTAGATCAATATCATATGTTTTCTTTAGAATGTTTATTTCAAGGATAGATTATGTTGCTAAAATATCTTTGAGACATTACTTTTTTATATTGTTAATTTTGTCCTTTTACATTTATATTAGCCTTTTGTATTTATTTCCTGCATTCATTTATAAAATTCATGATATTGATGATGTAATTTTATTATATTTATTTAAAACACATATATACTTGCATTCTGCTCTCATTATTCATGGTCATTATGTTCTCTTACATCATTATGAACACTGAATTAGCAATTCTGAATCCTTACTCCTAGAAGAAATGCAGAATTAGATTCCTGCATAATCTCTGGTCACAACATTTTCATTAATCAATACAGAAACTTATTTTTTTATATATATAAAGTGTTTAAAGACATTTTATTTAATCTGTACTGTTGATTCATTAACATTGAGCTCATGGCCAACAGCACTATAACTCTTGCCTGAATAAAGCTTATCTAACAGATTTTCTCCTTTTAAGGCACATCTCTGCCTTCTTGAACTTAAGAATTAAGAATGCTAGCCCTATTGGAGGAGGGACGGGGCTGGTGGACACATCATTTTAAATAATAAAATCACCAACAAAAGCAGTTACTGTAAAACTGTGGCACTAAATAGATCACAAAATGGATACCTCTTTACAGTATGAGAGCTGAAACAAGGCAGAACATTGCCTTGTGAAGGTGCAGCAAATATTGATACTGGAGATAACAAATAATTGAGAGTAGGCAAAATTGGAAATACAGAATCTGCAAATAATGAGGATTGATGTATAGCTATATAATAAAATATAATTTTAAATTATCCAACATAAAACTTTGAAAAATAGAGCAGAAGACAATTTATAATCTTACCACCATAAGATTTTTTTAATGTTTTCCAATTTTTGTCTCTGGTATATATATTTTCAAATATTGCATGGACAGGTACTCTTTTTGTCTTCCACCCAGTTTGCCACTGGAAAGCCCTCCTCCTCCATTGATGGATTTTAGATGGAGCTGTCTTTACCCAATGCTTCAAGGATGGTTATGTGACCTATGCCTAAAAAGTATGATATTCACCAGCTATAGTCACTGATACTGGGATAGAGCCAGAGTGGTGCTATAAGATTTTTGCTAGATTCCTGGAGAAGAGACACTTGCTCTTTTATACTGGACTTGAATTTGCTGCTACCGTCTTTTCCGTAGAATCAAGACTGACCCTAATGCAGAAGGAGGCAGAGTAGAGAGACTAAGAAAAACCAAATCCTAATGAAATAATTTAATTGGTCTTGAATTAACTTATTTTTATAAAATTGTATATATTTAAGATGTATATTTAAGATGTATTAAGATGAAAATATTAAAAAGATCTATTTTGATATATATATGTATATATATGTAGTGAAATTACTGCAGTCAAGCTAATTAACATATCTATCATCTCACATAGTTAACTTTTGTGCTTGTGTGGTAAGAACGCTTAAGATTTACTCTTTTAGCAAATTTCAAATATACAAATTATTAACCATAGTCAACATGCTATAAATTAGGTCTCTAGAACTTAAACTCATCCCATATAACAGAAACCTTGTACCTTTCACAAACATCCCCATCTCCTCCCCCACCCCTGGTAATCACCATTTTCTCTGCTTCTGTGATTTTGACTTTTTTTCAAATTCAGCGATAGTCCTACAATATTTTTTTTTTCTGGGCCTGAATTATTTTATTGAGCATGATACCCTCTGGGTTCATCCAAGTTCATCCATGTTGTCACAAATGACAAGATTTCCTTCTTCTTTAAGGCTGAATGATACTCCAGTGTATGAGGTATGAATAATGTGAACAGTGCCCCAGTGAGCATGGGAGTGCAGATATTTCTTTGAGGTAATTTTATTTCCTTTGGATATATACCTGAAAGTGAGATTATTAGATCATGGAACAAGCAATAGGTTTTGTGTATGCCTGCATGCACATGTGTGTGTGTGTGCATGCACACTTATGATTGATCCTAGATGAAAATAACAACTGAATTAATTCCATATAACATTTAAGATCATATTACATTATATGTTAAAAAAAAAGATAGGAGGGGAAGAATGAAGGGGGGGAAATTGGAGGGGGAGACAAACCATGAGAGACTATGGACTCTGAGAAACAAACTGAGGGTTCCAGAGGGGAGGGGGGTGGGGGGGATGGGTTAGCCTGGTGATGGGTATTAAAGAGGGCACGTTCTGCATGGAGTACTGGGTGTTATACGCAAACAATGAATCATGGAACACTACATCAAAAACTAATGATGTAATGTATGGTGAGTAACATAACATAATAAAAATACATATATATATATAGTTAAAAGCCAGTCAACCTAGAAAATTATGCATCCAGATTCCAGACTCTTAACTATTATCCTAAACATCTTTAAATATATATTTTTTGCTTTATTCTAGTATGTTGTATAGTTTCATATGATTTTGATAGTACATGTTCAAACTGAAATAATACAATGGTGAGAAATTGAAAGAACAAAATGTAAAAAAAAAAAAATCATATGACAACATTCAGTTGCTCAGGTATGGGGGGTGCATATCACTGAGTTCACCAAAAGAAGATCAAAAACAAAGGTTTCTAGAGGTTGTTTTTTTTTTTTTTAAAGATTTTATTTATTTATTTGAGAGAGAATGAGAGACAGAGAGCATGAGAGGGAAGAGGGCAGAGGGAGAAGCAGACCCCCCGCTGAGCAGGGAGCCCGATGCGGGACTCGATCCCGGGACTCCAGGATCATGACCTGAGCCGAAGGCAGTCACTCAACCAACTGAGCCACCCAGGTGCCCGGTTTCTAGAGGTTTTTTAAGGGAATAATTTTTAATGATGGGCCATACAATCCAAGCTGGAGAAGGATATAAATGAAGACAGGACGGGAGTAATGTATTATATTACTTGAAAAATGATTGGTTTTACTGGATTTGTTGGGAGAACAAGAGGATCAGAGAAGCTTGCAATTGATATTTTTGGGGGGTGATATTACTAGGAGAAATTACCTATGGAAGAGAATGGTTAAAGTGAAGTGAGTAGAAATAGAGAAACAGAGTTGAGTATCAGAAGATGACAGAGCTATGGACTGGATGTTAGATGAGAACAAGGTGTTTACATTTCCATCATACGAGTAATTCCATATATAAACTAAATACAGGTAAGTAATTTATAGGTACTTTGTTTAATTTTAGTGTTCAATTTTGCTTTGGTAAAGTAAAAAGAGCTTCAGAGTCAAGATCTCTGTCTAAACCTGCGTCTGCTATAAACATGTATCTTAGGCCAAAGGAGAAATATTTTGAAGATGTTTATCAGATGTTTATAGCTCCTGCCCCCATCCTACACATATACAACCAAGTCTGTTTCTTCTGCTAGCAAAGAAAATGGAATGTTCAGCCATTCCTTTCCCTTTTGGGGATAGTTTCAAATAGATGCCCCACCTCTCCGTAGTCAAAGCAAAAGTGAAGACCTATCTGTGTTTCAAGGTCTTGACCAATCCTGGGATTACAACTATGGCCATCCCTCCCACACTTGAGATTTGTGAGCTGCTGGAGGAATATGTGTGTATGGTCACAGCAATTACATTTCTGGGCCACCTTGTCAGACTGAAAGGTAATTCTGCTGGAAGTTATGACTTGAGCGTTGAGCTTCTTCTTAGAGTCCATTGATTGTGAGTGAAGGACCTGGCCCAAGCTCAGGGATTTGGCTAGTTAAGGATCATGTTTTAGGAGACTGAATCATCTCTGTGCCCCAAGTTCTTCCTGACACTCATCACTGCCTTCTTTTAAGATTTGTTCCTTATTGGGGCGCCTGGATGGCTCAGTCGTTAAGCATCTGCCTTCGGCTCAGGTCATGATCCCAGGGTCCTGGGATCAAGTCCCGCATCGGGCTCCCTGCTGCTCCACAGGAAGCCTGCTTCTCCCGCTCCCACTCCCCCTGCTTGTGTTCCCTCTCTCGCCATGTCTCTCTCTGTCAAATAAATAAATAAAATCTTTAAAAAAAAAAAAAAGATTTGTTCCTTATTAGTAGTAAAGTATAAATCTGTTTAATTCTTCTCTATATAAATATCTCCTAAACTAATTTGATCTTGTCATTTCTAATTCTTTATTCTTTTACACCTTGCTGGAATAAGAATCTCAGTCTGGGGGTGCCTGGCTGGCTCAGTAGGTTAAGCGTCCAACTCTTGATTCCAGCTCAGGTCATGATCTCAGGATTGTGAGATGGAGCTCTGCATCAGGCTCTGCACTCAGCAGGGAGGCTTCTTGAGATTCTCTCTCACCCTCTGCTCCTCCCCCCACCCCCACCCTCTCTAAAATAAATAAATACATCTAAAAAAAAAAATTCTCTCCCTCTATCCCTCTCTCCCCCAATCCCTCTCTTAAAGGAAAAAAAAAAAAAAAGAATCTCAAAGTCTGAATATATAGGTAGATTATTTTCCCTTTGCTTTGCTATGTGGATGTTAACTTGACCTAAGAATCCCAGGAAATCTTCACTCTGAAGTGTACAGTTGCTTTTTTGGTGGATGGAGGGAAGAGAGAGAGAGTGAGTACTGCCAAAGAAGTAGTTCTTTATGGCTTTGAATTCACTACCAACTCCAAATTCAAGATTTTATAGATCCTCACTTAATCTCTAGTATTTTCAACCTCCAGAGCCTACATTATTAGAGCATTTGGTTTGCTCCACCCATAATTCAAACACCTTTTCCCCCATTCATGGCAGTGTCCCTTCTTAATGTTTCCAGTTTATAGTAGTAAACACCCCCTACTAGTGTTTCCAAAGTCTGTTGGATGACAATAGCATAGTATGCCAATCTCCAGTGGTTTCTGTCATAGCCAGTAAAAAGAGAGATGAACCCTGAACCAGTCTATTTCCACCACAGACCTCTTCTTTTGGACCAGGAAAGACACCATCTGTAACAATTAGATATCTCTGAAGGCTGGATTAGAATGAATGTTTAGCCTGTTACTCTCTGAGAGTGCCTCTATTTAGTGAATCATGAAATGCTGCCTAAATCTGGTTTCTATCTATCAATATCTAATCTTGAGCCCTGAATTCCCAACTAGAATTCACTTTCTTTATGCCTTAAAGTAATTCCTAACTTGTGAAAGGTTGGTACTCAACCCCCTGAGTGGTTATGATATAACCTTATGGTAAGTAAAGATTTGTGGCTTTGTTTTAGGGTAATGATTTAATACAGGTAGAAATGAATATTTTACCATTGGCCCAAAATCCCACCTGGTAGTCCTTCAAATATATCTCAAATCTAAGACTTTCTTGTTCCTATCCTAATAAGGCCAGCTTAGTGTCACATTAAAAAAATATAAATTCTATTTTAAAAGCATTGAACGGGAGCCTGGGTGGAATCAGTCAGTTAAGTGTCTTGACTCTTGATCTCAGCTCAGGGTCCTGAGTTCAAACTCTGTGTTGGCATGGAGCCTACTTAAAAATAAATAAATAAGTAAACAAGCATTGAAAATTAAGTCTTTATGAAGTTTCTTAAGGCAGTGGCAGAGGAGGAAGTCCTTCATTTAATATTATGTAAACTAAAATTTTTCTTTACCCACCATCCCAATCTTTCTCCAACTCAATCTCCCTGTTGCACTTATCAGTCAGATGATGGCTTTGATACAGAGATGGCTTCTGGTTCTAACAACACACCTCTATCTTTTCTTTTGTAATCTCATGTGTTAGAAAAGGCAGAAACTATTTTGTGGGTTTAACTATAAAAGGCACTTTGGGGAAGTCCTTGACACCCATCTATGGAAGCCTTGCTGCAGCAGTAAGAAAGCAGTTTCTGAGAAGCTGGAGAAGCAGGGTGCCAAAGCCTCTACCCATTTCCACTGAGGAGTGGTAACTAAGGTTTATGTAGACAGGGAACAAAAATCCTAATTTTTAGAAAGGCTATATTAGTTTTCTAAGGCTGCCATTATAAAGTGCTACAGACTGAATGGCTTAAACAACAGAAATTTATTTTCTCATAGTTCTAGAGGCTAGAAGTTTGAAATCAAGGTGTCAGGAAGGTTGATTCCTTTGGAGATCCTTGAGGTAAGGACCTGTTCCCAGCCTTTCTTCTTGGCTTGTAGATGGTCACCTTCTCCCTGTATCTTCACATTGTCTTCCCTCTGTAGGTGTCTGTCCAAATTCCCTCTTTTCATAAGGACACGAGTCATACTGGATTAAGACCCACCCTAATGACTTCATTTTAACTTAAGGACCTCTTTAAAGACCCTATCTCCAAGTACAGTTACATTCTGAGGCACTATGATTTAGGACTTCAGCATATAAATTTGGAGGGGGGGGATATAGTTCAGCCCTTAACAGTGGCTTTCCAGCTTTTGACTTGGATACTTATGCTTAAAGACAATTTCTAGAATGGGTTTGAATTGGTTTTTCTTTTCTCCATTTTCACAAACTCTGAAGCCAGTACTAGCTTACTAAAAGAGAAAAACATGCATAATGTTTGAGATACCGAGTGTTTCATCGGAAAGCTGAATGCCACCATAAAGTCTTTGTATCCCCTTCTAATGAATGAAATTAAGGGAATTTCAGGGAACAGAGGTAGGATTAATTGTATGATAGCCCATATGTAATTTTATCCTTTTATATTAAGAAGCAGTGGTTGAGACATTTTTCAAATACGACTGGCCATACTTATTTTCCCTCATAACGATAAATTTGTAGTAATTCATCACATAGTTGAAGTATTTGTTAACAATTTTGAATTAAGGTTTTGGCAAGGTTCTGGGATCACTCAAATATTTACTACTGAAATATTAATCAGGACGCACTACGCTTCCTAGTGTAAATACCTTGAAGGAGAAAGTAATTCCTAAACATACAAAGAGGTAACTTGACTGTCTATGTTTTTATCTTGTGTCTCTTCCCTCTGTGTTAATATTTGATAAGGTGTTTCATTTATCTGAGACTTCTAAAGCCATAACCAAAGCTCTCTTTGAGAAAACTGGCATCTTCTAGTTTAGAGATCCTCTATGTAGTACCACAACATTACTATATAGTAGCTAATATACTCTATTAATATGTTTCTCTGTCTGAAAAATAAAATAAAATGTGCAAGTGTTCAAGATGGCAAAAAAACAAAGGCTAATGCTACTTGGGTTTCATTTTTTAGAATGCTCACCATGTTGACTTTTGTTTATATTATGTGACTAGTGATTTCACTGAAAACGTGCATGATTCATTTTAGTTGTAGAGTCAGTTGACCTTTGTAAAGTATATACCTATGGAGAGTAGGCATTTGACTTGTTTCAACCTATTAGGATTTTTTGTTTTATTTTGTATTAAAGAAAAATTCTGGAAGAAAATAGGTGTGTATTAATGCTGAGTAGGTTGGTTTTTTGGGTGGCTTCTTTTAGTCAGGCTTTCTGTACATTGAGATGTTACGTGATTCATGAATCCTGAATCTGAAGCTCTTCAATTCTAAAATCGCCATTAGAAGCCTTTCTTATTTGAGCCCAAGCCAAAGTGCTCTCATTGTTGCTTTTCTAAAAGTTCGCCGGGGGTGGGGGGGGGAGGACAGGTTCATACTTTTTATAATGAGAGAAGAACATTTTGCCTACCTTATAAAAATGTGATTCAGTATCTATCTTTAAAACTGGGTTTTAAAAATTGGATAATACACATAATAGCAGCAGTGAGCCACTTTTATGGGTATCCTATAATTTTATAATTATTACTCTAAAATTAAAATTCTGTACTTCTTTCTTTCAGAAAACCTACATAGTACATGCCACCCTATACACAAACTACATAGTGAATTGAATGGGCTCTCCCATAGCCTTTGAGATATATTATAAGGTCTGAGCCATTATTGTGTCTCTCCTGAGTCATATTTGAATTTTATTTTGTGCATTTTGGCTGGTTGGTATTGGTGGTATAGGACCATATAGATATAGATTATCTCCACTTCTGTATTTGTTACTAGATCAAACCAGTCTTCTTTTTCCCCTTCTAACTCTCTTTGTTAATGGAATGTACTGTATGTAGTCATACACTTTGTATTAATATATTCAAAATCATCAATCTGTTTTGTACTTTTTATGTTGTTGAGTAGTAATAATCAGGCTTGTATTAGCATATTAAATTTAGCCTTTTACAAAATTTAAAAAACAGCATGAACAGAAGCTTCCCTGCTTTTCTAAAGCTCCTCTACTGAGTATGTTCACTCCATACAATATACATTCTAAATATTAGTCCATATGTCTATGTACTGAAAATATTTCATCTCTGTCTCTTTCTTGCCTTTCAACTTATTTTATGGTTTTAAATTTTTTTTTAAATTTTAGTTCCACAGAAGATTTAATCTCAGTGTTTTCAAGTTTATCAATCTTTTAATGACTCCTGTGTCATACATACAAATACATTTATACTTCAACATTACACATATTATTTTGTAATTTGATAATTTTTTACATTAGTGTTTAGTTAGTCTGGAATTTACTTTTATAAATGGTGCTAGATTGAGATGGAACTTCATTTTTTTGTTGTAAAAAATATGAATGAATGTTGAATTTCTCACATGTTTTGGGCCAGCAAATATGATGATGATTATATAGTTTGCCTTGTGTAATCTGTAATGTGACATGTCTTTGGAAGCAGTGCTGGTGGCCAAGCAGCACACATATCAGACCTGCTGGAGCAGTATTTGCTAGAAAAAGCATAGAAGAATAGGGGTCAGTACCTCAGTGGTGAGTCACCATTGCCTCATTCCACTCTAAAGCAGAGCATAGCAATCCATTTGGGCCATGTGACAGATTCCATTAGAGGGACCTTGACCATTGAACTATGGACTTTTAATCAGTAATTAGAGAAACACCAGCTCCTCCCCTGGCATGATCAGGAACCAGAACCAGTAGTAATATGATGTGGCAGAACTTTGATTTCAGCACTGTCCTGACAGCATGGCATTCAAGATTGATGAGAAGTCCCAGCCCAGCTGAAATCTAAGACTTCTTGTTATAAATATAAGATGCTGCAAGTTAGGGTAACCTGGATGGCTCAGTTGGTTGAGCATCCAACTCTTGATTTCAGTTCAGGTCACGATCTCAGGGTGGTGAGATTGAGCCCTGCGTTGGGCTCTGTGCTTGGCCAGGAGTCTGCTTGAGATTCTCTCTCTCCCTCTCCCTTTGCCCCTCCTCCTGTGTGTACTCTCTCCCCCTCTCTAATATAAATAAATCTTTAAAAAAAAAAAAAAAAGATGCTGAAAGTTAGCAGGATTGCCATGCCAGTAGGCCACACCAGTTGGCCACATCAGTATACATGGTGGATTGTGTTAACCCTAGCCCCTTCCCTGACATGAGTACCATTGGAAGTGGCAATGGGGTCCAAACATTATGGCTGACCAATATCAACTGCTTTATGCTCTGAGCTATAGCAAGTTCCTGTGGAGCTTTGTAAGATGCCACATTTTTGGTAGGCCATGTTGCAGGGGACCATTCTTGCAACTAATTAATTTTTACTTCTCATTGCCTATTTGGCCACGATCAGTTTTTTTCTTAATATTCTAATGGATGTGATTTACTTTACAGATCTGATCTGCTTTAGCTAGGATTTTTAAAACTACTTTCCTAAATGCATAGTTTTTCCTTTTCTTATACTCTCCTTATCTGGCTTTTTAAATTTCCTTTTGAGTTAAAAATATTCAAGATATGCTCTAGGAGCTTTGTACATTTTTTTAAGTTTCTTTAGTTATGTTTCTAATATAATTTATTCCTGAATTTTCTCTTGTTCAGGAACTAGCTTTTGTTTTATTGATTGTTATTGACTTAGGTTTTGTGTACACTTCCCAAATTCCTATGTTGGAGCCCTAAGCCCCAATGTGGCTGTATTTGAAGATGGGGCCTCTAAGGAAGTAATAAAGATTAGGTGAGGTCCTAAAAGTGGGAGCCTGATCTGATAGGACTAGTATCCATATAAGAAGAGACATCAAAAAACTCATTCTCCTTCTCTTTGTGCATGCACTGAGGAAAGGCTGCAGGAGAAAGAGAACATAGTGAGAAGATAGCTGTCTACAAGACAGAGACTTCCAGCCTGCAAAACTATGAGAAATAAATGTGCTTTCTGTTAAGACTGTTATATAAAAGGTACCTGGGTGGCTCAGTCGGTTAAACATCTGACTCTTGATTTCGGCTCAGGTCATGATCTCAGGGTCTTGAGGTCGAGCCCTGTCTCAGGCTCCATGCCTAGATTCTCTCTCTCCCTCTCCCTCTACCCTTCCCCACTGCTCTCTCACAAAAAAAAAAAAAAAAGACTTATTTAAGCCACCTAGTCTATGGTGATTTTTTTTAATGGACGTCTGTATTGATCAACTTTATTAGTTCTTTGTTTTTTCTTTATTATTTGGGTTTTTTTCCTTGTTTCCTAGTTTATAAATTTCTCTTATACATCATTTTTTAAGTTTGGCTTGCATTCTGTGAAAAACCCTTAGTTCAATCTTGCAGCTCACTGATTTTTTTTTAACCATCTTGACAGCGTATTGATTTTTTAAATTTCAGTGGTCAGATTTTAAATTTCCATGATATTCTGTTGGTTCTTTCTAAAAAATGAATATTCTTCCATATCTTTTTGAAGTTATTAAATATTTGAAAATGCTGTCCTTTTCACTTTATTAAGCTTATGTTTTATAGGTACTGAGTTCTTCCTTTTGTTGGACTTGTTTCCTCTCTTTCATATTGGCTTTTCTCTTTGATTATTGTGATTGAGTCCTCAACTGTGTATTTGAGGTTGTTTATGAATTTGTTTACATAAGCTTTTCTCCCTATATGGAAGGAGGAGTGGTGGGATAAAACTTCTGGATGGAGTGAGCCAGTAGCTGCTTTTGGCTTTTGGGTAGTAACAACTCTCCATTCTTACTGAGTGTTGTTAGCCCCCTAAAGTTTCTGTTGTACCTACCCCCCCACCCCCAGCATTGGCTATCTCTGCTCTGCGTGACAATAGACATCTCCATTGCTTACTGCCTGGCCCAAAGAGCAATGACCCTGTAATGCTCTACTTTAGTACTCCAGCCAATCATTCTCTCGGCTGTCCAAGATCCCTTCTGTATTCTTTATCTGACATTTGTAGGCTTAGCACACCCTTGGACCAACTTTCATCTTTGTAGGAGGTTTCTTCTGTGCATGTTTTGGGCTGTGGCTTCCTTCTCTACTTTCCCATCTATTTTCTTTCATGGAAGGATTCCTCATAGTATCTGAAGATTTGAGGATATTGCCTTTTCTTTATTATTATATTTTAGGAGATATGACAATACCCTCTTCTGTACTTTTCAGGCTCCTAGGGTCAGATGAAAAGGCTTGGCATATAATCAGTCTTCCTTCTTGAACCAATGTCCAAGAGAGCTACTACATTTTAAAAATTCCTTTATTTTGATATAATTTCAGACTTCAAGAAATGTTTCATGAAGAAGAAAGAATTTCCAGTTACTTTATACTCAGCTTTCCCAAATATTTCCAAATCTTAACAATTGGAAATAATAATTTGGGAATATATACCAAATATATGGTTGAGAATACATATTGAATCATTTAAGAGTAAGTTATAGTGATATCACTGAAAATGGCAGAAGAGGAACTCTAAAAAATATGTCCCTCCACTAAAGCAATGTTCAAACTGGCAAAAGCTGTTAGAATTAACATTTTTGGAAATCCAGAATCTAATTTTAAAATCTAATAAAAACTCGACAGTACCTAGAAGAGTGCTTAATAAAGAATGAAGCTGCTAATTTCAGTAAGTGAGCCATGGGACATTTTGAATTATCCACTGTATTTAGTCAGGGTTCTCCAGAACAAACAGAATGTATATATAGAGAGAGAAACATTTATTTTAAGGAAATAGCTCATGTGATTGTGGAGAATTGGTGAGTCTAAAATCTGAGGGGATAGGCCAGTGGGCTGAAGACTTAGAAGAGAATTGCATTTCAAGTCCAAAGTCTGCTGGAAAAATTCCTTCTTGCTTGGGTGAGGTCAGTTTGTTCTTTAAATCCTTCAACTGATTAGATGAGGCCCACCCACATTATGGAGAGTGATCTGCTTTACCTGACCATCAATTTAAATGTTAATTTCATCCAAAAACATCTTCACAGAAACATCCAGAAAATATTTGACCAAACACCTGGGTTCGCAGGCCCAGCCAAGTCGACACATAAAACTAACTATCACACCCACCTACCCTCACCCATTTCCCAGCTCACAGGTAGAGGTGGGGATGGCAGCTGGCATTCCTGATTAAGCTGGCTGGTGCCAGAGGGGTTGACCACACACAACAAAGAATACAGTCTTTCAAAGAGTAAGTTACAGACATGAGCCCTCTCTATCACTTGATACATCAGTGTGCATTTCCAAACACAAGGAATTGTTTTTATTATTACATGACCATAATGTAGTTATCAAAATCAACAACTTAAATACCATTAGTATATGGGTCTATTTTAAAGGCTCTTGTTACATATTACAATATTTCACTCTCAAAAGTTTCTATCAATTTACATTTTCATCAGTAGAGTATGGCAATTTCCAATAACTCTTTACCATTTTAAAATTGTAGATTTATATTATTTTTTAAAGATTTTATTTATTTATTTGACAGAGAGACACAGCAAGAGAGGGAACACAAGCAGGGGGAGTGGGAAAGGGAGAAGCAGGCCTCCCATGGAGCAGGGAGGGAGCCTGATGCCGGGCTTGATCCCAGGACCCTGGGATCATGACCTGAGCTGAAGGAAGATGCTTAACAACTGAGCCACCCAGGCACCCTGATTTATATGGTTTTAAACTTTGCTGAATTGATATGCGCTTCTTCAGATTCATTCCAGGGATCCCCTATTTCTTTTTTTTTTTCTTTTTTTTTTTAATATAGATCTCATCTCCCTCCTCTGTATTTTGGTTTTTCTTTTTCTTCATGGAATCTTCCTAAGAATAAAAAATAAAAATTCCAACTCTGGGAGTATTCTAAACTTGACTGTTCCTTGTACAAAAGCATTTTTATCTATTACTGTTCTCTCTTACATACACTTTTTTTTAAAAAAAAATATCTTTACAACCTCTCTATGACATAATAATTTTGGAGATAAAATTATGAGAGGTTAAATGACTTTCCCAAAGTTATACAACCAGTAATTGGTAGACTCTGGACTCCTCTTAGACTTTCTGACTTCAGAGCTGATACCATTATTGAGCTGGTTAGGTGGGAAGGACAGTGACAAACTCAATCAACATTTGCCAAAGGGGAATTTATATCTGCTACATTTAATTGTCTTGAAGATAGTGATAAAAGCATCTTTCATGGGAGATGATACAAGGTATCAGACTGAAGCCTCTGGATGGGGATCAAAGGTAATGAAGAGTGCTAGATGTTAATGATGGGCAATAAATGTACCTTTTAGTCTAATATGATTGCCAGGTTAAGGGAAATTATGTATGAACTGAAAACAGAATAAACAGTGAAATCCAGCACCTACAAAGCAAGTAAGGCTTAGCAAGTCTTTAGAGCTGATGAGACTTAAGAACACAGATGTGATGAAAGGGTGGCTACTGAAATTTGGACTCTGATACATGGTTAAAAAGAACAAAGCACAGGAGCTGATAATCCAGCAGGGGGAGTAGAGGATTTTTGAGGAAGAACAGCCAGAATGGATAAATCAAGACACACTAAAGCAGGACAACCTTTAGAGATCATCTGGCCTTATTCTTCTTACATTACAGATAACACGGAGGCCCTCTTGAGATTACAGAGCTACAAGTTGCATAACCAAGATTAGAAACTACATTTTTGATGCCAAGCCCTGATCTTTTTCTACTGCCTCTTAAATATTATGAAATTATAATCCGTAACATTAAAATTATCTTATTACTTCAGATTCTCTTCGGAAGTTTGAAAATTGAAATTATGATCCTAAAATGATTGAAGTCTAAAGACCTTGCTACTGATACTATTACTTTTCTCCAACCCAAAAAAGTGGCATCATCTGGGGTAGCCTGCGTTAAAAATGGAACACTTCCTATAACAGCAGTTTTGGAGAACAAAAGAATAATGACAACTTTTTTCATTTGGAAGAACAATCATTATTTTTCTCATTCACATACAAACAATAAAAACAGTTTCTGTTACAAGCAGTCATTTATCTTCATCCCCATTCTGTACGTATTTTTTCACACTGTCTCATTAAATTCTCATATTGTTCAGAACTCCTTGGATATGTTGTAATTTTACCATCTGGGATTCATCAGTCACAAAATACATATACATTGTAATAAAAATGGATGCTTCACAAGGATTCATATTGGCTGTAGTCCATCTTAAAGGCCTTTGTTCTGTTAAACAATGGAACTGTGGACAGTTGATCTTATTAATTTTTTCAGACTCTACTACAACATTCTAAAATAACATTCATGGAATACATAAATCTTTGGAGAATTTATGTCAAATCCACGTAGATTTTTCTCATTTTCTTTAGCTTATAAATTTTACTTTAATGTTACAAATATACCTATAATAGTAATTATACTGCATAAAGTTGTTTAGAAGTGTTTAGTGGGGTTCTACAGACCTTGGTGGTCTCTTTTATAAATTTAACTAGTAGTGCATTGTAATATATTGTTATAAATAAAAAATTGCTCACTAATCTCTTTCCCATCTGTTGGGTAGTTCTAGATGCTCCACAGAAATAAGACATTGAGCAAAACTAGGGAAATGATAGGAGAAATTCCTACATGTTAATTAGTTAGCCATTTGGGGATCAGAAAACAATGTTTCCATCATCAACTCCTTCACTGCTGGAGAGACAAAAATAATGTGTCTGCCCTCAAAGAGCTCACAATTTAATGATGGGAAGTATGCAGTAACACTATAATATGAACCAGAATGCTGTAACTACCAGAAGTTAAGGAAAGCCAAGCAGGGAGAAATTGCAGCTGGTTGGGGATATCCAGAAAGACTTCTTGAAAGAGATGGTATTTGAAGTGGATTTTGAAAGTCCACAACTTACAGGTTAAGGTAGAGTAAGAAAGATAGCATGCACAAAGGTATAGAGACACATTGGGTTTGTTTGGAAAATATCAAATAATGTAAGTTAGATGCAGTTTGAAAGATTAGTAGAAGGAAGTAATATTAGCAATCATTTAATGAGCACCTACTGTGTGCTCTGCTTCTTGCTACATACCCTACATTATTTTATTGAACTTTAAGAACATGCTGTGAGGCAGGTGCTAGTATTATTATTACCATCTTTTAAATGAAAAGATATTAAATGATTTTCCCAAGTTATACAGCTATTAAGTTGATGTTCTCAGATCTTAATCTAGGTCTGACTGGTACTAAAACCCATACCCTAACCACTACAATACAAAGTTATATTGTGGAGATTTCAGATATAAAGTGGGGGCCTTATTTCCAATGATGTTATCAGTGGAAAACAATATATATATTTTTTAGCAAGAGGGCCAATTATTAAGAGTTTCTAAGATTAACCTATTATCAGTGAGTTGAAAGAATAAATGTGGGGAGAGAGAGAAAGTAGACCACCTGGTTTAAGTAGGCTTCTTACAGCAGTCTGAGTGAGCTAATGAACTGAGCTGGGTTTATAGGTCAGTAAGATTGAAAAGGTAGGAACATACACAGAGACGCTTTAAAAAAAATTTTTTTTCCAGAATTCTCTTTTTTTATTTTATTTTTTTATTATGTTAAGTTAGCCACCATACAGTACATCATTAGTTTTTGATGTAGTGTTCAATGATTCACTAGTTGCATATAACTAACAAAATGACAAGTATTTAAATGGAGGGGATGAGGAAGTAGGCAGTTTTAAAGTTGACCTTGGGTGAAATTCAAGCCTAAGTAGCAATAATGGGGAAGAGAAACTTCTGAGGGAAAAGAAAACTCAATTTGGCCCAGGTTCAGGGTGCCTGAGGAGCACCCAGGTGACACTGTCAAAATTACTTGGAATGTAGGTGTGAAGGTGAGACTTGAGATGGAGATTTGGCAGCTATTTGCATAGGAGAGAGTGTCAAAGCTATTTTAGTGAACTCCCCAAGGAAGAGAATAGAAAGAGAAGTTTGAAGGCAAACTTTGAGAAAGGCCTACATTTAGGGACTAGGGGGAGAAAGAAGAACTAGTAAAAAAAAATCAAAGTTGAAGAACAATCCTTTCGAGTAGGTGATTGGAAAATCTCTGGTCTCCTTTAAAAGAAACATTTGGTAAAAGCCAGATGGTCAGGCATTTAAAAATAAGTAGATGCCTAGGATTTCTGGCAAGTAGTTGATACTCTGACTTCCTGTTGTGTGACTCTAGAACTTTTCTCTAGAGAAACAGACCCATACTTCAAATTACCTATCTAGTAAATTCATAGGCATCTTAAACTCAAGACCAAAAAGAATGTATTAGTCCTAGTCCCCAAAACTCAAACTTGTATTTATGTCCTCTATTTGATTAGTAAACTATTTGATTATTAAGCCTATTCAATTATTAACTCCACTGTTCATTTGCCCCAAACAGAAATCTTAAATTCATCTGCCACTATTGTCCCTTCCTTATCTCTAGGAACCTTCCACTTCCAAAACCAACATATAGTTGATAATTGCTATAGACTGAATGTGTCTCCCTAAAATGTGATGGTGTTAGGAGGTGGAGCCTTTGGGAGGTGAATAAGTCATGAGGACAGAATTCTCATGAATGGAATTAATGTCCTTCTAAAAAAAACCCTGAGAGATGCCTTGCCCCTTCTACCATATGAAGTTACTGCAAAAAAAAAAAAAAAAAAAAAGACATCTATGACAAAAGGAAAGGGACTTTGACCAGACAATGAATTTGCCAATGCCTTGATCTTGGACTTTCCAACCCTCAGAAATGTGAGAAATAAATTTTTGTTACCTCTAAGTCACCTAGTCTATGGTACCTTTGTTATAGCAGCTCAGATACCTACTGCTTAGCCTTACTTCAAGGACTTCTACTCCCTGCATTTGTACCAAGCTCCTCGATTGCCACAGATTCAGTTCCAGTGAGTTCCTGTGGTGCAGGCCGCAGTAGTCACCCCACCAGAGGGTACAGGCAGCAGATTATGCTGCATCCATGTGGTGCTGTCCATGTGTCATCGCTGCCAGGACACAGGGTGCACAAGCCATGAGATCATAGCTACTTCCACCTAGATTTCCTGGTGCATGACCCAGGTGGAAAATCCCTGCAGAGTCAGAGTCACCCCAGAGAGAGAGCTACCACTATAGCACTGCTCAGTGGAGCTGTGGGCTGGGACTGCCCTCATGATCAGGAGCCACCTGTGGGCAATTCCAGTCTAGGAGAACCACAGGCATGTGACTTTAACGTTTGAGAGCTATGGTGTGGGCTGCTCCAAGCAAACTCATAGGGTTGGGGGCTGTCCAAAACCATGGGCAAGGCCATCTATAGCCTTTGGGACCCAACCCCCATCTGTATCACCCTTTGTTACATTTGTCCAGTATTTTATGGAACTTAGTTTTATCTGTTTCTCTGTCTGAACGCAATAGGAGAGATTGTTTCTTGTTCATCTTTTGTTCACAATCCTGAAATCCATGCCTGGCATTTAGTAGAAACTCACTATATGTTTGAATTAATGTTCAAAGTCAATCATTTATTCAACAAATATTTATTGACTATCAAGTGTGTAATACACTGAACCAGGAGTTCAATATAGGGTAATAGTACTCTCACTATCCCCAGATAAGGGACCAAAGGTTTTAGAGTGGTTAACTCATTTGTCTAGTAAAAAGTGGTAGAGCTATCTGACTGAAAATTGAGTGTCTGTGACCATTTATAACTATTACCTTGAATGAAGGAATAAATAATATACAGCCTGAACTTAAGGCTGTATAATTCTGGATAGCTGTTTTATGTTTTTTATTTTCAAATTTAATTTTTAAATTTTCTTCTGATTTCTGTAGTTCAATGTTAGCTAAGTCATGAAATCAAAAATTAAAAAGAAGTTATGTAAAACAAGTGTTTAGCATAGCTTCACATTTGTCAATATCTTTATAGTGTGAACTACTTAGGCATAATTTTATAGGGACCCCCTTTAAAGACTCTAGAAGTTTCCGGGGGTGCCTGGGTAGCTCAGTTAGTTAAGCATCTGCCCCCGGCTTGGGTCATGATCCTAGCACCCATGATCCTAAGGCCTTGCTCAGTGGGGAGCCTGCTTCTCCCTCTCCCTTTGCCCCACCCCACAATTCATGTGGGGGGGCGCATGTGCATGTGTGTGTGGGCACACTCTCCCCCAAATAAATAAATAAAATCTTTTTTTTTTTAAAAGACTCTAGAAGTTTCCAGACCACATTGTCTTTTCCCCCTTCATTTGCATCTTCTGTATGTGGTAGTAATTTTGAAAACCGCAAAGTGTTGGAGAAGAGGTAATAGAGATAATGAGAATCTGGTTTAAAAAGAGTGTTTTGTAATCTGTATTATAAATTCTATTAGCCTGAATAAACTGTGTCAAATCTAAAATACCAAGAGGTTTAAGTTAGATGCCATTGAAAATGAGTATCACTATCATTTAAGTAATAATGACATTTCCTTAATGTTAATTTATCTTCTCAGTATTATCCACTGTGAGACCCAACTTCCTAAGAAAATCTGAAAACTTTATCTACCATTTAAAAGTAATCTTTTAATCCCCTTAACATTTTATAATAGGCTATCAGAATGAATTTTCCTAAGCTTTCCATTGAAATGGTACCATAAACTTGGAGTACTTTCTCCATTATAGCAGTCCAATAGTTGCAAGATGGACAAAATCCTAGGCAGTTGAGTAATAGCAATCATTTTTCACTTTCCTTTCTATCTCTTATACAATAATTATTTGCATTATTAGTGTTCTCTTGAATATGCTGTTTGTAGAAATATTTTAAAGTTTTCTGAGGAATAATTTAATCTAGATAACATAATCTATAAACCTGTTCAACTAGTTAATTATAACTCGAATACATTGCAGTATGGTAAAGCTAAATAGATAGCTGAAGAGCACCTCTGTCAAACACTCTCAGTTGTGGTGCTTCTCACCTTTCCAGCAGGAGGCTTCACATCACTATTAGGACATATGACCTGCTTATATATGATCTGAGCGGGGATTCTAATATCAATTTGATATTAAATATTATTAAGTCCTATTTTTCTTATTTATTAAATAAAAATAAATAGAAGTTCCTTGAATGAACTTGTAATGGATAATCTCATTATTTCTAGAACTGTACCCAACTCCTTACCCTCAGCTTATTTGTTACACAATCTGCCAGTACCTGCCTTAGACTTAGAATCTTCCACATCTGTTTTTATATTTGATTTGGGAGTTGGTAGTTTTTCACCCAGTAGGTAACATCATGTCCTCCTCCTACTATTTTCTTTGCAGCTCACTGGGGGGGCTTGTGGATGGATGATTGTGTCCTGAAACATAACTAGAGGACAGCCTTGACAGAAATAACCTTAATTTCTTCTGTTTTTGATGACTAGATTTATGCTTCAATATTGTCAAAGTCACAAGATAAAGATATCTGCTATTTCTACTACTGTTTAATATTTTCTTAGAACTAATATAAAAGTAAAGAAAACAAAATACAAAGGATATCAGCAAGATGGCAGAATAGTAGACTCTTGACTTTCCTTCCTCCTGTAGATGCACTGAACAAACAGCTACACACAAATCAATTTCCTTGGAGAGAAATACGGAAACTAGTTGACTGACTCCTACACATCAGGTGACTGAGAAAATATACACATTGAAAAGAGTAGGAAAAGTTGAGACACACTCATCCCATAAACTCCTGGCATAGCAATTTGTAATCAGGAGGGAATCCCCAACTGCCAGCTTTTCCCTGAGGAGCAAAGGGTTTGGACCACATATCTAGCTCCCCAACTTTTGTTGTTGCTACATAAGGACTGGCCCCCAAGTCACCTAGCTCTGAAAGTCAATGTAGCTCAACATTCATGAGTCCCTCAGGACCATATTAAACAAAGAGGAGATTTTAAACAGAAGTGTGAGTACTTACCATGACTATACCAGTGGGCTCAGCACAGAGAGAACAGGCAAAAACACAAGGCTACCAATTTCCCCTTTGAAAAG
Organism: Mirounga leonina; assembly: GCF_011800145.1. Taxonomy (NCBI): domain Eukaryota; kingdom Metazoa; phylum Chordata; class Mammalia; order Carnivora; family Phocidae; genus Mirounga; species Mirounga leonina. Next base: position 14,736,980 of record NW_023270268.1, on the reverse strand, counting down.
ATATGATTGGACATTTATAGCTGCTGCCTAAGGGTCAAGTGTCATTTTCTTTTCTTTTTCTGAGCGTAGAGCTTCTAATCAACCTTCATCCAGAAGTTGACTGTGCTCCTCTAGGGGCCTGAAAAGGATTGTGGGCACTTCAATAATTTGCTTTCCCCTCACTCACTCCAGTGATAAAAACAGGTATCCACTTTCTCCCTGGAAAGAGCTTGTCCATACATCTAGCATCCCAACTTTTATTACTGCCACCTAACGGACTGGTTTCCAAATTACCTAGCTCAGAGTGCCAAAAGGGCTTGGCATTCACAAGTCCTCCTTTACCACCAAAAACAAAGAGGCAGTTTTTAACAGATGCATAAGTACTTCCTGCTGCTATTCCCCCACCCTTAGTACAGAGGGAACAGACAAAAACAAAAGACTCAGAATTTCTCCCTAGAAGGGATTTGACTACGTAATTTCCCAGCTGCTACCCAAGGGTCAGGCTTCTAATTATCCTGCATCTGGGAGCTGATGGGGCACATGATTAATAGTCTTATGGAAGCCTGAGCAGACATGTCAGAACTTTGTGACTTTTCCCTCCAGCTCACCCCATTGATAAAACCAGTGGAGATAAATGATTTACCTGTCAGATAACTCAAAATAATAGCCATAAAGATGCTCACTGAAGTCATGAGAACAATATATGAGCAAAGTGAGAGTTTCAACAAAGAGAAAATATAAATATTAAAAAGTTTGAAAAAGATGGGGCACCTGGGTGGCTCAGTCGGTTAAGCATCCAATTCTTGATTTTGGTTCAGGTCATGATCTCAGGGTTGTGAGATCGAGCCCTGCATTGGGCTCTGTGCTGGCATGGAGCCTGCTTAGGATTCTTTCTCTCTCTCTCTTCCTCTCTAAAATAAAATAAAATAAAATATAAAAAAAAATAAAGTACTAAAAAGAAATAGAACTAAAGAATACAAGTGAACTGAAAAATTCAATAGGGGAGTTCAACAGCGGACTAGATCAAGCAAAAGAAAGGATCAGTAAAGATAGGTCAGTGGAAATCATCCAATCAGAGGAGGAAAAATAATGAAGATAGCTTAAAGAACGTATAGGATGCCAGCAAGTGGATGAATAAACACATTATGAGAGTCCCAAAAGGAGAAGAGAGAAAGACACAGAGAGAGTATTATATGAAATAATGGCTGAAAACTTTCAAAACCTGAGGAAATAGGCATCCAGATCAAGAAAATTTAAAAAGCACAAAACAAGAGAATTTAAAGAGACCTGCACTGAGACATAATAAAATTTTCAAAAGTTAAAAAATTTTGAAAGCTGTAATAAAAAAGCAACTTGTTATATATAAGGTAACCCCTGCCCCAAGACCATCTGCAGATTTTTCAGCGTAAACCTTGTAGGCCAGACAGAGTAGGATGAAACAGTCAAAGTTCAGAAAGAAAAAGAAAGAAAAGAACTGCCAGCCAAGAATACTTTGCCAGGCAAAATTGTCCTTCAGAATTGAAGGGGAGATAAAGATATTCCCGGACAAACAAAAGTTGGAGTTCATCACCACTAGACTTGCCTTACAAGAAATGCTAAAAGAAGTTCTTCAAGCTGAAATGAAAGGGTGAACATGTAACATGAAAACATGAAAGGATGAAATTCACTGGGATAGGTAAATAGTCAAATTCAGAATGCTCTAATATATAATGGTGGTGTATAAATCACATATAACTCTAGTATAAAGGTTAAGAGACAAAAGTATTAAAAATGACTACAGCTACAATAATTTTTTAATGGGTACACTAAAAAGATGTAAATTGTGACATCAAAAACATAACATATTGGGGCCAGGAGTAAACATATAGAGCTTTTGTATGCTGTCCAAGTTAAGTTATAAGCTTAAAATGGACTGTTATGTTTATGTAAGCCTCATGGTAACCACACAGCAAAAACCTGTAGTAGATACATGAAAGATCAAGAAAGGAGTCAAAGCATACTACTACAGAAAATTATCAATCATAAAAGATGAGAGCAAGAGAGGAAGAAAAGAACAAAGGATCTACAAAACACCCCAAAAAGAATTAACAAAAGGCTTTACCTATCAAAAATTACCTTAAATGTAAATGAACTATTTCTCCAATCATAGACTGAAAGTGAAGGGATGGAAAAAGATATTCCATGTAAATGGAAACTGGAAGAGAACAGAGGCAGCTATAATTATGTCAGACAAAATAAACTTTAAGTAAAAACTATAAAAAGAGACCAAAAAGGCCATTATATGATGATAAACTGATCAATTCATCAAGAGGATATAACAATTAAAAATATTTATGCACCCAAGGGGTGCCTGGGTGGCTCAGTTGATTAAGTGTCCCAACTCTTGATTTCGGCTCAGTCATGATCTCAGGGTCATGATATCCATCTGTACATCAGGCTCTTAGCTGGGCGTGAAGCCTGCTTATGATTCTCTCTCTCTCCCTCTCCCTCTACCCCCTCCCCCCAACACACGTGCTCTCTCTCTCAAAAAAAAAAAATACGCACCCAATATTGGAGCATTTAAATATATAGAGTAAACATTAGCAAATCTGAAGGAAGAGATAGCTAATAATACAATAATAATAGGGAACTTTAGTATCCCACTTTCAACAGTGGATAGTTCAGATAGAGTATCAAGGAAACACTGGACTTAAACTACACTTCAGACCAAAAAGATCTAACATATATACAGAGCATTCCATCCAACAGTGGCAGATACACATAGAATGCTCTCTAGGATAAATAATAGGCCACAAAACCAGTTTTAACAAATATAAAAAGATTAAAATCATATCAGGCATCTTTGCTGACCACAATTATATGAAACTAGAAATCAGTAACAAGAAAAACTGGAAAATTCACAAATATGTGGAGATTAAACAACATCCTTCTGAACAACTAATGTGTCAAAGAAGACATTAAAGGAGAAATATAAAAGGATCTGAGGCAGGTGCCTGCGTGGCTCAGTCGTTAAGTGTCTGCCTTCGGCTCGGGTCATGATCCCAGGGTCCTGGGATCGAGTCCCACATCGGGCTCCCTGCTCAGCGGGAAGCCTGCTTCTCCCTCTCCCACTCCCCCTGCTTGTGTTCCTGCTCTTGCTGTCTGTCTCTGACAAATAAATAAAGAAAATCTTAAAAAAAAAAAAAAAAGGATCTGAGGCAAATGAAATGGAAACAATACTAAAATTATGGAATGAAGTAAAAGCAGCTTTAAGAGGGAAGTATATAGTGATAAATGTCTACAACAAAAAACCAAAGATCTCAAACAACCTAACTTTACACCACATGGAACTAGGAAAGGAAGAACAACTAAGCCTGAATTTAGTAGAAGGAGGAGATAACAAAGATCAGAGCAGAAATAAATGAAATAGTGACTAGAGAGATAATAGAAAAGATCAATGAAACTATGAGTTGGTTTTTTTAAAAGATAAAATTGACAAAACTTTAGCTAGCCTAACAGAGAAAAAGAGAGAAGATTCAAAATCAGAAATGAAAGAGATGTTACAAATAATGCCACAAAAATACAAATGACCATAAGAGACAAGATGGACAATTATATGCCAACAAATTGGACAACCTAGAATGGATAAATTCCTAGAAACATGCCATCTAAAAAGAACAAACTATGGAGAAATAGAATATTTGAACAGACCAGTAACATGCAAGGCAATTGAATCACCAATCAAAACTCTTTCAACAAAGATAAGGCCAATAACAGATGACTTCACTGGTGAATTCTACCAAACATTTAAAGAATTAGTGGCAATCCTCAAACTCATCCAAAACAATCAAAGAGTAAGGAACACTTCCAAACTCATTTTACAAGGCCAGCTTTACCCTGATACCAAAGCCAGGTAAGGACATTATAAGAAAAAATTATAGGGCACCTGGGAGGCTCAGTACATTAAGCATCTGCCTTTGGCTCAGGTCGTGATCCCAGGGTCCTGGGATTGAGTCCCACATTAGGCTCCCTGCTCAGTGGGGAGCCTGCTTCTCCTTCTCCCTCTGCCTGCTGCTCCCCCTGTTTGTGCTCTTGCTCTCCCTCTTTATCGCTCTGTCAAATAAATAAATAAATAAAATCTTTTTAAAAAAAGAAAAGAAAATTATAGGCCAATATCCCTAATGGACATATATGCAAAAGTTCTCAACAAAATACTACTAAACAGAATTCAGCAGTATATTAAAAGGATTATACACCATGATCAAATTGGACTTATCTCTGGGGTCCATAGGTAGTTCATCATATTCAAATCAATAAACATGCCATAATGAGGAGAAAATAATCATATCATTTCAGTAGATGCAGTGAAAGGATTTGACAACATTTAACAACCTTTGATATAACTCTCAACAGATTAGGTATAGAAGGAATGTACCTCAAAAAAATAAAGGTCTTACATAACAAGTTTACAACTAACATACTCACTGATGAAAAGCTTTCATCAGGATCAAGATCAGGAACAAGACAAAGGCATCCACTCTCATCACACTTCTTTCTATTCAACTTAGTACTGGAAATCCTAGCCAGCACAATTAGGCAAGGAAAAGAAATAAAAGGCATCCATATCAGAAAGGAAAAAGTAAAATTGTCTTTGTTTGCAAAATACATTATCTTACATATAGAAAATCCTAAAGACTTCACCCAAAAACTGTTAAAACTAATGAATGAATTTAGTAAAGTTGCAGGATACAAAATCAAACAAAAACTGGTTGCATTTCTATACACTAACAACGAACTATCTTGAAAAAGAAATTAAGAAAACAATCCCATTTCTAATTGCATCAAAAAGAATAAAATACTTAAAAATAAACTTAACAAAGGAGGTAAGAGATCTGTACAATGAAAATTAGAAGACATTTCTGAAAGAAATTGAAGACAAATAAATGGCACGATATCTCATGTTCATGGATTGAAAGAATTAATATTGTTAAAATGTCCCTGGTACACAAAGTGATCCACACATTCAGCTCAATCCCTATAAAAAATCAAATGGCGTTTTTTACAGAAATAGAAAAAAGCAGGCATAAAATTCACATGGAATCGTAAAAGACCCCAAATAACTAAAACAATTTTGAGCAAGAAGTGCAAATTTGGAGGCATTTTACCTCCTCATTTCAAACTATATTATAAAACTATAGTAATCAAAATAGTATGGTATTGGCATAAAAACACACAGATCAGTGGAACAGAATAGAGAACCCAGAAATAAACCCACATATATATATAGTCAACTCATTTTTTGACAAAGGCACCAAGAATACACAATAGGAAAATAATAGCATCTTCAATAAATGGTATTAGAAAATTGGATAATCACATGCAAAAGAATAAAATTGGATCCTTATCTCATACCATACACAAAAATCAACTCAAAAAGGACTAAAGATTCAAATTAAAGACCTGAAACTGTAAAACTCTTATAAAAAAAACATAGGGGAGGGGCACCTGGGTGGCTCAGTCGTTAAGCGTCTGCCTTCGGCTCAGGTCCTGATCTCAGGGTCCTGCGATTGAGCCCCCGCATTGGGCTCCCTGCTCAGCGGGAAGCCTGCTTCTCCCTCTTCCATTCCCCCTGTTTGTGTTCCTGCTCTCGCTCTCTCTCTCTCTCTCTGTCAAATAAATAAATAAAATGTTTAAAAACAAACAAACAAAAAAAACTTAGGGGAGAAGATCATTGAGATTAGTCTTGTCAGTGATTTTTTGGATCTTACACCAAAACCAAATATGTAAGACTGTATAAAACTAAAATGTTTCTGCACAACAAAGGAAACCATCAACAAACTTAAAAGGCAACTTATAGACTAGAATGAAACATTTGCAAAATATATACTCAATAAGGAGTTAATATCCAAGATATGTAAGGAACTCTTACAACTAATAGAAATAATAGTAATAATCAAGATTTAAAATGGGCAAAGGACCTGAATAGACATTTTTCCAAAGAAGACATAAATATGGCCATCAGATGTATGAAAAGATCCTCAACATCAGTAATCATCACAGAAATGCAAATCAAAACCACAGTTACATATCATCTCAAACCTGTTTAAGGTGGCTATTATCAAAAAATTAAAAGATAAATGTTGACGAGAATGTGGAGAAATTGGAACCTTGTACACAGTTGGTAGGAATGCAAAATGATGCAGCTGCTATGGAAAACAATATGGGGGGGTTCCTCAAAAAGTTAAAAAATAGAACTACCATAGGATCCAGCAATCCCACTTCTGGGTACTGATCTAAGAGAATTGAAATCAGGATCTCAAAGACAAATTAGCACTCCCATGTTCATAGAAGCATTATTCACAATAGCCAAGATACGGAAACAACCTAAGTTTCTATTGATGGATGGATGAAGAAAGCCTACAAGGGAATATATTATTCAGCCTTGCAAAATCTGCAAAATATTGGATATGGATCAATTTGGGGCCATTATGCTAAGTGAAATGAGCAGTTACAGAAAGACAAATACTGCATGAATCCGTTTATATGTGGTATCTAAAATAGTCAAATTCATAGAATTGAAGGGTGGGGTTAAAGGGGAGATGGGAAGTTATGAATCAGCAGGCATAAAATTTTAATTAAGCAAGATGAGTAAGTTACAGAGATCTGCTATACAATGTTGTACCTATGGTCAACGATACTGTATGATACACTTAAAAACTTGTTAAGAGGGTAGACCTCATGTTAAGTGTTTTTACCATAATTAAATAAAATTAATTTTAAAAAGACTGAAAATAATTTAATCAAGCACCAACTCGAGAAAGGGAAGATCAACAAAGAATGCCCAAGAAAGTAGAGGAAGGAAAGAATAGAGTGCAGCTATTAATTTAATAGGATTCTAAAAAAGTAAATGGGAAGACTGAAATTCTGTTTGTGTTTAAAAAGTACTGACAAGATAAATGAAGAAAAAGAAGATATAAATAAATTTCAGGGTGAAGGAGAGAAACATAATGAGAGACATAGTAGATACACCAGAATTCTTTTTCAAAGATTTTATTTATTTATTTGAGAGAGCAAGAATGAGAGAGAGTACATGAGAGGGGGGAGGGTCAGAGGGAGAAGCAGGCTCCTTGCTGAGCAGGGAGCCCAATGCGGGACTCGATCCCGGGACTCCAGGATCATGACCTGAGCCGAAGGCAGTCACTTAACCAACTGAGCCACCCAGGCGCCCGATACACCAGAACTCTTAAAAGTAAGACAGAATTGGGAACTCCCCCCTTAGGCAAACTTTACATAAAAAGAGAGACATTCTGTACTTCATTTTGAGGTTATTTTAATCTTGATATCAAAACCAGACAAAGGCAAAAAGAAGAGAATTGCAATTATTAGACCAATCTCATCTATAAACATATATATAATCTTAAATAACTGTTAATAAGCTAAATACAGCAATATATGTTAAAAAAATCTCATAACATTTGATCATGTAGGGTTTACCTAGAATGAAAGTATGATTTATCATTAATAAATTCATTATTACAACATACCCAATTAATAGACTTAAAAAATCTTTATGTTTACCTCAATACCTACAGAAAAGCAATAAATAAAATTCAACAGTGCTTCATTATTAACAAAAAATCCTCATAGTAAACTGGTAATTGAAGGGAAAAATTTTCTGGCAACTTTTTAATGGTCTCTATAAAAAAATATACATATTTGACTCTATAGTCCAATAGTAGAAGCATTCTCTTTGAAATTAGGAAAAGATGTCTACTATCATGACTTCTATTCAATATTATGCCTGTCTTAGGCAGCACAGTAAAAGAAGATACAAGGATGGAAAATAAAACTGCTACACACACACACACACACACACACACACACAGACTTACACCTAATGTGAAGTGAAATGCAAAATAATGTCTTGCCCAGGGACAGCTGGTGAATAACAGAGCCAAGAGTTCACACATAATTTGGCTCCAATGTCTGAACTCAACAACTTCTGTACTGTCCAGTGGCACAGAGAATTGAGGAAAAAACTGTTCACTTCAAATGCAATCTAAAGTGCAGGCATGCTTCTCATAAATTTCCTCACCAGTTAAATAATTAACCAGAAATTTACATGAATATTATTAGCAAATTTTTTATCCCTCTTCCAATAGATTTAGTTCTTCGTGTTTTTAGATTTGTCCACTCTTTCGGTATGATAAATAGTGCCACAGTGAATATTGTTGGATCTCTGTATATGTAGAATAGTTTCTTTGAGGTTTATTTTCTGTGGATACAGTCATACGAGCAGCATTAACAGGTAAAAAATTGTGAACTATGACTATTGGCATAAATTGGCAAATTTCTAAAGCAATTTGTGGTGACCCTGAAATATGATAAGTGAGTTTCTAAATATATGATTAACTCATGAATTAAGAGCTTCTTTAAATGGTGTTTATACTTGGATAGTAGTGTTTTGCTAACTTGTGAATATGGTATATTGAAGTCATTCTTTGAAACAGGTTTCTATTGCAAAATAAGTTGTTAATTAATTTTACTTTATTTTAGTTGTATTATTTTTTAGTATACACACAGTTATTATTGAAGCTAGAAGTTGGGAACTTAATCATACAATTCTAATGTTTTATATGTTTAAAATTTTCATAATAAAAAACAGAAATGCTTTTTTCAAATTACTTGAATTAATGTATAAAAAGCAAAACTATATAAGCAGAAGATTAGTTTTTCAAACATTCATATGGTGAAATATTTTGTTACATTTGATTTTTCTCAGAATTAGAAAATGAAAGGGGTCAAGTCATTTCATATGAGTATATATATTCATTTCATATATATATATGAAATATATATGTATGTATGAGGCAGTAAAGCTTAGTGGGTAAGATCACAGAATTTGGAACCATCCCCAAGAGGCAGTAAAGCTTAGTGGGTAAGATCATAGAATTTGGAACCAAACTTCCTGCATTTAATCTTGACTCTACCGGGGTGCCTGGGTGGCTCAGTTGGTTAAATCTTGACTCTACCATATACTAGCTCTGGGACTGCAAACAAATTACTTTTCTTAGATTCAGTTTTCTCTGTAAAAATGGTCATACTTATTTTTATTTTTATTTGTGATTACAAATTTATTTTTAATTTTGGAGCATTTTATGCCCAGAGTGATTGATGCTTTTATTTTGTTCCTTTGTTTCTGGGTAGGTGGAAACAAATTGTTCAAAATGTATAGTCTTTATGGGATAGAGAAGATATGGGCAAAGAAGGTACAGGGCTGTTTCTCTGATTTTGGTTTGAACTTTCCTTATATTCTTGAATCTTTCTTCTTTTTTTCTTATTTGTTTTCCAGATTAAATGCATTTATGGAAAAAGAACAACTGGATGGTAAGATAATAGTAGAATATTGTAACACTGCAATGGATTCCTCAGCAGAAAACAATATGTATGTAAACAAAGTGTGGGTTCAATGTGAGAATGAAAGCTGTTTGAAATGGAGATCATTGTCAAGTGAGGACGCAGCCAAAGTTGATCACAATAAACCATGGTACTGCTTCATGAACACTGATTCAAGATACAATAAGTGCTCTATTTCTGAAGAAGACTTCCCTGAAGAGGCTCAGCTTCATGAAAGTGGATTTAAGATCATCTATTCACAGCTCCCTCTTGGAAGCCTGGTTTTGGTAAAATTACAGAATTGGCCAAGGTAAAGTTGTTGTTATTTCATAATAAACTGTTGAGTTACAGTCTTGCTAAGTTGATGAATTTTTAAAACTTTTCAAAGAATCAACTTTTTTTCTACTGTTTGTCTAATTTATTTATTGTTTCCTGATCTCATCATTATTATCTTCCTGACATTTTGGGGTCTAATACTTTTTTTTTTCCTAGTTTCTTAAATTGGACACTTTAGGTAACTGATTTAAATCTTTTTTTTTCCCCTTGATATAGGCAACCACAGCTAAAAATTTCTTTAAGCATAGTGTTAGCTATATCCCACAAATTTGGTATATTGTGTTTTATTACCATTCAGTTTCAAATATTTACTAATTTGCTGTGTGATGTCTTCTTTCAAATGATCTGTTAAAAGTGTATTTTTACCTGATATTTGGGGATTTCTAAATATCTTATTGTTACTGAGCTCTAATTCAAGTCTATTGTCCAGTGAGGATATTTATGATCATTACTTTGAATTCTTTATCATGCATATTACTTATCTCTGTTTCATTTAGCTGTTTTGCTGTGGTTTTGTTCTGTTCTTTCATTTGTGACATATTCCTCTTCCTCCTCATTTTATCTAACTCTCTTTGTTTCTGTGTATTAAAAAAGTCAGCTATGTCTCCTGATCTTGAGAGTAGTGGCCTTATGAAGAAGAGGTCCTGTGGTGGCCCATAGTGCAATGCCCCATGTTCACCAGAACCAGGGGTGTGTCCTATATGGGTTGCTTGCACCCTACTATTGTGGCTGAGCTGTGTTTGCCTCTAGTCCAGTTGGCTGCAATGGCCCACTTTGCTTGTTGTGGGTACACTGAGCAGAGTTTGGCCCTTGTGCCATTGAGGGATCAGTCTGGGGCTGCTGTGGGCTTGTGGTTGGGTGGCGTCAACAATCAGACCAGAGGCCTGTCCCCAGTCCGCCCTGCTGGGGCTGTAGTTGGCCTGATCAACAGGGCATTCTCTCTGTGCTGCCAGCTATAAGTTTTGGCTCCTGGATCTGTGGATGCACTTGTGTGTGTGGTTATCTTCCCCTCTCCCAGGGAAGAAGTCATTTTGGAGTGGCACCAGTCCCTGCTGGGATTGCTTGCAGAGTGTATCAGGGCAGAAGCTGCTTTGGAGGGACACCTGCTGAATCTCTTTTGTACTTTTATATGAAATGAATTCTATTCTTTAAGAAGAGGTTTTTTTCAGTCAGTTTTCTCTCTGTTGTTCAGATTGGATCATTTCAGTTTTAAGTTCACTGATTCTTGCCTCTTTCATATTCATTCTGCTATTGTGACTATCCATTGAGCTTTTTGTTTTAGTTATTGTATTTTCAGGTGTAACATTTCCATTTGGTTCTCTCTATATCTTCTATTTATTTGTTAGATTTTCCTTTTTTTTTTTTTTTTTTCATTTTGGATCTTATTTAAGTCTGTTTTAGCAGGCTGGCCCTACTACTGCACTGGAGAGATATGAGAGAACCTCTTGTTCCTTCTTTTTTTTTTTTAAAGATTTTATTTATTTATTTGACAGAGAGTGACACAGCGAGAGAGGGAACACAAGCAGGGGCAGAGGGAGAGGGAGAAGCAGGCTTCCCGCAGAGCGAGGAGCCCGATGCGGGGCTTGATCCCAGGACCCTGGGATCATGACCTGAGCCGAAGGCAGACGCTTAACGACTGCGCCACCCAGGCACCCCCCTCTTGTTCCTTCTTGCCAGATGGGAGTGGAAGTCTAGGTTTTCTACTCAGTCTCCACTTACTCTCTGGAAAGGGAGGGGTGCCTCATTATTGCTGGGCAGGGATGAGAGTTCAGGCTCCTCACTCACCAACTTGGCTGGGAGAGGTACTGGTACCTTGTTACTCACCTCCACTGATACCATGGGGGGAGAATCATGTTAATTCTGGAAGGTGATAAAAATTCCAACTTCCCAGTAGTCCTCCTCCACCACTATCTGAGTGGGGAGGAAGTGGGGGCTTTACTACTGCTGGGTGGGTTGAAGTCCAGGCTCACCACTTGGCCTTTGTTGATAAGGATAGAGATGGGAATCTGTAGATTTTTCCATGGTATTTGGCTGGGAAAAAAGCAGCTATTGCTTTAAAGTTTTCTGTCTTGCTAGGTTGCCCCTATCCTGGTCCTATGACTAGAAAGAGCAGGCTTCATATGGACTTTTTGTTCCTTTGCATCCATTGGTACCTCTGGGTTGCTGGCTTCTTTAGCACCCAGTCTAGGATATATGAGGCAAAAAGAGCACTGAGGGAACTCACTGCCATGTCATTCTTCAGGTCTTGAGGCCCTTCTCTGGTTTATCTTCTCTTCATCTTTTAGAATCTTCTTATGTTTATTTGATGTATAATACTGAGGAATTTTTGGTGTTCTTAGTGGGAGGAATATAGAGAATTGAGTCTACCTCAACTTGTCCAGAACTGGAATCTGCAGAATAGATTTGCTTTAGCCTTTTTGTCTACATCACATAACCAAAGCCCCTTATTCTATTATTTTCTCAGAGTATCAAAAATATGAACTTGTTGTCTGAGATTTCCTAGCTTTTTTCCTTCTCTAATTTTATTTTTTAAATTTTAAAATTGAATTATTTCCATATTTTAACTAATAAACTTTATTTTCTAGAGCAGTTTTAAGTTTGCAGCAAAATTGAATGGAAAGTGCAGGGTCTTCACATATCTCCCCTCTAGCCCCACACAACCTCATATACCATCAAAATCCCAAATCAGTGTGGCACATTTGTTACAATCTATGAACCAGCATTTACCCATCATTGTTGACCGAAATCCATAGTGAATCATTAGGATTCACTCTTTGTGCTGTACATTCTATAGGTTTTGACAAATGTATAATGACATGTATTCGCCTTTATAATATCATACAGAATAGTTTCACTGGCTTAAAAATCTCCTCTGTTTCACCTATTCATCCCTCCCACCACCCCCTGGCAACTGGGGATCTTTATACTATGTCCATAGTTTTGCCTTTTCCAGAATGCTGCATTGTAATCACAATATGTAGCCTTTCAGATTGGCTTCTTTCACTTGGTAATAGGCATTTAAGTTTCCTCTATGTATTTTCATGGACATACATGGTTTAATGGTTTAATTTGCATTTCCGGATGACATATGATGTGGAACATCTTTTAATATTCTGATTTGTCATCTGTATATCTTCTTTGGTGAGATGTCTGCTCAGATCTTTTGCCTATCTTTTAATTGAGTGGTTCACTTTCTTATTGTAGAGCTTAAGAGTTCTTTGTATATTTTGGATACCAGTCCTTTATCAGATATGTGTTTTGCAGATATTTTCTCCCAGTCTGTGGCTTATCTTCTCATTCTTACTAGTATCTTTCACAGAGCAGACATTTTTAATTTTAATGAAATCCCACTTACCAATCTTTTTTTCATGGATGGTGCTTTTGGCGTTGTATCCCCACTTTTATTTGTACGTTCTCTTTCCTTTATTCATATTGATCCTTTCTTCTTCGATTTGGTTTATACTCCCAGCAGTTTCTCATCAGTGTAAGCTTTTGTCCTGGAAAGGAGTTTTGTTGGTTAGTTTTAAGTGTTCACAGAGCCCAGACAGCTCCAATAACTTCAGGTTTTGTTGCTATCCACCTCACAGTTTTGGCTGCTGTGCTCATGTTGACCTGCTGCACTTTTCAGTAAGTACTCCTTACAGTTTTGAGGCTCTTATTTCCCAAACCCATCAGACCACTGGTTGCCTGCCCCTCCCCCACCCGCTTTCCCTCATACAGATGCTAGTAATATGTGGGTCTTGTACCTGTCAATAGCTTGTACTTGCCTGCTTCTATTTTGGTAGTTTCCGTGGATAGCTTATCACTTAGTTTTTATAGATGTGTGTCATGTTTTGACTGTGCTATTATAGTTGTTCTACCTGTACTTACGGGAAAATTTCAGGAGATTCTAAAACCCTAACACCATTGCTGCTATCTTCCTAGAATCCCTTGCTATTTTACATTATATTCTCCTACTTAACATTCTCAAAGCTGGCATACTCTGGCTCATATTACCTCATTTTCATTCACATTCAGCTGTTCTCCATGAAGAATATAAAATGTTTGCTTTCATAGAGAGACTGTGATGGACTTACTGTAACACACCACACATACACAGGCGCGCACACACACAGACAAGAGGCCTTCAAATCAAACCTATAGTTGTGTTATTGTTCTGTCACTTACTATTGTGGGCTGAATTGTGTTCCCCAAAAGAGATACTTTAAAGCTGAAACCTCAGAAGTGACTGTATTTGGAATCAGGACCTTTAAAAAAGTGATTAAATGAAAATAGGCCATTAGGGTGGGCCCTACACCAATCTGACTGGTATTCTTATAAGAAGAGGAAATTTGGATACACAAAGAGGCACCAGGGATGCACATGCACAGAGGAAAAACTATGTGACTGCATAGCAGGAAGGTAGCCAAGGAGAGGCTTCAAGAGAAACCACCCCTGCTGACCTATTGATCTTAGACTCAAAGCCTCCAAAACTATGAGAAAATAAGTTTCTGTTGTTCAAGCCACTCACTCTGTGGTATTTTTCTATGGCAGCCTTAGCAAACTAATACATTTAATATCTTTGCAAATGTGGAAGTCTCTCTGAGATATATACCTTTTGCTACTGAGGACGTTTCTAGAGATCAAATGTGAAATGTTGTAAATATATACATATTATTTATTTAAATATTAAAAATATTATTTTCTTTTGTAAAATAATTAGGATGGGCATGAAGAGGAACTAGATAGCTATGTAAAAACAAATATCTTAAAAGACATGAATATGAATGCTTATTTTATGAGGTTACTTATGAAGGTATTTGTAGTCCATGTCATTTTTCAGATCTAAAATTAATATTTTGAAAGCAGAGAATTTGTATTTTCTAATGGAAATTCTGAAGTCTCAATAACTAATTCAAGAAATGTATTTGCTTCTTATCACTATATCTGAAATATTATGTTAGAAATCTGATTAGGAATTTCTTTTGCAGTTTTGTGCTTGTAACTGAGGATTAAGACTTGAAGTACAAATGAAACATGTTTTACTCCAGGCCCTAAACTATCTCTAATCTATGATTAGGACCATCAAAATACCTGCAAAATGCAGCTGTATCTACTTCTTGCTATTTGGAAAGAATAGAATGCTTTGGCTAAGTAGTAATATGTATTTTTCTTTATGAACTAAGTATAGTTGAGCACAGGCTTAAAATATAGCCTTAAAATATTTAAAAACTCAAATCTAGTTATATTTCATATTCAATGCTACAGATACATAGAAAGATGATAACAGGATAAATTGCAATAGCAGAATGTAAAGCTAGAATTAACCCACTAAACACAGTCAAACATCAGTTCTTAATTAAACAATATTAAAGATGTTGAAGTTTCAAGTGGAAAGACCAGCTAGCTGGCTGTAGAGACACTTAGCAGGTGGCATTATCTGGGTCAGTTCTCATTAGCCTATGGCCTTACACCCAACCTTGAAGGCTCAGAAACTCAATCTTATCAACATCCCAAGTTATTCTTTCCCAGAACAGTTGACCTTCTCTAATAAAGTTTTTAAAGGCTAGAGACTGATAGAGAATCTAGAAATGCCTATTTAACCTTTATATAATAAAAATAAAGAATTGTCAAGAGAAGGCACTTTGTCTATGGGCAAGGTCCGTGGAAAATCAAATTACAATAGTTACATTTACCTCCACACTGTGAGATAGCACAGACTTATATACTTATAAAAGTACATATGCAGCCTCTTGCCTTTGGGTTATGCTATGTCTGTTTGTGCTGATGGTGGGGAGAAGAGAGAAGAGAAAAGCTATCTTCATATTAAGCAGCCTTAATTTTTAAAAAATGATCAGATAGCATTGTATTCAGCTGGAAAGCATAGAAGTTAAACGTAAAAAATAATGGTGCATATCTCCCCTAGTAGGGGCAGATACATTGTCAAGCAGAAACTAGGCTTCTGTTGAAAGTAACTACCTTGGGCATATTTACACATTTTACAAAGGTTTTTTGCAAATATGAAACTTAATTTATAGAAAATATATTTGCATTCTAAGGTACTATAGTATAAACAATTTAGTAGTAAAATATGCCTTTAAATTAACAAACCAATGCAGTGATACATTTTAGATATAATATTAAAATTTATAAATTGAGATTTCTATAGATCCTTTCAGTCTTATAAAATATTATTTGATTACTCCTTATGTGCATTCTTTTATCTATGGATTAATATACTTACAATGTGTGTGGGGGGAGGGTGGGGATAGGGAATTGCCTCTTCCTATAAGCCCCCTGTAGTTAGGTACAGCTTAGAGATTTTGTGGCAAATACAGCATTCAGTTAGTGATGATTCCAACTCATCCATTTTGTTTCCCACAGATTAAGAATGAGGCCCAAGTAAAATTAGCTCTCCTCTTAAACATCCAAACCATACTTTGAAAATAACAGTCATGTACTTCTCATTGAGTATAAATACACGACAACTAAAATCATGCTTAAGCTTCAACTTCTACTGAAGGCAATAGCTCTTATTAAAGATCATTTCCACTGGATGAGAAATGTGATCAGTTTCTTCATGATATATTTGCACTCCTCTTGAAGCTACTTGTTGTGCCCAAATTTCCGCTTTCCCCCAAGTGGATTCCAACACCTGGTGCCTATTTGTCTTTGTTGTATGTGTACATTTTACCTCCCACCACCCACAGATTCTAAAATTAATCACACAACTTTCCTTGTAATTCTAATACCTTCCCATTGGTTTGCCAACTCTTACTCTCCCTCTCCATTTTTAAGCCCACAAGACAACATTTCAGAATTTCTCATCAATATGAACGTGAAAAATCAGGAAGTAGAAGTGCACAATGCACTATCATCATTGACAGTTTTGGAACACAAAAAGAGGTCAGAGTGAAAGCAAAAAATGGACATCAGCATTCTTCAATCACACTGAGTCAAAGAAAATGATGGATATAGCACGTGGAGAGAAGTAATCATGTTTTCTGCGTCTGTTGCCTCTCCTCAGCTTCTCCCGCAGTTTGGTACATTCTGTTTTAGCTGAAACACACAAACTAGAAGTCAGACAATTCCTTTGCACCGCCTGAAGAAATACTAACATGCCCCAATTATCTGAACATTTGACAATACTTTTCATAATTCATCTGTAAATCAGCATGCAATATTTTGTCTAATATGACATGTTTTAAATAATGAACAGAAGCTTTTTTCTTTTATTGGCATCTCATTCTTTTTAGGAGTCATCTCTATTTTCACTTACATTTTATTTATTTTTTAAATTTTTATTGTATTTTATATAGTAATAATTTAAATTGAATACTCTCGGGGTCTTCTCTGCATTGGGAGCAGCTCTCCTGCCACAGCCCCCTCATCCCCTGAAAATGTACACCTGTGCAAAGTTCGTCTCCACCCCCTTCTAGGTCAGGAGCACCTCTCAGCTGTTGAACCGATCACTGTCTGCACTGGTGTTAAACCACCGGAGACACTGACAGATGAGGTACCTTACAAGACCCTCAGCAGCTTGGCAGCCCCACGTCCCCTGACCTCACTTATTCCTAGCTGCAGCTTCCAAACCAGCGTCTCATTTCAAGGGACATCGACACAGCAGCCAAGTTCATTGCAGCTGGGGCTGCCATGGTAGGGGTGGCTGGCTCTGGGGCTGGAATTGGGACTGTGTTTGGGAGCCTCATCATTGGTTATGCCAGGAATCCCTCTCTGAAGCAGCAGCTCTTCTCCTATGCCATTTTGGGCTTTGCCCTCTTGGAAGAAATAGGGCTCTTTTGCCTGATGGTGGCCTTTCTCATCCTCTTCGCCATGGGAAGGAGCCGTCTCCACCTCCCATAGGTCTTTCTCCCGTGTCTTGTCCACCCTGTATGTTCCTTTTCCTATACCTCCCCAGGCAGCCTGGGGAAAGTCGTTGGCTCAGGGTTTGACAGGGGGAAGACAAATAAATACTGTATTATTAAGAAAAAATAAAAATAAAAAATAAAAAATAAATTGAATACTCTCGGGCCCAGTAGGTTTTGTGTAAAAGAAGTTGTATCAGAATTTGTGTCAGAAAAGCTTATCTTAAACATAATAACTGCAAGATATTTTTCTTTCATATCTCAAGTGTTAGAAATCCTGTGATTGTTTTACACTGAATGAAATTGGTGCTACTTATAATTTGGTATAAAAATTTTTGTGAGGTGCAAATCACCTAGTATTAAACATGAGCCCCTTGTGTTTTACAAAGGATAGTCAACAAATGTAATGTAACAATCACAGTTTGATTTCTTTTTAAATAGTTCCTAATCCATTGGAGGACCCACTGTTTCTTAATTTCTGATAAATTACGAGTCTCCAATACAGTTACCATTCATTTTTAGTCATTTATTTGCCTATTGAAATCTTCTTCTTTTGAGTGAGTTCCTTCAGAAATGTAGATTTCCAATGTAGGTTTAAAAGATAAACTCCACTCAAGTTTTCTCTTAAGCACTCTTAAGCCCAATAAGGGTTGCCAAATAGCAACGATACTGTGATGTGAACCTGACAGTAACAAGATAGTCATCTTCATTTAGGTCCTGAACCTCTACTTGACTTTCCATTATCATTTCCAATTTTCCAAAGTATTAGGCTGCTTTGGGTTCCACATAGTCTGACTCAATTTGTAATCCTCTAGCCCTTCCTCTTCCATGATCTAAGGCTGCTAGGCAGACCTTCCACCTACCCTTTTCCTAACTCAGAGAGTCCAAGAGCCAAAGAACTCTGCTCAGCATCTAGGAAGCAGCTAGACGTCTGCTCCATTCTCACACTCCACCTTCCCTGGTGACTGGTGCACCCAACTCACCACCTCCTGGCAACTACACTTGGGATTTGTCAATTTCCTGGAATCAAACTTTTTGCATTAATAATACTAAGCATTAATAATAATGAAATATTTTTGTTAGTTTACATTGTGTTATTTATAATCTGTAAAAACTTTTTTACAATGGTATGGTAGATGTATTTCTATATTTATGACTTTGTAACTTTCATATCAATTGATAATTTAATAGTTCAACCATCTATAGTCCTCGAGCCCAAGTAATTTATGGATTTTGCATTTTTGTAATTTCAGATTCTTATAGCATGATCTGTATGCCTCCTTTAGGTTTTAAAATTATCTAAATATCTAATTTATCTAGTTTCTAAATAATTAAATGAGGCAAAAAATGTTTTTGTATCATTCTTTCTACCTCTCAATTATACCAATTATTGTATCTATATATAATTGTATACCTTTATATGATTAGTTTGCTAGGGCTGCCATAACAAAGTGTCACAGACTGGGTAGCTTAAAAATAACAGAAATTTAATTTCTTACAATTCTGAGGCTAGAAGTCTCAGGTTAGATTGTCAGCAGGTTGATTTCTTCTGAGGCTTTCTCCTTGACCTGTAGATGCATCTCTCTCCTTGTGTCTTCACATGGTCTTCCTTCTGTGCATGTCTGTGTCCTAATCTTCTCTTTTTATTTATTTTTTATTTAATTTAAATTCAGTTAATTTACATATAATGTCTTATTGTTTCAGAAGTAGAGGTAAGTGATTCATCAGTCTTATATAATACCCAGTGTTTATTACATCACATACCCTCCGTAATGTCCATCACCCAGTTACTCCATTGCCCCACCCTCGTCCCCTCCAGCAACCCTCAGTTTGTTTCCTATGATTAAGAGTCTCTTATGGTTTGTCTCCCTCTCTGATTTCATCTTGTTTTATTTTTTCCTCTCTTCCCCTATGATCCTCTCTTTTGTTCCTTACATTCCACATATGAGTGAGATCATATGATAATTGTCTTTCTCTGATTGACTTATTTCGCTTAACATGATACCTTCTAGTTCCATCCACATCATTGCAAATGGCAAGATTTCATTTTTTTGGATGGCTGAGTAGCATTCCATTGTATATATATACATCACATCTTCTTTATCCATTCATCTTTCAGTGGACATCTGGACTCTTTCCATGGTTTGGCTATTGTGGACATTGCTGCTATAAACATTGGGGTGTTGTGCCCCTTCGGATCACTACATTTGTATCTTTAAGGTAAATACCCAGTAGTGCAATTGCTGGGTCATAGGGTAGCTCTACTTTCAACTTTTTCGAGGAATATCCATACTGTTTTCCAGAGTGACTACACCAGCTTGCCTTCCCACCAACAGTGTAGGAGGGTTCCCCTTTCTCTGCATCCCCGCCAACATCTATCGTTTCCTGACTTGTTAATTTTAGCCATTCTGACTGGTGTGAGGTGGTATCTCATTGTGGTTTTGATTTGGATTTCCCTGATGCCGAGTGATGTTGAGCACTTTTTCATGTGTCTGCTGGCCATTTGGATGTCTTTTCAGAAATGTCTGTTCATGTCTTCTGCCCATTTCTTGATTGGATTGTTTGTTTTGGGGGGTGTTGAGTTTGATAAGTTTTTATAGATTTTGGATACTAGCCCTTTATCTGATATGACATTTGCAAATATCTTCTCCCATTCTTGGTTTGTCTTGGTTTTGTTGACTGTTTCCTTTGCTGTGCAAAAGCTTTTTATCTTGATGAAGTCCCAATAGTTCATTTTTGCCTTTGTTTCCCTTGCCTCTGGAGATGTGTCTAGCAAGAAGTTGCTATGGTCGAAGTCACAGAGGTTGCTGCCTGTGTTCCCCTCTAGGATTTTGATGGATTCCTGTCTCACATTTAGGCCTTTCATCCATTTTGAGTCTATTTTTGTGTAGGGTGTAGGAAATGGTCCAGTTTCATTCTTTTGCATGTGGCTGTCCAATTTTCACAACACCATTTGTTAAAGAGACTGTCCTTTTTCCATTGGATATTCTTTCTTTCTTTGTTGAAGATTAGTTGCCCATAGAGTTGAGGGTCCATTTCTGGGTTGTCTCTTCTGTTCCATTGATATTTGTGTCTATTTTTTGCCAGTACCTTACTGTCTTGATGATTACAGCTTTGTAATGGAGCTTAAAGACTGGAATTGTGATGCCACCAGCTTTGGTTTTCTTTTCAACATTCCTTTGGCAATTAGGGGTTGTTTCTGGTTCCATAGAAATTTTAGGGTTAGTTGTTCCAGCTCTGTGAAAAAAAGTTGATGGTATTTTGATAGGGTACTCAGAAAATTCATGAAAGAAATTGAAGAAGATGCAAAGAAATGGAAAAACATTCCATGCTCATGGGTTGGAAGAACAAATATTGTTAAAATGTCTATGCTATCTAGAGCAATCTATGCATTCAATGCAATCCCTAATCTTCTCTTTTTAAAAGGAAACCAGTCATGCTAGATTAGGACCCACCTTTTAACTTCCATAAAGACACTGTCTCCAAATACAGTCACATTCTGAGGTACTGGAGTTATAAGAACTTTAACATATGAATTTGGTGAGGGGAACACAATTTGGTTCATAATGATGGCACTTTATAATATTTTAATTTGCCAAAAACCAAAAATGTATAAAGCACATGTTTGTGTGAATTTTGTAACAGCATATTGAGGAACTGGAGTCACAGCAAGGTCTCATTATCTGCTTGAGGCCTCTTGTCTGGTAGAAGGCAGAGTCGGAGCCTGGATCTCCTGATTTGAACCTCACTATCTTTTTTCACGAGGGAACTGAGGTAGAACTTGGCATCCCTTAGTCACAGCTTCCTGACTTTATTTGCTGCCTTCCTTTCCTGCTTTAGGCTCCAAACAGTAGGTCAGAGTCTAGAAAGTAAAATAGTTAAAACTTAGTTGATGTATATATATTTTGTTTTTGTCAAAAAGAAAAATGAAACATATTTCTATAATTTCTAGAGGTTTGTGGCACAAAAGGACATACTCCTAAAGATTTATTTTTAGTAAAGGATAAATTTTATTTCCCATACTAAAAATTTTTAGAAATTTGGTCTCCTTCCAGTGGAGCAGATGGGGGGGAGGGGCAATATAGAACTGTCGAGCTCTATTTTGGCTTGTTCCTCAGTAGTTAGACTCTCCAGTGTTATCACAGCATGTGCTACCAAACTACCCCTTTGGCAGCCCTAGCTCAGGAAATGCCAGCTCTCTCGTACCCCATCAGAAGCTCAGTGGATTAACATTTTAGTAACAAGCATTCTTATTGGTTAGGGTTGATTCAAACCTGCCATGAATCTTATCTTTCCTATTAGCAGTGTCTAAATACCTCTTGCAGATCCTAGAGATCATTCTTTTGTCTTATAATTCTTTCTCCTCATATTTTATGTTTATCTTAAATATGTGACTTTTCCAAAGCTTTCTGTATTTACAAAGATACAAATGATTACTTGTATCAAATGAATATCCTACTTTTAAAGGATACAAGTATGAATATGTTTAAGTTTTTTGAGTTATTAAAATTCAAAGGAGAAAGTTTGGTATATGATTATGACAGATGTATTGATTTCTGCCTTTTTTAAAGCATCAAAATAATTAAAAATACTTTCTTTTGAAAGTTGGCCAGGGATACTTTGCCCAGATCCTTTTAAAGGGAAATACGTGATCTATGACCTGGATGGAAATGTTGAACAATATCACATAGAATTCCTGGGTGATCCCCATTCAAGATCATGGATAAATGCAACATTTGTTGGACATTATAGTATCACATTAAAGGTAGGTACAGTAACATCAAACCTTTATTCTTCTTGCACTTGTTTTTAGTTATGGCCATTTTTGTTTCAGAATCTAAAAGATATATAATTATTTACTTTTATATTTATATAAATGAAACAGTATGTACTATTTGTTTAAAATTGAATATTTGTATTTTTAAACAAGTTTTTTCAAAGGAAGTGTAGAAAGTAGGGTAGTTTTAAATTTTATTTTCCTAATGGTGATATAGTATAAATCAACTGAGGACTTTATATAATTGCCTTTTGAAACAATTTTAAGATTATCATTTGGTAGTTTTTAAAAACTCCCTTGAGAAGACTTTAAGTTGTAGGCCTAGCTCACAGGGAAAATTAATTATGGAATGCAACCAGATTTTCAAATTTCAAAGAGAATATTTCATTATACTAACTCCTTCAGTATCTTTTTTACTCTTTTTAAACTTTAAATCACACATTACAACTAATAAATAGACTGGACTCTCAGGTTAATGAGAATAGGTGAACTGGACTTATTTCCATGGTTTGGTTTAGTCATTATAAATCAATTCAATTATCTGTGTCTGTATTCTAATATTGAAACTTTTCATCAGCAAACCATGCTTTCATTAGAAATCTGATTTAAAAATAGGTATCAAATGTGGATTCCTTTGACTGGATGGTTTCTATTTTATAGTGGAAAGTAGATATGTTCAAATACACATGTAAGTGTATGTACATTTAAGGCACACTGTTTAATCCACAGTATAAGTAAATCTGTGTAAATTTGAGGTACTTTAAAATGGGCTTTTGCTATATCTTTGGCATAAGCAGTATGTTTTTCTATTCAACTTGAAAGCAACTGAAGGGAAAGCCATTTTAATAAAAATATTTAAGTATAGAATAAAATATATACATTCATTTCATGGTAGTTGTGAGCCAGTCTTCTTAATGTGAGGCACCTTCTCTGCTCTGATATTTTGGATGTGTTCCTAGGCACTTCTGCTGGCAACCACAGAAAACAGGAAGAATTGTTCTCCTTTCTGTGGCCCTTCTCCTCTTTCCTAAAGGACAGGGAAACCTGTTAGCTTCTCATGAAGCAGACCTTAGAATCTTAGAGATCTGACAATAGGATAAAGAGCAAGGCATTCTTAAGAAATTATATTTAAATATAAGTAAAAACTAGAAGTGACTTTTTAAAATGTCTCAACTATATTTCTCTCAGGATTTGAATTTTCTCAGGATTAATTTAAGTAGTGTGATTCCAGTGAGCATACCGTTAGTCCCAAGGACACAGACCAAATCTGATGCAAAACAAAGCCAAACTCAAGCATCTGAAGCCATAGTTTTTAACCTTCTGAAAGCATTAAAGTAAACTTAGAAAATCTTGCAAAGATCATCAATTCAGGGCTGTTTAAAATAAGCAGTTCCCTAATGGGAGGATGAGGACAGAAAAAAATACTTGTTTCCCCTCTCTCTTCCCCTACTCTCCCAGCTAACCAGGTGCTCTAGATGGATAACCCTCTGGGTGCTCACAAGCTCTGGGGCAGGATCTCTCCTCTGTTGTCATTCAGGGTACCTTTCCTACAGGCACTTTCTTTGTCCCTTACTCTTTTTATCTGTCTTTTTTCTTTACTTGCTACCTTGGAGGTGATCTAATATGGGTGCCTTTTTCTGTGGGTCTCTTCATTCAAGGATGAACTGTTAATACCCTTCTACCTCAAATTCAGCTGGCACATGCCAGATTGTCCCTCTGTGCTCTGATTCCCTACTTCTGCCTATCTAAGGATCTGCACTTATAGGGAAGGGGAGATTCATTTTGACACCTCATTGCCCCAATCTACTCAAGAAACAGAAAGGAAGAAGGTTGACTCAGCAATACTGCCAGCCAAGATAGAAAAATGGTCAAAAATTTTACATATGAGAAATTGATTAAAAAAGAATAATTTCAAAATATGTATTATCCAGGAATAGCTGAGATTTTCCTGTCCCTGAGAGATGGAGATAGTAGCAACCCAACCTACAGTTCTTTTGCCTAGACTTCCCCAAAATTTAATCTTTTAATGCCCCTCTCTACGCCGGAACTCCCATATCCTCAAATGCTGTCTCTACCCTGTAGTACATTGATTTGGTTATTAAGTTCACATCCCCTTCCCCCATGAAAAAAGATCACTCACACAAAAATTAATGTATGGTAGACAATGTGGACTTTCTTAAAGGTTTTTCTAGAAGTGGAGGAGAGATGTACATTGCACAGGTTGTCTGATCTCTTTTTCTAAAACTAGCAAAGAATGATAGGCATTTAAACTTTCACTGCTTTAATCAACTAAATCTTACTTCATACATTATTTCAATATCATTTTATCCTAATTTGTGTAAGCTTAGTTTAACAAGTGACTAAATATTTTAGAGTTTTCACTGCATATGGACTATGTATATTTTACAGTGTATATGTTAAGGTGGGAGAAAAATATGTTATCCTAGAAAGATATTATATGCATTTATGAGAAAATGAAATATATTTTTAGTGTTAGATTATGAAAATTTTAACTTTTACTTCATGTTTGCCAAGCTTTTATTTTGAATAGTCACTTTCCCCTGGTTGATATATTTATAGGACCACTGACTTACTAATTTTATTGTTGAAAGCATGACAGAGCTGTCACTGTCTATTGATTGGTACAGATGGTAAGGTTTTCCACAATAAATAAAACTTCTCATAGATACACTGGGATATAGTTTAGAAAAAAAGTTGAAGGTGATATTTAGTTGTGTATTTGTAATTTGTATTAGTTTATTCATACATTTTATTTTTTCACTTACTAAAAAATCAGTCGCTATAAAGACAGCTGAAATCTCCCCCTTCCTTAAAGAAAATAGATGTGAACATGTGCCGAATGGCTATTTTTTTAATATTATTTTATTTTACTATGTTATGTAAGTCACCATACAATATATCATTAGTTTTTGATGTAGTGTTCCATGATTCATTGTTTGTGTATAACACCCAGTGCTCCATGCAGTACGTGCCCTCCGTAATACCCATCATCAGGCTAACCCATCCCCCCACCCCTCTCCCCTCTTAAACCCTCAGTTTGTTTCTCGGAGTCCATAGTCTCTCATGGTTCATGTCCCCCCCCAATTTCTCTCCTTTCATTTTTCCCTTCCTTCTCCTAATGTCCTCCATGCTATTCTTTATGTTCCACAAATAAGTGAAACCATATGATAATTGACTTTCTCTGCTTGACTTCTTTCACTTAGCATAATCTCCTCCAGTCCCATCCATGTTGATGTAAAAGTTGGGTATTCATCCTTCCTGATGGCTGAGTAATATTCCATTGTATATATGGACCACATCTTCTTTATCCATTCGTCTGTTGAAGGGCATCTCGGCTCTTTCCACAGTTTGGCTATTGCAGACATTGCTGCTAATGAACATTGGGTGCATATGGCTCTTCTTTTCACTACATCTGTGTCTTTGGGGTAAATACCCAGTAGTGCAATTGCTGGGTCATAGGGTAGCTCTATTTTTAATTTTTTGAGGCACCTCCACACTGTTTTCCAAAGTGGCTATACCAACTTGCATTCCCACCAACAGTGTTCCCCTTTCTCCACAACCTCTCCAACATTTGTTGTTTCTTGTCTTATCAATTTTTGCCATTCTAACTGTGTAAGGTGGTATCTCAATGTGGTTTTGATTTGAATTTCCCTGATGGCTACTGATGATGAACATTTTTTCATGTGTCTGTTAGCCATTTGTATGTCTTTGGAGACGTGTCTGTTCATGTCTTCTGCCCATTTTTTGACTTGATTATTTGTTTTTTGGGTGTTGAGTTTGAGAAGTTCTTTATAGATCTTGGATACCAGCCCTTTATCTGTAGTGTCATTTGCAAATATTTTCTCCCATTCTGTGGGTTGCCTCTCTGTTTTGTTAACTGTTTCCTTTGCTGTGCAGAAGCTTTTTATCTTGATGAAATCCCAAAAGTTCATTTTTCTTTTCTTTCACTAGCCTTTGGAGATGTATCTTGAAAGAAGTTGCTGTGGCCGATGTCAAAGAGGTTACTGCCTATGTTCTCCTCTAGGATTTTGATGGATTCCTGTCTCACCTTGAGGTCTTTCATCCATTTTGAATTTATCTTTGTGTATGGTGTTAGAGAATGGTCAAGTTTCATTCTTCTGAATATAGCTGTCCAATTTTCCCAACACCATTTATTGAAGAGACTGTCTTTTTTCCATTGGGCATTCTTTCCTGCTTTGTCAAAGATTATTTGACCATAGAGTTGAGGGTCCATATCTGGGCTCTGTTCTGTTCCATTGGTCTATATGTCTGTTTTTGTGCCAGTACCATGCTGTCTTGGTGATCACTGCTTTGTAATATAGCTTGAAATCAGGCAACGTGATGCCCCCGGCTTTGTTTTTCTTTTTTAACGTTTCCTTGGCAATTCAGGGTCTTTTCTGATTCCATACAAATTTTAGGATTGTTTGTTCCAGCACTTTGAAAATGTCATTGGAACTTTGATTGGGATGGCATTTAAAGTATAGATTGCTCTGGGTAGCATAGACATTTTAACAATGTTTATTCTTCCAATCCATGAGCTTGGAATGTTTTTCCATCTTCTTGTGTCTTCTTCAATTTCTTTCATGAGTGTTTTGTAGTTCCTAGAGTATAGATCCTTTACCTCTTTGGTTAGGTTTATTCTGAGGTATCTTATCGTTTTTGGTGCTATTGTAAATGGAATCATTTCTCTAATTTCTCTTTACAGCTGCGTTGTTAGTGTATAAGAAAGCAGTTGATTTCTGTGCATTGATTTTGTATCCTGCCACATTACTGAATTTCTATATTAGTTCTAGTATTTTGAGGGTGGAGTCTTTTGGGTTTCCCACATAAAGTATCATGTCATCTGCGAAGTTTGATTTCTTCTTTGCCAATTTGAATACCTTTTATTTCTTTTTGTTGTCTGATTGCTCTTGCTAGGACTTCTAGTACTATGTTGAACAATAGTGGCAAGAGTGGGCATCCTTGTCATGTTCCTGATCTGAAGGGAAATGCTCTCAGCTTTTCCCCATTGAGGATGATATTCACTGTGAATTTTTCATAGATGGATTTTATGAACTTGAGGAATATTCCCTCTATCCCTATACTCTGAAGAGTTTTAATCAGGAAAGGATGTTGTATTTTGTCAAATGCTTTTTCTGCATCAATTGAGAGGACCATATGGTTCTTCTCCCTCCTCTTATTAATATGTTCTATCACATTGATTGATTTGCGAATGTTGAACCACCCTTGCATCCCGGGGATAAATCCCACTTGGTCGTGGTGGATGATCCTTTTAATGTATTATTGGATCCTATTAGCTAGGATTTTGTTGAGGATTTTGGAATCCATATTCATCAGGGATATCACTCTGAAATTCTCCTTTTTGATGGGGTATTTGCCTGGTTTGGCGATTAAGGTAATGCTGGCCTCATAGAATGAGTGGCTTTCCTTCTGTTTCTATTTTGTTAAACAGCTTCAGGAGGACAGGTATTATTTCTTCTTTGAATGTTTGGTAGAATTTCCCAGGGAATCCATCAGGCCCTGGTCTTGTTTTTTGGGAGGTTTTTATCACTGCTTCAATCTCGTTACTGGTTATTGGCCTTTTCAGGTTGTTAGTTTCTTCCTGTTTCTTTCTTGGGAGTATATAGGTTTCCAGGAAGGCATCCATTTCTTCCAGGTTGCTGAATTTATTGGCATATAGTTGTTGATAATAATTTCTAATAATTATTTCTATTTCCTTGGTGTTGTGATCTCTCCCCTTTCATTCATAATTTTATTAATTTGGGTCCTTTCTCTTTTCTTTTGGATAATTCTGGCCAGTGGCTTATCGATCTTATTAATTCTTTCAAAGAACCAGCTTCTAGTTTCGTTGATCTGATCTACTGTGTTTCTGGTTTCTAATTCACTGATCTCTGCTGTAATCTTAATTATTTCTCTTCTAATGCGTGGTTTAGGAATCGTTTGTTGCTTTTTCTCTAGTTCTTTAAGGTGTGGAATTAGTTGGTGAACTCAGAATTTTTCTGTTTTCTTGAGTGAGGCTTGGATGGCTATATATTTCCCCCTTAGGACCGCCTTTGCAGTATCTCATAGGTTTTGGACTGATGTGTTTTCATTCTCATGGGTTTCCATGAATTGTTTAAGTTCTTTGATTTCCTGATTGACCCAAACATTCTTGAGCAGAGTGGTCTTTAGCTTCCAAGTGTTGGAATTTCTGCCAAATTTTTTCTCATGATTCAGTTCGTTTTAAAGCATTATGGTCTGAGAATATGCAGGGAATAATCTCAATCTTTTGGTATCAGTTGAGACCTGATTTATGACCCAGTATGTGGTCTATTCTGGAGAAAGTTCCATGTGCGCTTGAGAAGAATGAGTATTCTGTTGTTTTAGGGTGGAATTTTATGTATATATCTATGATGTCCATCTGATCTCGTGTGTCATTCAAAGCTCTCGTTTCTTTGTTGATTTTCTGCTTAGATGATCTGTCCATTGCTGAGAGTGGAGTATTGAGGTCTCCTACAATTAACATATTGTTATCAATATGACTCTTTATTTTGGTTAACAGTTGGCTTATGTAGATGGCTGCTCCCATGTTGGGGGCATAGATATTTACAATTGTTAGATCTTCTTGTTGGATAGACCCTTTAAGAATGATATAGTGTCCTTCTGTGTCTCTAACTACAGTGTTTAGCTTAAAATCTAATTTGTCTGATATAAGAATTGCTACCCCAGCTTTCTTTTGAGGTCCGTTGGCATGGAAGATGGAACTTCATCCCTTCACTTTCAGTCTGGATGTATCTTTAGGTTCAAAATGAGTCTCTTGTAGACAGCATATAGATGGGTCCTGTCTTTTTATCCAATCTGCAACCCTGTGCCATTTTATGGGAGCATTTAGGCCATTCATGTTGAGAGTGATTATTGAAAT
This sequence comes from Mirounga leonina, assembly GCF_011800145.1. NCBI lineage: Eukaryota > Metazoa > Chordata > Mammalia > Carnivora > Phocidae > Mirounga > Mirounga leonina. The sequence goes on along the minus strand of NW_023270268.1, from coordinate 14,707,747 downwards.
ATATAAATTTATTGTCATCATGTTGCCTGTGAAGACCTTGTTTTTATAGATTGTCTCTGTAAATTTCTGTTCTGTGTCACTCTTGGGGACTTTCTCCTTTTATAGAACCCCCACTTAATATTTCTTGCAGGGCTGGCTTAGTGGTCACATATTCTTTCAGTATCTGCTGGTCATGGAAGCTCTGCATCTCTCCATCCATTCTAAATGAAAGCCTTGCTGGATAAAGTATTCTTGGCTGCATGTTTTTCTCATTTAGTACCCTGAGTATGTCTTGCCAGGCCTTTCTGGCTTGCCAGGTCTCTGTGGATAGGTCTGATGTTATTCTGATGTTCCTCCCTCTGTACGTAAGGAATCTCTTCCCCCTAACTGCCCTTAAGATGGTTTCCTTGGTTCTAAGATTTGCAAGTTTTACTATTACATGCCGGGGCGTTGGCCTGTTTTCCTTGATCTTGGGAGGGGTCCTCTCTGCCTCTAGGACACTAATGTTTGTTTCATTCCCCAGATTAGGGAAGTTCTCATCTACAATTTGCTCAAATACATCTTTTAGTCCTCTCTCTCTCTCCACTCCCTCCGGGATTCCAGATATTCTGACGTTGGAACGCTTCATGGTGTCACTTACTTCTCTGATTCTATTTTCATGGATTTTGAGTTGTTTTTCCCTGGCCTCCTCTTTTTCCTTCTTGTCTATTAATTGATCTTCTAGATCACTAATTCGTTCTTCTGCCTCACTTACCCTACCTGTTAGATTATCTAGATTAGATTGGATCTCATTGATAGCATTTTTAAGTTCTGCCAATTCAGCTTTCATTTCTGCCCTTAGAGACTCTATGTTGCCATTAATCAATTTCTCTATTCTAGCTATTGTCTTCACAATTGCTAGCCTGAATTCCATCTCCGACGTCTTGGTTAGATCTGTATCCAATCCATTTGTAAATCCATGGCAGAGGTAGTCACAGTCTCTGAATCTTTCCTATTTGGGGGGTTCCTCCTCCTAGTCATTCTGTTCAGGGGTGGTTGAGGGAGTGTACAGAGTCCAAATATTTGACCACAACCCAAGCAAGATGCACCTGTTTTATAGGGACCTTCAGGTTGTCAGCCTCTTGTTCTCCCAGCCTGTCTTCTGGGGGAGGGGCCTGCTGCGCTGTTACTCAGGCAACCCTGTTTGGGCAGAGTTGCCCTGCTCCCTGTGACGGGGGATGGGTTCAGTGAAAACCGGTTTTTTGGGGATTTTGTTCTCTGGCAGCTTTCCACGTCTCTTCATAGAGTCAGAGCAGAAGAGACTATTTCCAACCCTCTGCCTCAGAGCAGAGAGATCATAGTCTGTTCTTCAGTGATCTCTCCAGGCCACACTATCTCCGTTTCTCTCTGTGCTGCTATAAACTGCAGTATCTTGGGTTGTGCACCCTTTGCAGTGCTCCCAGTCCTTGCCTCCAGGTTGGGCTCATCTCTGCCCTTTGTGCTTCTAAAACCACCAGCCACCCCCAATTCATAGGTGCAGCCCCACCACTCAGGGTTTCTGTCCAGGGGGCTGCCCTAAAGTCCTTTTCCCGTCGCTACTGGTCTGCGAGTCTGTGCCAGGTCCCCAGCATGGGAGGCTATCAGTCACCGGTGGTGTAGGATCCCCACAGTTCAGCTCCCTCCCCCTTCCGTTTATCCTCTGATATCTGCCCACGGAATCATGGCTGCCCACTTCATACCTAAAACCAGCTGCCTGCGATATTCTGTTTGTAGAGATCCAGATCTATCTTCTTATATCTCAGGCTGATTTCATGGATGTTCAGAGTGGTCTCATAGATATTCAGCTCAATTCCAGGGACCGGTTGGAATAGGGTCCCCTACTCCTCCACCATCTTTTCCCCTCCCCCTGGATGGCTATTTTTTTAAGTGTTGTTGCATGGAAAATAATTCTTTCCCCACTAGCACAAATGCTCTTCTTTTATATTTAGCAGATACCTGTCTGCAGAACCCATTATATATGAGTTTATTTTTTAGCTTGTTAAATTACATGACTTAGCTTAACATTTCTTAAGTCTGGCTATGCATTAGAAAGCTTTACAAAATAACAACAAAAAGACAACAGCAACAAGAACATGGTAATGCCTGGGCTCCAGTCTAGTGAATCAGTTAGATCAGAATCTCTTGGAGTAGGGCCAGGCCTCAATAATTTTGTCAAATGAATCTAATGTGCAGGCCAGAGAATAAGAACCACTGACTAAATTTTCTCAACTTGAGGCATCAGAGTTTTGTCAGCTTTGTCTCTACTAGAGTAGTAATATAACTGTAGTTATGGCTTACTGTTTTCTGTTGCCTTCTTCTTTGCTTAGTCTTTCACTTTGCCTGGAAATTATGCTTACTGCCATATATTCACATGTCAAACCCAATAATGATCTGTTTCATTGAACACAGCTTTAAGGTCATTCCTGTCATTAAACATTATGCATAATTTATAATATTGCTGATAAAGCTGATATATAATTTGAACTTAATATTTTTAGTATGTTGAAGTTGATCATCTGTCTTATTGGTTGTATAGAGTCATTATAATTTTTCTTGGACATAAGTAATGTACTCCAACCAATGACCTTGGTTGGAGGTCCAACCTTGGCCTACACTTTTCTAAAAGTTTTTCAGGTTGCCAAGAAAAGTAGATAGTTCACCCCGATGCTGTGATGCTCTTGTGGTAAAATTTAGGGGTTTATTTTGTCGATGATGTGAATGGATTTTTTTGGCTGTATATTTTAGTGGTCTGCTTACTACTGTATGTAGGATATAACTGTAGGTATGCAATCATCTCTTTGGGTTCCAGATATCATTTGAGTATTTACCCGTTGTGTTATGGAGTTGCCTGTATTTTCTGGGGCAATAAACAGGAAACAATGCCATGTTGCTAAAGTTGAGCTTCTGCAGCTCCTTCCATTCTGCTTCCTAATTGGAGGAGTCATTGAAAGTGTTCACCAGAATTTTTCAGGTCCCTTCCTTCCTGTTACAAAGTAGAATTGCACATTCGATACTTGTGGTGGGGTGGGGCCAGTGAGTTGTGTGGAATTGATGAATGTCACCTCTTTGAGCACGTAAATGTGTGCAGTGCAACATCCTCCAGAGTTAATTCTTTCCCTGTGGCACTGTGACTGATAATGTTTGAAATGTTGATTTGCTCCTCTCTCAGCCTGGATCCCTCAGTGACTACTCTCAGCAAACCACCTCCCCCTCCCCACCAGATAACAGATAAGCAGTGTGAGGAAGATATAGACCTTGTGTTAAACCCCTGGGATTATTCCAAAAGATACACTAATGATGGCACTGAAGATGTCACAGTTCTTTGTAACTTGAATCTTTAGAAGAACCATTCTGAAATTTTAGTACCCTTAAGAATTTGGCCAAATGACTGAAATCACATTACTCTAACTCTTCCAGTCTGTAAATAGAAGTGATAACACAACTTGTTATCCTATAGTAACTTACTAAATAAGTTTGTTTATTTGCTGTATAATGATAAACATATGAGTAGAAATTACCAACTGTTGATCAATTTATTGAGTATAAATTTGGTCTAGTAAATATCCTCCAACAAAGGGCTCTGATGTCAGCATGCAGTATGATGACTCCAACAGCTAAAAGAGCCTACAAGCAGCAATGATATAGTGAGTCTCTGCCGTAGGCCATGAGTTGGGTAGATCCTTTTCATATAATTTTTAAAGTTTTACAGCAACCCCATGAAGATAGGCATTGTCACTATTTTTACATATATAGAAGAAACTGAGATTCAGGCTACTTATCTAGCCCAAGGTCAATCAGCCACCAAATGATGAAATAATGATTAGAGTTATTATGTCTAACTCCAAAGTCCAAGTTATTTCTTTTTCTATACCATGCCAAATTTACTTATTCATACTTAGTGGTCTAATTTATTGTTGAATGTTTTCCCAGACTTGCACCTACAAAATGAGGAAAATTCTCACCTTTAATTCTAATATATGTGTTGAATCATGGCAGTCTCTGGCAGACTTCCTCTTTATTTGTCCCTTGATCTACCCCTTTGGAGGACTAGTGACAAGCAGAACTCTTGATATTTTCAAATTACATTTGCAATAGTCATAACAAGTGCATCTGGATTAACATCTATTTGAGCAAGTGTTTTGCTCTTTATGATCCAAATTCTAAGACTGTAACTTGTAATAAGGATTAGCAAATTAGTTTATAACTAGATCATCAGGCAGTGTTTCCCTCTTAGAGTAATGGAGTGAAACTGGATACAAATCTGTTGAGCCAACTCAGTGGAAAAATACATTTGCAAGATATTTATCTTCCTCATCTTACAATGTGGTTACATTCTGATAAATTCACAATAAGTTGAAAATATCATGACTCAAAAATGCATTTAATACACCTAACCTACTAAACTTCATAGTTTAGCGTAGCCTACCTTAAATATTCTTAGAACACTTATATTAGCCTATGGTTGGGCGAAGTCATCTGATACAAAGTTGATAATAAAGTGTTGAATATTGCATTTAATCGAATACTGTAAAGAAAGTGAAAAAAGCTTAGTTATATGGGTACAAAAGGTTGTCAGTGTACGGGTTGTTTACCCTCATGATTGTGGGCTGACTGGGAGCTATGGCTTGCTACCACTGCCCAGCAGCATGAGAGAGTATCAACTACATATTGCTAGCCCAGGAAAAGATTCCAATTCCAAATCTGAAGTATGGTTTCTACTGAATGTGTATCACTTTTGCACCATTGTAAAGTCGAACAATTGTAAGTTGGACCATCATAAGTTAGGAACTATCTGTATATATATGCTTTTGTACCACGTTCCTGCTGGCAAATAATCTGTGTAGCTATCAAACTCTCAGTCAGTTTTTATTGTACAAGTGCCATATTTGATATAAAATTTGCTGTAAATTTGGTATTATTGGATTAAGATTTTTTATTTGTTTGCTTGTTTTCTACACATTCTTTAGTTTTTGGCCTGGAGAAAGGTTAAGGGAATTAGAACATGTTTCTGCAACTGTGACCTTCCTTGTGACAAATATGCCAAGAAAACTTCTATAGTAATGTATATTAGGAAAAAAAAATTAAGTTGTCATAGTAGTTAATAAGACAGGCTCTAGAGCCATTCTCTTTGGGTTTGAAGGTTGGCTCTGCTACTTACCAGATGATTAACCTCAGGCAAGTCACTTAGTCTTTACAAATCCCACATGCCTCACTTTAAAATGGGGGTTATAATAGTATCTGCCTCATAAAGATGTTGTAAGGGTTAACTGAGATAATACTGCAAAGCATTTGGCATACTGCTTGTCATATAATAGGCTCCTTTAAAATTATTATTATTTGCTGTATAGTTGACATATGTTATATTAGTTTCAGGTGGACAGCATAGTGATTTGACAATTTTATACAGTACTTAATGCTCACCATGATAAGTGTAGTCACTATAGTAGGCTCTTAATAGACATTAGTTGATGTTATTCATTGAAACTACAGGTGAGGGCGCCTGGGTGGCTCAGTTGGTTAAGCGACTGCCTTCAGCTCAGGTCATGATCCTGGAGTCCTGGGATCGAGTCCCACATCGGGCTCCCTGCTCAGCAGGGAGTCAGCTTCTCCCCATGACCCTCTTCCCTCTCGTGCTCTCTGTCTCTCATTCTCTTTTTCTCAAATAAATAAATAAAATCTTTAAAAAAAAAAAAAAAGAAAGAAACTACAGGTGAAGAATACATTTAAATTATTTATTTCCTTTCCCTAGAAACCCACATCTAAAAAAAGATACCAAGAACAATAAGATGGAGAATAATATCTTATCTTTTGATTAAGATCATATGTGAAAAATGATATAATTTTAGTGTTTTCTATCAACCAACATGATGCTCCTGGCAATGGGAGGAAATAAAGCTAATTGATCATTGTATCCTTTGATTCTTTAGTACATGACTGAAAGAGACCATTGGTGCAGTGCTTTTCTAGGTTAGTGTAAACAGTTCTCTGAACTATTGAAAGCAGGAGATAAGTTAGAGCCTTCTTAATCTGACTCCTTGGTGAGTGAATAGTCCCCCATATCAGCAATGCCTTGAGAGTGCTTTGGATTTGTTTGATGGAATTTGGAAGGAGAATAGGAAATATTATCTTTCATGTTCTTTGCAACTGAATGAAACCAGTTTCTTTCCCTATCTCTATTCCGCTTTTTGGTTCGCTCACATTTATGTATGCTGACTTGGCTGCTCCAAATAAATTCTTGAATTCACCTCTGTCATCTCCCGACTTCATCTCTTATGAATTTAGATAGCTATGAACTTCTACTGAAGTTAAAAAGTCCAAATCCAAATAATATGGCCAACTTTATGCTCAGCTTATAAAGGACAGAACAGGTGGCTACCTTTTCCATCATCAAATGCATGAAAAATGTATTAAGTATCACCTAGGTTTCTCATATTGACTCTTCACTGGAACAGCAATAATCTTTTCTAAGGGGGCGCCTGGGTGGCTCAGTCGTTAAGCGTCTGCCTTCGGCTCAGGTCATGATCCCAAGGTCCTGGGATCGAGCCCTGCATCGGGCTCCCTGCTCAGCGGGAGGCCTGCTTCTCCTTCTCCCACTCCCTCTGCTTGTGTTCCCTCTCTTGCTGTGTCTCTCTGTCAAATAAATAAAATCTTAAAAAAAAAAAAATAAATAAATAAATAATAATAATCTTTTCTAAGAAATTCCAATATACAGCTTTCTCAATTTTCTAGAAATGTTTAGTTTCTGTTAAAGGAACCAGAGTCAGATCATTGTTTTTAGAAATGTTTAGTTTCTGTTAAAGGAACCAGAGTCAGATCATTGTTTTTAAGTCAAAATACAGGCTCACTAAATTGCCTTCAGAGTCATACCCCTTATGAGTAAGTCTATCTTAAAATGAATCTTTTATGTTAGGGATCTCAAATTAGTAAATAGTTGTGGAGTAACTTTTTGGTACATTGTTCCATAGTGAATAGTGAAATCCAAAACTCATAATCACATAGCTGAAAGTCTACAATTAATCTATTAACTTTCTTTTTGATTTCTTTCTAATTCCCCCACATACTGATTGATTATATCATATCTTCTAGCCAAAGGCTAAGACCAATCCATGACTCAGTCAAAACCCATTCTCCCTAAACCCTAAACAATACCGACTAAACTAACTTTGAAAATAAATTTCAGAATTACCACTTCCTTACCATTTTGTTTAGCTCCCAAAATGTGTACTGATTCTACATCACATATTTAACCATCCTCTTCTCCTAGAATTCCCACTTGCTTTTACAATTCTGTTGTGAAACAGAATCTGAGCATCTGTCTATAGTAAATACAACAATTGTTTCCCCATAAACACATATTCCATAAAAAATAAGCAAATGTGGAGTAGAAAATAGCAGCCAAGTAAATTTTCTTTAGGTCCAGGTCTTGATAACCATATGTACTATTGCTTAAAATCCATTAGGCCAATCCTGACATTTTTAAGGCTCAGGACAAATAAGTACATGCTTATTTTCCTGGCTGATTTAAACCCATCCTCCCAGTCCTGTTGAATGTCCCCAGCTGTAACAGTCAGCCTGGCCAGAGCAATGGGAGATAGCCACACTTTAGATAAGCACAGGCCTTAAAAATTATCCATTGACTCAGTGTTCACTTTGCTTCATGTGCTCTGTTTCATCAATGTATTAGTAATACTTTATTACTAATAATTCATTACTAATACTGTCATTTTATGTAGCAGTGTTTACAACAGCTCTCTTGCTATAGACTTAACAATATACTTAGTTTTGCAAAATAAAAAGTATAGCTTGAGGAGCACCTGGGTGGCTCAGTTGGTTGAGTGTCCAACTCTTGATTTCGGCTCAGGTCATGATCTCAGGGTCCTGGGATTGAGCCCCACATTGGACTCCACACAGAGTGGGGAGTCTGCTTGGGGTTCTCTCTCTCCCCTGCTCTCTGCTCCTTCTTCCTGCTCTCTCTCTCAAATAAATAAATAAATCTTTTTAAAAAGTCTTCAACTTGAAAGCAGAATATATAAAATTCTTTAAGCTGTTGCAATAAATGAATTTAAGTTTTTGATTATTTTTAAAAATTATGATAAAATATATGTAACATAAAATTGAATATTTAACTACATGTTCAATGGTGATTAAGTTTTCAACTACTGATTAATAATCCTAGAAAAAATTTTCCTAAGAAATATAAATATGACCTGATACAGAAAGTACCAGATGACAGGTCTCTGTTATTTTCAACACCCTCTATTTCTTAGGATATGGGCTACAAGCCTCTTCATAACCCCATCTCTGAGACTTGTGCAACAGAATTGCCTTTTTTTTTTAAAGATTTTATTTATCTGAGCGAGAGAGAGCACGAGCAGGAGGGAGGGGCAGAGAGAGAGGGAGAAGTAGATTCCCCACTGAGTGGGGGGCCTGACACAGGGCTTGATCCCAGGACCCTGAGATCATGAGGTGAGCCAAAGGCAGACCCTTAACTGACTGAGCCACCTAGGCGCCCCAATAGAATTGCCTTTTAGTGAAATAAAATTTTATAGTGGTTGAGCCCACAAATTCTGGAGCTTGATGGCCTGTGTATGAACCCCAACTCTGTCACTTACTAACTACATGAGCTTGGTCAAGTTCTAAACTCAGTACCTCTGTTTCCTTATTTGTAAAATGAAGATAGCAATAGTACCTACCTCATGAGCTTGTTAGGAAGTTAAAATGATTTGTTTGTAAAGTGCTTAAAACTGTACTTGACGCCTAGTGCTACACAAGCATTGGGTAAATTAGTAAATTAAAAAATTAATAATAGACTCTTTCACAGAACTCCTATGGAAATAAAATGTGTACTCAGTCAACTCCTCCCTGCTGTGAATAGAGTTCCTCTCTCATTGTCTTGGATTGCATAGACCAAATGATAAATATTTATGTCCTGATCAGTTATGACATTAATAATGAATATTTGAAAAATGCTTTACATTTTACAAAGTACTTTTTACAAAAAAAAAAAAAAAAGTACTTTTTACATACACTATCTCATGTGATCTTCATTCATTGTTAAGAAAGTTGAAGCTTAGGTTAAGTGACTTGCCTAAGGCCACACAGTAGCAGAACTGAGACTCAAGCCTAGGTCTTCTGATTACAAACTCCAGGTTTTTACATTATGTGTCAACCTGCTTGAAATTTATGTTGGGCCATCTGCTTCTAATCTTCATAAGCATACCAAATTCATAATAAGCTATCATCTATAAACTGGAAGATCACAATATCCTTCTTACTGATCTCCTGCTGTTAATTCAGCCAACTTGGTTAATTAACTTAGCCATAAACCAGAACTTTTCAAAGTTGGACAAAGATGTGAAAGCTTTCTTCTTCATGTTTAATGTATTGATTCTTAGACAGAGATTTAAGACTCCTTCATGAGTATCATTAAAACCTAGTATCTATTTTATTCTCTTGTAACTTTAGCAGTAATTGGTTATTATTAGTACAAACGTTGGTATCTCGATGCCAGGATTTGTTTTGGTTTTTTGTTTTGTTTTACTATACTGCTGGTTCCCAAAATTGCTCATTGTCAGAGAGCTCTTTAAAATATTACTATTCCTTATTATTCAGCCATAAAAAAAGATAAGTAAATTCTACCATTTGTGATGACATGGATAAACTTTGAAAAGCATTATACTAAGTGAAATAAGTCAGACAGAGAAAGACAAATACCATATGGCCTCACTTATATGCAGAATCTAAACAACAACAACAAACTCATAGAAAAAAAGATCAGATTTGTGGTTATCAGAGGTGGAGGGTGGAGGAAGGGAATTGGAGGAAGGTGGTCAAAAGGTACACATTTCCAGCGATAAAGTAAATTAAGTACTGGGGTATAAGTTACAACATGATGACTATAGCTAACACTGCTGTGTGATATATAGGAAAGTTGTTAAGAGAGTAAATCCTAAGAGTTCTCATCATAAGGAAAACATTTTTTGTTTGTTTTTTCTTCTTTCTTTTTATTTTATCTATATGAGAAGATGGATGTTAGCCAAAGCTATTGTGGTAATCATTTCACAATATATGCAAAACAAACCATCATGCTGTATGCCTTAAACTTACACAGTGCTGTGTGGTTAATTATTTCTCAATAAAACTTGGAATAGGGGGGAAAGGGAAAAGATGGCAGAGGAGTAGGGGACCCTATTTCAACTGGTCCCTGGAATTGAGCTGGATATCTACCAGACCACTCTGAGCACCCACGAAATCAGCCAGAGATGTAAGAAGATCTGGATCTCTACAAACAGAATAGTCACAGGTGGTTGGTTTTGAGGTATGAAGCGGGGAGCCGTGATTCCACGGGCAGCTGTGATTCCGCGGGCAGATATCGGAGGATAAACGGCAGCAGAAGGGTGCCTGGCTGTGGGGATCCTACACCACCGGTGAGCAACAGCCTCGCGCGCTGCGGACGGGCACAGACTCGCACCGGTAGCAGCAGGGAAAGGACTTTAGGGCAGCCCCCGGGGCAGAAACCCAGAGCAGCGGGGTCGTGTGCGCATGAATTGGGAGCGGTTGGTGGTTTTAGAAGCACAAAGGGCAGAGACACGCCCCAACCTGGAGGCAGGACTGGGGGCAGTGCGGAGGGGCGCACAACCCAGGACACTGCAGTTTATAGCAGCTCGGACAGAAACGGAGACAGTGTGGCCTGGAGGGCTCACTGAAGAACAGACTGAGGTCTCTCTGCTCTAAGGCAGAGGGTTGGAAACAGTCTCTTCTGCTCTGACTCGCAGAAGAGATGCGGAAAGCCACCAGGGAAAGCCGCCAGAGAACAAAAGCCCCAAAGACTGATTCCCGGTGAGCCCATCCCCCATGACAGGGGGGGCAGGGCAACTCCGCCCAAACAGGGTTGGCTGAGTAACAGCGCGGCAGGCCCCTCCCACAGAAGACAGGCTGGGAAAACAAGAGGCCAACAACCCTAAGGTCCCAAGAAAACAGGTGCATCTTGCTTGGGTTCTGGTCAATAATTTGGACTCTATACATTCCCTCAAACACCCATCAACAGAATGATTAGGAGGAGGAGCCCCCAAAACAGAAAAGACTCAGAGATTATGACTTATGCTGCAGATTTACAAATGGATGCAGATATAACCAAGATGTGGGAGATGGAATTCAGGCTAGCAATTGTGAAGACAATGGCTAGAATGGAGAAATCAATTAATGGCAACATAGTGTCTCTAAGGGCAGAAATAAAAGGTGAATTGGCAGAACTTAAAAATGCTATCAATGAGATCCAATCCAATCTAGATAATCTAACAGCTAGGGTAATTGAGGCAGAAGAGCAAATAAGCGACCTGGAAGATAATATAATAGATAAAAAGGGAAAAGAGGAGACCAGGGAAAAACAACTCAGAATCCATGAAAATAGAATCAGAGAAATAAGTGACACAATGGAGCATTCCAATGTCAGAATAATTGGAATCCCGGAGGGAGTGGAGAGAGAGAGAGGACTAGAAGATGTATTTGAGCAAATTGTAGATGAGAACTTCCCTAATCTGGGGAATGAAACAAACATTCGAGTCCTAGAGGCAGAGAGGACCCCTCCCAAGATCAAGGAAAACAGGCCAACACCCCGACATGTAACAGTAAAACTTGCAAATCTTAGAACCAAGGAAACCATCTTAAGGGCAGTTAGGGGGAAGAGATTCCTTACATACAGAGGGAGGAACATCAGAATAATGTCAGACCTATCCACAGAGACCTGGCAAGCCAGAAAGGCCTGGCAAGACATACTCAGGGTACTAAATGAGAAGAACATGCAGCCAAAAATACTTTATCCAGCAAGGCTTTCATTTAGAATGGATGGAGAGATGCAGAGCTTCCATGACCAGCAGAAACTGAAAGAATATGTGACCACTAAGCTGGCCCTGCAAGAAATATTAAGGGGGGTTCTATAAAAGGAGAAAGACCCCAAGAGTGATCTACAACAGAAATTTACAGGGGCAATCTATAAAAACAACATCTTCACAGGCAACATGATGACAATTAATTCATATCTTTCAATAATCACTCTCAACATGAATGGCCTAAATGCTCCCATAAAATGGCACAGGGTTGCAGATTGGATAAAAAGACAGGACCCATCTATATGCTGTCTACAAGAGACTCATTTTGAACCTAAAGATACATCCAGACTGAAAGTGAAGGGATGGAGATCCATCTTCCATGCCAGCGGACCTCAAAAGAAAGCTGGGGTAGCAATTCTTATATCAGACAAATTAGATTTTGAACTGAAGTCTGTAATAAGAGACACAGAAGGACACTATATCATTCTTCAAGGGTCTATCCAACAAGAAGATCTAACAATTGTAAATATCTATGCCCCCAACATGGGAGCAGCCATCTACATAAGCCAACTGTTAACCAAAATAAAGAGTCACGTTGATAACAACGTTAATTGTAGGAGACCTCAATACTCCACTCTCAGCCATGGACAGATCATGTAAGCAGAAAATCAACAAGGAAACAAGAGCTTTGAATGATACATTGGACCAGATGGACTTCATAGATACTTACAGAACATTCCACCCTAAAACAACAGAATACTCATTCTTCTCGAGCGCACATGGAACTTTCTCCAGAATAGACCATATACTGGGTCATAAATCAGGTCTCAACTGATACCAAAAGATTGAGATTATTCCCTGCATATTCTCAGACCATAATGCTTTAAAACTGGAACTCAATCACAAGAAAAAATTTGGCAGAAATTCCAACACTTGGAAGCTAAAGACCACTCTGCTCAAGAATGTTTGGGTCAACCAGGAAATCAAAGAAGAACTTAAACAATTCATGGAAATCAACGAGAATGAAAACACATCAGTCCAAAACCTATGAGATACTGCAAAGGCGGTCCTAAGGGGGAAATACATAGCCATCCAAGCCTCACTCAAAAAAATAGAAAAATCCCGAATTCACCAACTAACTCTACACCTTAAAGAACTAGAGAAAAAGCACCAAACGATGCCTAAGCCACACATTAGAAGAGAAATAATTAAGATTACAGCAGAAATCAATGAATTAGAAACAAGAAACACAGTAGATCAGATCAACGAAACTAGAAGCTGGTTCTTTGAAAGAATTAATAAGATCGATAAACCACTGGCCAGTCTTATCCAAAAGAAAAGAGAAAGGACCCAAATTAATAAAATTATGAATGAAAGGGGAGAGATCACGACTAACACCAAGGAAATAGAAACAATTATTAGAAATTATTATCAACAACTATATGCCAATAAACTGAGCAATCTGGATGAAATGGAGGCCTTCCTGGAAACCTATAAGCTGCCAAGACTGAAACAGGAAGAAATTGACAACCTGAATAGGCCAATAACCAGTAATGAGATTGAAGCAGTGATCCAAAACCTCCCGAAAAACAAGAGTCCAGGGCCTGATGGATTCCCTGGGGAATTCCACCAAACATTCAAAGAAGAAATAATACCTATTCTACTGAAGCTGTTTCAAAAAATAGAAACAGAAGGAAAACTTCCAAACTCATTCTATGAGGCCAGCATTACCTTAATCCCCAAACCAGGCAAATACCCCATCAAAAAGGAGAATTTCAGAGTGATATCCCTGATGAATATAGATTCCAAAATCCTCAACAAAATCCCAGCTAATAGGATCCAATAATACATTAAAAGGATCATCCACCATGACCAAGTGGGATTTACCCCCAGGATGCAAGGGTGGTTCAACATTCGCAAATCAATCAATGTGATAGAACATATTAATAAGAGGAGGGAGAAGAACCATATGGTCCTCCCAATTGATGCAGAAAAAGCATTTGACAAAATACAACATCCTTTCCTGATTAAAACTCTTCAGAGTATAGGGATAGAGGGAACATTCCTCAAGCTCATAAAATCCATCTATGAAAAACCCACAGCGAATATCATCCTCAATGGGGAAAAGCTGAGAGCTTTTCCCTTAAGATCAGGAACACGTCAAGGATGCCCACTCTCGCCACTATTGTTCAACATAGTACTAGAAGTCCTAGCAAGAGCAATCAGACAACAAAAAGAAATAAAAGGTATTCAAATTGGCAAAGAAGAAGTCAAACTCTCTCTTTTCGCAGACGACATGATACTTTATGTGGACAACCCAAAAGACTCCACCCCCAAATTACTAGAAATCATCCAGCAATTCAGTAATGTGGCAGGATACAAAATCAATGCACAGAAATCAGTTGCTTTCTTATACACTAACAATGCAACTGTAGAAAGAGAAATTAGAGAAACGATTCCATTTACAATAGCACCAAAAACCGTAAGATACCTTGGAATAAACCTAACCAAAGAGGTAAAGGATCTATACTCTAGGAACTACAAAACACTCATGAAAGAAATTGAAGACACAAAAAGATGGAAAAATATTCCATGCTCATAGATCGGAAGAATAAACATTGTTAAAATGTCTATGCTACCCAGAGCCATCTATACCTTAAATGCCATCCCGATCAAAATTCCAATGACATTTTTCAAAGTGCTGGAACAAACAATCCTAAAATTTGTATGGAATCAGAAAAGACCCCGAATCGCCAAGGAAATGTTGAAAAAGAAAAACAAAGCCGGGGGCATCACGTTGCCTGATTTCAAGCTATATTACAAAGCTGTGATCACCAAGACAGCATGGTACTGTCACAAAAACAGACATACAGACCAATGGAGCAGAATAGAGAACCCAGATATGGACCCTCAACTCTTTGGTCAAATAATCTTTGACAAAGCAGGAAAAAACATGCAATGGAAAAAAGACAGTCTCTTCAATAAGTGGTGCTGGGAAAACTGGACAGCCACATGCAGAAGAATGACACTCGACCATTCTCTAACACCATACACAAAGATAAACTCAAAATGGATGAAAGACCTCAATGTGAGACAGGAATCCATCAAAATTCTAGAGGAGAACATAGGCAGTAACCTCTTTGACATCGCCCACAGCAACTTCTTTCAAGATACATCTCCAAAACCTAGTGAAACAAAAGCAAAAATGAACTTTTGGGACTTCGTCAGGATAAAAATCTTCTACACAGCAAAGGAAGCAGTCAACAAAACAAAGAGGCAACCCACAGAATGGGAAAAGATATTTGCAAATGACACTACAGATAAAGGGCTGGTATCCAAGATCTATAAAGAACTTCTCAAACTCAACACCCAAAAAACAAATAATCAATTCAAAAAGTAGGTAGAAGACATGAACAGACACTTCTCCAAAGAAGACATACAAATGGCTAACAGACACATGAAAAAATGTTCATCATCATTAGCCATCAGGGAAATCCAAATCAAAACCACATTGAGATACCACCTTACACCAGTTAGAATGGCCAAAATGGACAGGGAAAGAAACAACAAATGTTGGAGAGGTTGTGGAGAAAGGGGAACCCTCTTACACTGTTGGTGGGAATGCAAGTTGGTATAGCCACTTTGGAAAACAGTGTGGAGGTGCCTCAAAAATTTAAAAATAGAGCTACCCTATGACCCAGCAATTGCACTACTGGGTATTTACCCCAAAGACACAGATGTAGTGAAAAGAAGGGCCATATACACCCCAATGTTCATAGCAGCAATGTCCGCAATAGCCAAACTGTGGAAAGAGCCGAGATGCCCTTCAACAGACGAATGGATAAAGAAGATGTGGTCCATATATACAATGGAATATTACTCAGCCATTAGGAAGGATGAATACCCAACTTTTACATCAACATGGATGGGACTGGAGGAGATTATGCTAAGTGAAATAAGTCAAGCAGAGAAAGTCAATTATCATATGGTTTCACTTATTTGTGGAACATAAGGAATAGCATGGAGGACATTAGGAGAAGGAAGGGAAAAATGGGCTGGGGGAATTGGAGGGAGAGATGAACCATGAGAGACTATGGACCTGAGAAACAAACAGGGTTTTAGAGGGGAGGGGGGAGGGAGGATTGGTTAGCCAGGTGATGGGTATTAAAGAGGGCACGTACTGCATGGAGCACTGGGTGTTATACGAAAACAATGGATCGTGGATCACCACATCAAAAACCAATGATGTATTGTATAGTGACTAACATAACATAATAAAATTTAAAAAAAATAAAAAATAAGACTAGGAAAAGAATACATATGTCTGTATGCATATATACATATATATATGTATGTATTTCTGGTATATATAGGCACATATATATACAAGTATTTATATTTATTCCTGAACCTACTTGGGAATGTTCTGTGAATCTATATTGTTCCTCAGTGAATCTCAAGAACCACTATATAGCAGATTATCTCACCATAAATACCTATTTTCTATGTTTACTGGAATTACCTAAAGAAAATATTTATGAAAATGTGTATTTTTATTATGTTGCATTTTGTGTGTGTATGTATGTGTGTGAAACATATAAGTGTGTTTATGAGTTTGTGGTGCTAAAGAAGCCAGACAGATCTTCAGCAAAATTATGATGTTAGACTCCCCTGTCCCTTTAAATAGTTTCTCTCTTTGGTGGTGGTTGATTTTTTCCCTGCTGTGACAGCTGGAGCCCTCTTCTTTTTCTCTCCTCTCAAAATCTGATTTCAGTTCCATCACACTAAATGACCAATATATTGGTTGTATAAAAATTGTTTTCAGAAGGATGTCAGTCTAAATAATAGACCAACCTAAAATGTCAGACTGGGACTTCTTTAAAAAACAACCACCACCACAGCATGTAACAGTTGTCTATCCTAATAGGAAAAGAGCTTAGATATTCAAATTACTTAGTAAAACATATGTTAAAGTCTAAGTTAATAAAAAGTTCATCTGGTATCCTGTGATTTTTCTGATATTCCATTGGGACTATTTTAAACTGCTTGGCTTCCTCCTCTGCCCTCTACCCCCAGCTTTGCAAGGAATACTCAGTTCCTGTTTTGGTAATTCCCAATATTTCAAGCCAAGTAATGGAACCACACTGTAATTGGACTCTCAAATTTCCTTATTCTTTCTATCTAATTTCTCCCCTAGTACTCATTTAATTTTCAGTATTATCTCTCAGATATAATACATAATCTCTCAGATCCTTTAAAGGATCAGACTAAACAGAACTAGAACTTTTTTTTTTTTTGTCAGCTTAGCTAGTTCACACTTTCCAGTAGTGTGGGGAGTAGACATAAGTTATTTTGATCTTAAAATCCTGCTGCGTTAGAGTAAGCAAAATTCCTATTTATGTATACCACAGGAAACTTAGAGTAAACAATAAATTAATAAGATTTTGAAAGCAATATTTCCTTCAGGTGTCCAATAATTGGAGTAAACTATCTAATCCAGAGTTGACTATATGAAGATTATATGATCCTATGTTAAAGATGAGAGATGAGAAGAGAGGAAGCCAAGAAGTGTGGATGCACATGGGTGTGATGTGACTATCTTCTAGTGAGCATCAAAGGAACGGGAATGTTCTTACTGTCTAGATTACTGGTTGCTGTTGCAGAAACCCAATTTAAGGAAGACAAGATATTCTTGTGATTAACTTTCTACTGAATTGCTTTAAGTGAAAACAGTCTGCCCAACAGAGAAGAGCAATAGCTTTGGTGTGATAGTAAATAGAACGATGCATCAGGGCAATGCATGGTTAGAGTCAGCGAGCTACATGGCAAGTCTGAATGTATAAATAGCAGCAATTAACATAAATCACCAGGCAGAGTACCTTAGAATAGGCAGTAGTGTTGATCCTCAAACATTCAGTAGAGATGCATTTCAAAGGAAAATTATTTTATATATTTTTAGATTATGAAATCTATGAATTATATCCTCATGTTTCTAAAGGCATATTATGTAAGAAATAACTTAAAGTAATGGTCAATATTTGAAGTCACTTCAATGAATTTATGAAGCTCAGTAAAGCAGGCTAAGTACCTATGATTTTGGTTTTTCAGATCTTTAATATATGCTCAACATTGTGTCTAAAAGATACATTTTCTAAATTATAAGTACTTATTTTGCAGTTAACTTTAATATTGATGTAACCAAAATGATAATTTCGGATTGTAGATGCTACCATTGTACCTACAGGACTGTAGTGAGACTCTACCATCCCCCAAATAGGTCACATTAAAAAGCACTTGATTGAATTACTTTAGTTTTAAAATTAGGTATTATTTTTTACATAGTATTTAAAGTACTTGAAGTTAGACACATTTTTTTCCCTAAGGAAAAATATACTTACTAATATGGAATAAATCAGTGGCCCATGAAATATTTTACAGATCTGATTTCTGTACAAAAACTGAAGTTCTGTGTTATCTTAGAAGTAATATCACCATATCATAATGCCCAGTAGTCCTCATCTTTATATATTTTTCTTTTACTCTTCTAGGGTTAATCACATAATTCAGGATTAAAATACAGGAGCTTTCTTTTTTTTTTTTTCAGGAGCTTTCATTTTCATCTCCAGTTTTCTGACTGGCTCTTACCAATGCCACCCTGAACAAAAAGATCTCTATTTATAATAATAAATATTTACTGAGCTTCTATTATTTACGACTCTTCTAGGCTTAGATGTGAACAAAACAAACAAAATTCAAATGCCCTCATGAGTCTTAAATTAGTAGGTTAAGACCCATAGTAAACAAACAAATAATAATAAAAAGATAAGGTATGTTAGTTGTCAAGGAGTACTGTGGGGGGAAATTAAGGAAAAGCAATAGGTGGGGGGGGGGGGGCGAGTAAGGGAGTAAGGTGCCAAGAGGGAGCAGGAAAGTACCACTTGCCTATCTATTCTAATATTCAAAGTCCCTTCGCTAGGAAATTCTTGTCCCCAGCCAACCAAACACCAGCAGTTGGTTGATAATATTTCTTGTTTTGATTGTATTTTCTCTTTTCATTTATTCCAAAAAGTAGTCAGGCCCCTTGTGTTCCCATGTGTCAGGGGAGTTTTCTGTTGTGGAGATCAAAAGCAGAGCTTGCCTGTCCTCTGGACCCGAGTTCCTCGAGGGTGGGAAGGGTGGACTGGGGACAGAGAAGTCAGTGCCTCTGAGAGGGACAGGCAGGAGTGCTGAGCAGCTGAGCAGGGAAGAGATCCTTTCAGACTTGGAAGAGGACAAAAGTCTGTCAGTGTCCTGACAAGTGGCAGTCCCTCAGAGAAGAATAGCACCGTGTGGTGCACCCGGGGAGGTTGAACTCATGCCAATAAGTTCCCAACTTCCAAAAAATTTCTTTTGTCTAGGCGTGGCCATGAAGCTTTAGACCGCCTGACTTCAAGGGACTGGAACAGAGATGTTGCTATTCATGTAACCACTCTGGGTTGTAGAGTAATGATCTGTCTTCACTCTTCGGCCATCGTTAATTTCTGTCCAATTTATATGAACCTAGGGAAAGTAAGGGGTGGGCCCTCAAATGACTGAGATCAAATTTCTTATCCTTGTTGGATGCGGGCTGTTACATTGTATTTTATTTAGCAGAAATCAGTAATGGGACACTACTTACACATTCAAGTTTGAGGCATAAGATTTATCCTGCTACAACTTCAGGTTATTGTTATCTTGATTAACTCTGAGGTGGAGAAGCAATCTTAAAATACAAAGCAACAAAAGATACGAATTTCTAATGGATTGCAGATTTCGTTCCTCTGGCCTTACTGGGTGGACCAACACATATATATTATTTTCCTTGACTTTGCCACTCCATGTTAGTATGTGGTGATAGCACAAATGTTATTCAATAAAATGGGACATTCAATTTCTTCCTCAAATCCTGGGAAATGTAAAAATGATATTAAGTCCTTTGCAGTCAGCCAATGCGCAATTGAAACAAGATCATATAGGACAGTAGTTTACAAACTTTTCAGTTTTGGACACAGCTAGGAATTTTCTCAGACATAGGGTATTATCTTCCCTGTCTAACCATCTATTAGTAGTCTCAAACCTCATCTTTACTCCAAATATTTACATGCTTATTCATCTACCAAGAATACATCTATCAAGAATCATCTTATTTACATTCATAAATTCACACAAATTTTTAGACTGTGTGTCTTCCTTCTCTTTCTATGATGACTTACTTTTCTCTTTCTATGATGATTACTTATTTCCCCTCCACCCTAAATGTAATAAACTGATTGAGAAAACTCAAGTTGCCAGAGTATTATAAACATAATGAAGGGCATGGTCTTCCTTCTTGGGATCATAGAATTTACTGGAATTTGAAGATGTCCAGTCCTTTCTATGATTTCATGTGAAACCATTGATCTTTATCCTTGACTTTATAAGCTTGTAGCACCTTGGAAGTTTGCTAAAGAGCTGCCTTTAAAATTTTCTTCTTAAGTATATTTGAAAACTTGTCTGTGTTTTGTTTTGTTTTGGGGTGGGAGATAATTTGAAAGTTCTAACATTATTAGATATACCCAGGTTTTACTGAAAGGCATGTCTTTAAGACTGTAAAAAATGAAGACAAAAATAATTAAATGTTGCAAAGGAGGGGCCAAAA
The DNA here is from genome assembly GCF_011800145.1 of Mirounga leonina. Taxonomy (NCBI): domain Eukaryota; kingdom Metazoa; phylum Chordata; class Mammalia; order Carnivora; family Phocidae; genus Mirounga; species Mirounga leonina. The sequence goes on along the minus strand of NW_023270268.1, from coordinate 14,687,266 downwards.
CTGACTTGGCAGCCCTTAGCCCAATTTATGCAAGGATATAAAAGGTTTGAGGTTGAACATACAGAAATTTCTTTGGAGAAAATAATGATATTCTGTGGCATTTTCCCTACACCTCCACACTCTCCATCTTGGGAAAAGGAAAGATGCTGATTTTCCTGTATGAGGGATTTTTTGAGAGCTTGATGTTGTACTCTGAAGCCTGAGCAACATAGCATACTGACATCCAGCTTTCCTCTGAAGAACCTACAGAGCGAGAGTATCTGGTTATCAGGTCTGGCGGGAGTGAAAAGAGCTAAAGGCACTGAGAATGGCCAGCATTCCCATGGTTTGGGGAGCAATGATGTAGGCAACCTGGGAAAAAGAATCGGGGGTCATTTTAGAAGGGTCCCCACCCAAGATGGCTTTCTGCTCCTTTGCAATCTAGGCAGAACAATGCAGAAAATTGGTAATGGGGTGGGAGATTGCAAGCAACCAGTTGAAAGAAAGACCTCCTCTGTCAAAGGGAGCTGTTCCTAATTGGTAGAAAACATTCTCCAAAAACCCACAAGGCACTCCATAATAAAAAACACTTTAAAATGAGAAAGCACCAACCCCAAATTGTTGTGGTAGCAGCCAAAAACATTTTTTTTTGCAATTTCTTTTCCGTTCTCCACACCGAATCTTTTCAATCCCAGAGAACCCTGAAGATGTGGGGAGAGAGAGAAAAGCACATAGAGGAAAAGGAGGACCGCTTGAGCCTGAAGTATGCTCCTAGCTTGTGAAGGAGAGTAGCTCTAACTTAAGATGGAGTTTAGAATTTATCTCTTAATGTGCGAGTAGACATTTTAGTTTTTGAATTTCAGGGGACTAAATAACTCTGGGACATTTTATTATCTGAAAGTTACAAGGAAAGTCACAAGAGCTGCAGTAGGTTTCAGTCAAGGGTTAAGAAACCTCCAGATTCCAGTTGATAGAGTGAGTTTGAATGGCAGTTATTTTCTGCTTGAGTTTGAATCTTATTTTCAATACCATTTGGTTTTGAACAATTCCTTGTTAAATCTAAACTTAATTATCTTACTTGACTTTTGGCCGAAATGGTCAATGTAAATGTTTTCATGCCTTTAAGAGATAATTTTTGTTAAAAAAAAAAAAAGGTTTTATTTCTTAAAAAAAGCGGGGTGGGGGGACAATAGTTTTTGCCTTAGTTTGGGTTTATTCAAGACAGCATTGTATCCTTTGCTGAATTTTGTCCAAAATGTAAACCTTCAAGTTGAACATTTATCTCATTAAATACTATAGTATTTTTAAATTGAACCTAATCACAATGTTATTACTATAATTCATTCAAGTATGATGTTCATTCATCCTTCACAAACTTTGCCCTAGTAATTACTATATGCCTTTCCTTGGCATATTCCAGTTGAAACATGATAATGTCTTAAACAGCTTAGTTTATGAAGATGATAACAAATAAACATTTTTTTGGTAGCTTCTGCAGAAGATTTCTATTTAAGTAACTGTGAATCACTTTAGCATGTCTTGAAAAGTACACAAACTCATTCAACTGAAAAGTTGAATGTTTTAATTAGAGTTTTATTTTAATTAGAGAAGACATTGGTTGTTCAGGTAGGAAATTTGGGTTTTTAAAAGTATATAAGGTTACTATTATTATGTAATTGTCCTGGTAGAATTGCTAATGCAGTTAGCCAAAGAAAGAAGCAAAAGTACACATAAAGGAAAGAAAAAGAGCAAAATTACTTTTATTAGTAGATGATTGTTTACCTGGAAAAACCATGGAACTCAAATCAAAAAACTATTATAAACAATAAGAAAATTCAGTTATATGGCAGTTATAAAATTACTATAGAGAGGTAACCAGTGTGAAAATATGAAGGGATAAAAGTTCCCATTTATAATAGCAACAAAACATATATAATACACTGGAAAAAGCTTAAGAAGCATGTGTAAAAGCTATATGAATAAAACTTGGCTACTAAGAGGCAGAAAATAAAACCTAAGTAAATGGAAAGATACAATCCTCTTCTTGGTTTAGAAAATTTAATGTGGAACAATGTCAATTCTCCCTAAATTAATTTTAAAGCAATCTCAATTTTTAAAAAGGACTTAAGATGAGTGCTAAAATGCACAGGAAAATTAAATATAGAAGAGGGAGTTAGACCTATAAAATATAAAATTACAATAAAGTTCCAGTAGTTAAAGCAGTTCGGTTAAAAAAAAAAAGCCGGGGGGGGGGGGCGCCTGGGTGGCTCAGTTGTTAAGTGTCTGCCTTTGGCTCAGGTCATGATCCCAGGGTCCTGGGATCAAGCCCCGCATCGGGCTCCCTGCTCCAAGGGAAGCCTGCTTCTCCCTCTCCCACTCCCCCTACTTGTGTTCCCTCTCTCGCTGTGTCTCTCTCTCTCAAATAAATAAATAAAAAATCTTTAAAAAAAAAAGCAGTTCGGTACTAATAGTGATTCAACAGATAAAGATAACAATATAAACTCCAAAAACAGACTCCAGAGTACTTGGAAATATAGTTAGTGGTGAAGGTTATATTCAAATAATTAAAGTTGTATTATTTAATAAATTCTATGGGCACAAATAGCTAGCTACTTGGGAAAAAAAATAAAGTAGAAGCTATATGTCATACCTTGCATCCAAATTAGTGCTAGAAGGATGAAAGATTTAAATAAACAAAAATGACAATACAAATATCTAAAAGATAAACTGTCAACAGGAGAAGATATTTGCAATAAATGTAGCAAAGTATTACTTTTTTAATTTATAAAATTCTCTTATAAACCATTAAGAAAAAGACCAATATAATATGAACACAGGACTTGAACAATCATTCCATAGAAAAGAAAAATGCTTTTTAAAAATGTGAAAAATTGATGAATGAGTTGCGGGATCTAATGTACAGCATGGAGACTAAAGTTAATATTACTGTATTATAGACTTGCAAAAAAAGTAGATTTTAGATGTTCCCACTACATACACGCACACAAAAGTTATATGAGTTTATAGCGGTAGTAACTAACCCTATTTTGGTAATGACATGTATCCAATTATTATGTTGTGCTCTTAAATTTACATAGTTATATGTCAATATCTCAAAGCTGGAAAAATATTAAAAATTTCTCATAATTACTAAATTTAAGAAATGAAAATGATAATAAAAAAGAAATACCATATTTCCCTTAAAATATTGACAAAGATCTAAAAGTTTGGTAACAGAAGTGTTTTCCAGGATGTGAGGAAACATACTGTTTATGGCATTGTAAATTGTGACCACCTCATTCAAGAGTGAATTCACAATAACTTCCAAAATTTAAAATATACATACTTCAAACCTTGAAATTCAACATCTAGGAATTTATTCCTCAGTACACTTTCACATGGACAAAGTGACATATGGACAAATTTTTTTATTACAACATTGTTTCAAATTGCATAGTATTAAAAATAACCTAAATGTTCATTATTAGAGCATTTGTCAAATAAATAATGGTACATATATAGCACATGTGTGGATATATGTACATCTATTTCCTCATTCCTTTAGTTATCTCATCCAATTTTTTGGCTTTAAATACTATGTGTGTGGATGATTCCTAAATTTTATCTGCAGTTCCATTCTCTCTTCTGAATTCCCTTACCACAGTCCTCCTCAGTATCCCCACTTGGATGTCACAATAGACATCTCATACTCAACATATCTAAACTCTTGATCTTCCCCCACAAGTCTCACTTCCTTGACAGCCTTCTTCTCTATAGACAGCAAATTTTATCCTTCTACTAGCTCAGTCCAAAAGCCTTAAGAGTCATCCTCTCTTTCTCTCACAACCAGTTTTCAGTTGAGCAAAAATTCCTTTTGCTCTACCTTCATATTATGTACAGAATCCTACCACTTTTTACCACAGTGGCTGCTGCTATCCTGGTCGACACCACCATAATTTCTTGCCTAGATTATTGCAGTAGCTAGTCGTTTTATATCTGCATGCCCCTGTATAGTCTATTCTGGTCAAAACAATCAATGATTGTTTTAAAACATTGAATCAAATCAAATGTTATTCTTGCTCAGACCTGTGGAATGGCTCCCATTTTACTCAGAATAAAAGACAAATTCCCTACAATGGCCTGAAAGGACCTCCATGATCTGGCCCCTGTTAATTTTGTGACCTCATTCCCTATCACTTGCCTTCTTCATTCAGCCTCAGCCAGCTTGGCTTCTTCAAACATCTTAAATACACTTGTATTCTCCCATCTTAGAGTATTTTCTTCTCTGCTTGGAGTACTCTTTCTTGGGATAGCTATGTGGCTAACTCCCTGGCCTCTATCAGGTTTTTGCTCAAATGTCACCTTTTCATGAGAGTTACCCTGACTACTTTATAGCCTTAAATTTTCTTTATTACATAGAACTTATAACCTCTTATAACATATTGTAGGCTTTATTGATTTATTATGCTTATTATCGATTGTCTGTTACACTGCCTAGAATCAATGTAAGCTTTTTTTCTTCAATGATAGATCCCAAGGGTTTAGAATATGTTGAATCAATCAATAAATGAAGCAATCTGCAAGACAAATTGAAAAACCCAGAAGTATATATAACTATTCACAACACTCTATAAAATGTGCTATATTTATATAAATGATATAAATGTTTGTAGATGCATAACCATCTCTGAAAGACTATAAAAGAAACTGGTAATAATGGGTACCTGTGGGAGAAACAATACCAGAGATGGGTAGGGAGGCACAGTCTACACTTTAGGATATGCACCTATCATTTCTTTAGTTGAAAAATACAATGCATAGCTGAGCCTAATTCCAGAATTCAAAATTCTTTATAAAGTCTTAATTTTTTTCTTTGAAGATGTTTAATTGTATCACCACTAGATGGCACATACTTACTGATAAATTCTCAAAGAATCCCAGACACAGATTTTTTTAAAAAGTGTTTTAGTTCCCCAAACTCACCAAAGTTTACTTTAGCTGTCTACAGTATTGGTTTTTCTGAAGAAACTTCTATTGGTTTTTCTGAAGAAACTTCCTTAACTTCAATTGTTTAGTGCCATATCAGTTTCTAGGCTATTTTTTACTAATTTCTTATTTAGCATCATTATAACATTTAAGTGGTAAGAATTATCTTAAATCTGCGGATACTAGCTTAGATATTCTTATAGTTTCTCACGTTTTTTGAATTGTATCTACCTATCTTTTCATCTTTTTCTATGAAATTAATGAATAAAATTTAAATACTCTGTGCACAAAAGTAGATTTAAAAAAAATAGATTTTTGTTTGATTATATTGTTTGACTGCTTTTATATCAAATAAATCAGTGTCCAGAACAACATGCAATTTAACAACCACTTTCTGAATGCTTACATGATACACAATGAGATTAGGCAAATGGGTACTGTGGAGGACACAAAGATGAAATACTATTTATTGCCTCTATCTTCAGGACCTTTCATTTTATGGTGGGGTGGGGGCAGTTATGAATACAAATAATTATAATACAAGTCAGAATGTAGTAAATGATTAAAAGAAAATATTAAGTGTAATGGGAACACATAGCTTATATTAATTTGGGGATTCCAAGAATAAGGTGGAGTTTGAAAAGAGCTTTAAATATATAGACAGTTTCGGGGTGCCTGGGTGGCTAAGTCATTAAGTGTGTGCCTTCGGCTCAGGTTATGATCCCAGGGTCCTGGGATCGAGCCCCGCATCGGGCTCCCTGCTCCGCGGGAAGCCTGCTTCTCCCTCTCCCACCCCCCCCTGCTTGTGTTCCCTCTCTCACTGTGTTTCTGTCAAATAAATAAAATATTTAAATAAAATAAAAATAAAAATAAATAAATATATAGACAGTTTCATTCTCTGAATGAACTGAATATAGGTGTTACATAGATTTACATTTCTATATAAAGAGTGAATTCTATATCTGAGATAAAGATATGATCATTATATGCAAGTGGTAAATACAGGATTATAGAATAAAAACCTATATTCTTTTTTTTTAAAGATTTTATTTATTTGACAGAGAGAGACACAGCGAGAGAGAGAACACAAGCAGGGGGGGTGGGAGAGGGAGAAGCAGGCTCCCCGCAGAGCAGGGAGCCCGATGCGGGACTCGATCCCAGGACCCTGGGATCATGACCTGAGCTGAAGGCAGTCGCTTAACCAACTGAGCCACCCAGGTGCCCAAAAACCTGTATTCTTTTTGATGGTAAAATTTCCAGGAAGAAAATGGTGGTATGCATTTTATAAACTGTAACATTTAAAAGCATTATAAAAAACTTTTTAGGCAAATTCTGGGTGCCTGGTTCACTCAGTCAGTAGAGCATGCAGCTCTTGATCTTGGGGTTGTAAGTTCAAGCCCCAGCCAGATTGGGTATAGAGATTACTTAAAAATAAAATCTTTTAATTTTAGGCAAATTCTAAGATAACATTGGAAAAATTATTGAGCCAGTTGTCATTTTTAACATAGAGATTCTTTTACTCTTGTTTTTCTTTTCAAAATATTTTTAAAATTAATTTATATGTAGAAAAAGTACTGAATTCAAGTAGAATAACATTTATTGAGTGCATACTATGCCAGAAAACTGCTATCTATTATTTCATTTAATACTCATGAAACTTTATGACGTATATACTGTTATCCACATTTTACAGATGAAGAAATTGGGGTAAAAGTTTAAGGGACTTGTATGAATATGTCACCTGCCTGTCATAACACCAAAACTGGATGTGAATAGAATTAATTTTCTTACAGTAAGAAATTTGGCTTTTCACTTTTTACCACTTCACTATCATTGCTCTTAATAGAGAATCAAATTATTCTAACAAGATATATTAATACTGACTTGTTACTTTGGTGGACTTTTTTAAGTTTTTAAAGTGTGAGATGAATCATATTAAAATATTATCTAAGTGAATCAAGAATCTGACCCTTTGACTTTTAATGTACAAGATTTCCCCAACTTTGGTATACTCTAAAATAATAAAATAATAATCATATACCAAAGTCTAATATATGGTATAATGCTTAAGTCAGATTAATTCCAGCTCAACAGCTAAATCAAGTAGATATTAAAACAAAATTATATATTTAGAAATGAGTCTTATTATTTTTCTGTGTTTCTTTAGCCAGAAAAATGTAAGAAAAAAAAGAAATGGTATAAAAGTGCACTACAAGAAGCCTACTTCCTCTATGGATATTCTCATGAGCAAAGACTGGAAATATGCCGCCTATCCAAACAGGGTATATGAACTTTATTATTCTTTACCACCCCAAAATGAGGATTTATTCAGATGCATGCTTTCCAAAATACATTTGCACATTTAAAAAAAAATCTCTTTTTCCCTTCATAAGAATATAATATATCGTTGTCCCCTGAAAAAATTTTTATATGGATTAATAGTATGTATTTTCCCCTTTGAAACTGTTTTAGTGACTAAACATACATTCTATTTAAATGCTTCTATCATCTTCTTTACCTTTAGACTATCTACGTTAAGTTCTCTTGTGTATTTCAAAGTATATATTTCAAAATTAGAAGCTGTGGCCTTAAAATATATTTCTGGGGTGAAACTTTCACTTGCATATGCTGCATTCTTTCAGAACAAAGTATTTTTCAAAATGTTTTATTTTTAAAGAAATTCAAGGCAGAGATAAAAACAATCTTCAACTTTTTTAATGAGGTGAAAAAATATGGTAAGATTTCAGGTCATTTTCAAAGAAAGTGCTCTTGAATCATAAATATTATGGTTTATAGATAGCTTTTTAAATGAATTCATCATAGGGATTATAGTAGGTAGGACACATTTTTAATTCTGAATAAGGTTGTCACATAAAAATAATGATTTTCGGGGTGCCTGGTGGCTCAGTCGTTAAGTGTCTGCCTTTGGCTCAGGTCATGATCCCAGGGTCCTGGGATTGAGCCCTGCATTGGGCTCCCTGCTCGGCAGGAAGCCTGCTTCTCCCTCTGCCTCTGCTACTCCCCTTACTTGTTCTCTCTCTGTGTCAAATAAATAAATAAAATCTTTAAAAAAATGGTTTTCAATAAACTTAAATATGTTCTTAGTGATAATAATTATCATCTTAATTACTAAAATGATCATCTTAAGTTTCAAAATAGATTATGGGAGGATCTGGCCTTTTAGTGCTGACTGAATTTTAAGAGTGACATCTTTTTCTTCATGGAATATAATATATATATATTTTTAAAACCTAGATGTGAAAATATTTTATTTGAGAAAAATTTAAATATTAACCCAGCTACCTAAGTTTAGATTTTAAAGGAAATAAGTAGATTTTAAAAGAGTGGAAAAGAATGACAAGCACATTACTCTGGTTTACTTTGAGACTGGGAAAAGAGACATTTATTACCGTAAATGTGATTTTATTCCTTGGGCTGAAAATATAATGTCTCTGTTTATTATCAGTAAAGGTTGAAGTCACTGTATTGTCACAAATACAATTTTATTCTTGTCACGGAGTGTATGTTTTTCTTGTGTAACCAAAATAAACTTTGAAGTATTTCGGGTTTTTTAGTGTTTTTAATATTCGTGTCTTGAAATAATATACTCAGTTATTTTTTAAAGTTATATTATAGCCATTTCACATTAGCAGTAGACACACTCTTTCAATAAATATGGAACTATGTCTCTGTCGTATGTGCTGCGTATTTATGTCTGTGTCCTTTGGCATTCTTGCTTGTCCAGAGACTATGGAGAGGGGTTTTTTCTCATTGGTTTTGCAGTAGACCATTTTCTTGTTGAAAGCCTGCTGACTTTTGCATGCAGAATTTGATGTAATTCAGTCTGATTATAGAGAGTCCTATGCCTAAAGAGATTCTTGTCCCCAAAGGAGCCAGAATGGAGGGGTACAAAGACACAGGAATTCAGTCTTTGCCATAATAGGCTCACTCACTTCATACTTACTCTTTACTATCTCCAAAATAGGCACTGTAATCCTTCCTTAGCTTCCAGGGTGAATTCTAGTACATATTCAGCTTCTTACTGTGTTCAAAAGTAACTTTGAGAGGTTATTAGCCATTATTCAGATATTTTACAAAAGGTGAGTAGCTTAGAGGCAAACAACTTATTTCATCCCAGCAACTTTGAGGATTTCTTTAACCCAAAATGTCTTCTTCCAACCCAGAAATAAAGACTAGTAATTTCTTGGCCTAAATTCTTCCTACCCTACAGAAATTGGCACACTATTACGTTTGATGCAGCTCTTTCATTGTTGAAATCTGCAAGGTCAGTAAATGATATGTAAAAAATACAGACCCATTTCATATGGTAAGGGTATGTTTACTTTTATGAGAAACTGCCAAACTATCTTCCAAAGTAGCTGCATCATTTTTTCATTCCCACCAGAAATGAATGACAGTTCCTATTGCTCCACATACTTGTCAACATTTGGTGTTGTCAGTATTCTGGATTTGGGCCATTCTATTAGGTCTGCAGTGGTACCTCACTGATGTTTTCATTTGCAGTTCTCTAATGAAGTATGATGATGAACATCCTTTCATATGCTTATTTGCCATCTATAAATCTTCTTTGGAGAGGTGTCTGTTCACTGCCTGCTTTTTAATTCAATTGTTTATTTTCTTATTGTTGAGTTTTAAGAGTTCTTTGTATCTTTATAGCAGCATTACCAACAATAGCCAAACTATGGAAAGAGCCCAAATGTGCATCTACTAATGAATGACTAAAGAAGATGTGGTGTATATCTACAAGGGACTATTACTCAGCCATCAAAAAGAATGAAATCCTGTTATTTGCAGCGATGTGGATGGAACTAGAGCATGTTATGCTAAGCAAAATAAGTCAGTCAGAGAAAGACAACTATCATATGATCTCAATCATATGTGGAATTTAAGAAACAATACAGATGAATATATGGGAGGGGGGAAAATGAGAGAGGGAGGGAAACAAACCATAAGAGACTCTTAACGATAGAGAACAAACTGAGGGTTGATAGAGGGAGGTGGGTGGGAGATGGGCAGATGGGTGATGGGGATTAATGAGGGCACCTGTTATGATGAGCACTGGGTGTTGTACATAAATGATGAATCACTGAATTCTACTCCTGATATCAATATTGCACTGTATGTTAACTAACTAGAATTTAAATAAAATCTGGAAAAAAAAAAAAAGAGAGAGAAGCAAAAAAAAAAAAAAAGAGTTCTTTGTATATTTCAGATAACAGTCCTTTGTCATTTATTTTGTAAATACCTTTTCCCACTCTGGATTATCTTCTCATTCACTTGATAATATTCTTTGCAGAGTGGAAATTTTAATTTTAATGAAGTCCAGCTTATTATTTCTTTCATGGATCTTGCTTTTGATGCTATATCTAACGTCATCTGCATACCCTAGGTCATCTACATTTTCTCCTATGTTACCCTCTAGGAATTTTATAGTTTTACATTTTTCATTTAGATATGTGATTTTGAGTTAATTTTTGTGAAACGTGCAAGGTCTATATCTAGATCCATTTTTGTGACATGTAGATATCTATTTGTTCAACACCATTTGTTGAAAAACCATCTTTTCTCCATTATATTGTCTTTGTTCTTTTGTAAAATATCAGTTGACTATATTTATTGGGTCTGTTTCTGAGCTCTCTATTCTGTTCCACTGATCTGGTTTTTTTCATTCTTTTCCCAATATTACACTGCCATGATTGTTGTAGCTTTAGAATAAGTATTAAAGTCAGGTAGGGCCAAGTCCTCTGACTTTGTCCTTCAATATTGTGTTGGCTATTCTGCATCTTTGCCTCGTCATATGATCTTTAGATTGAGTTTGTTGATATCCACAAAATAACTTGTTGGGATTTTCATTGAGATTGCACTGAATCTATAGATCAAGTGGGGAAGAACTGACATCTTGACAATACTGAATCTTCTCATCCATAAATATGGAAAATACCCAGATTTGTTTAGGTCTTTGATTTTGTTCATCAGAGTTTTGTAGTTTTCTTCATATAATCTTGCCCATATTTTGTTAAATTTTCCTGAAGTATTTCACTTTGGGGGTACTAGTGTAAATGGTAATGTGTCTTTAATTTCAAATCCTACTTTTTCATTGCTGGTAAATAGGAAACTGATTGACTTTTGTGTGTTAACCTTGTGCTCTGCAACCTTGCTATAATCACTTATTTGTTCCAGGAGTATTTTTTTAATTCTTTTTTGGATTTTCTACATAGATAATCATGTCATCATAGTTTTGTTTCTTCTCAATCTATACCTTTCATTTCCTTTCTTTTTTTTTCTTATTGCATTAGCTAGGAGTTTCAGTACAAAATTAAAGAGTGGTGAGGTGGGAACATCTTTGACTTATTCCTAGTCTTAGTGGGAAAGCTTTGAGTTTCTCATCATTAAGTATGATGTTAGCTGTAGGATTTTTGTAGATTCTCCTTATCAAATTGAGGAAATTTCCCTCTATTCCTAGTTTGCTGAGAGTTTTTATCATGAATGGGTGTTAGATTTTGTCAAGTGCTTTATGTGCATCTATTGATCTGATCATGTGACTTTTTTAACCTGTTGATGTGACAGATTACATTAATTGATTTTGAATATTGAATCAGCCTTGTATACCTCAGATAAACCTCACTTGTTTATGGTATATAATTCTTTTTATACATTGTTGGATTTAATTTGTAATATTTTATTGAGGATTTTTGCATCTATATTCATGAGAGAAATCGGTCTGTAGTTTTCTTGTACTTTTTGTGGTTTTGGTATACTGGCTTGGGTGAATGAATTAGGAAGTATTCCCTCTGCTTCTATCTTCTGGAAGAGTTTATAGAGAATTGGTATAGTTTGTTCCTTAAATGTTTGATAAAAATCACCAATGAACCTATCTGGGCTTCATGCTTTCTGTTTTGGAAGGTTATTATACTGATTCAATTTTATAAAAAGATATAAATTGTTTATTCTTGTGTGACTTTTGGCAGATTGTGTCTTTTAAGGAATTGGTCCATTTCATCTAGGGTATCAGATTTGTGGGCATAGTTATTCACAGCATTTCTTATTATCCTTTTAATATCTTGGGATCTGTAATGATGCCCTCTCTTTCATTTTTGATAGTTTTCTCTCTTTTTTCCTCAGACTGGCTAGAGTCTTCTTGATTTTATTGATCTTTTTAAAGAAACAGTTTTTGGTTTTATTTCCTCTATTAATTTCCTGTTTTTTATTTTAATGATTTCTGCTCTAATTTTTATTTCTTGTGTTTACTTCATATTTAACTTGCTTTTCCTTTTCTAGTTTCCTAAGATGGAAACTTAGCTTATTGATTTTAGGTCTTTGTTCTTTCATGATATTTGCATTTATAAATTCCCCTCTAAGTACTGCTTTCACTGTGTCTTACAAATTTTGATAAATTGTATTTTCATTTTCATTTAGTTCAAAATATTTTAAATTTTCTCTTAAGATTTCTTCTTTGACCTATATGCTATTTTGGAATGCGTTGTTTAATCTCCAAGTATTTGGGGGTTTTCTAGTTATCTCAGTTTTTCAATTCTAGTTTAATTCTACTGTGGTCTGAGAGCAAACTATTATATGATATCTATTTTTAAAAATGAGTTAGGGTATATTTTATGGCCCAGAACATAGTCTATCTTGGTAAATGTTCCAAGTGAGCATGAGAAGAATGTATATTCTGCTGTTGCTGGATGAAGTAGTCTATAGATGTAGATTATATTCAGTTGATTCATGGTGTTGAGTTCAACTACAGTAGTTTCCTTTTATCTGCACTTTTGCTTTCCATGGCTTCAGTTATTCGTGGTCAGCCATGGTCTGGAAGCAGATGATCCTCCTTTGATGGATTGTTGGAAGGTCAATAGTAGTCTAATTCTATGTCACAATGCTCGTGTCATTTGCCTCACTTCATCTCATCATGTAGGCATTTTATGTCACATCTTAACAAGAAGGATGAGTATAGTACAATAAGATATTTTGAGAGAGTAAGGGACCACATTCACATAACTTTTGTTACAGTATATTGTTATAATTGTTCTTTTCATTAGTTATTGTTAATCTCTGCCTAATTTGTAAATTAAACTTTATCATAACTATGTATGTATAGGAAAAACAGTACATATAGGGGTTTATTACTATCCATGGTTTCAGGCATCCACTGGGGGTCTTGGAACATATCCCCCACAGATACAGGGGAACTACTTCATGTCATTAGTGATTTTCTGCTTGCTGGACCTGTTCATTTCTGCTGAAGTTTCCAATTATAATAGTGAGTTCATCTATTTCTCCTTGAGTTCTGTCAATTTTTGTGTTACATGCCTTGACACTGTGTTGTTAGACACATTCGTATTAATAATCATTATGTCTTCCTGGAGTAATGATGACTTTGTTATTAGGTAATGCTCCTCTTTATCCCTGATAACTTTCCTTGCTCTGAAGCCAGCTCTGTCTGAAATTAATGTAGCTACTCCTAATACAAAGATTCTTGTTGGTCTGTTCATTAAGAAATCAAATGACAAAGCAGAAAATGCAGAAATTGTATATCTTAGTAAGATGTAACTTAATATTTGACAATAACTTCATATTTAACACACCTATTAAAATGATTCTTTATGTGAAAAAAAAGAAATTAATGTAGCTACTCCTATTAAAATAGCTTTATTTTGATTGGTGTTAACATGGTATATCCTTCTGTATCTTTTTACTTTTAACCTCTATGTGTCTTTATATATATATATTTTTTAAGATTTTATTTATTCATTGAGACACAGAGATACAGAGAGAGAGCATGAGCAGGTGGAGACGGACAGGGAGAAGCAAGGTCCCCGCTGAGCCAGGGGCCCGATGTGGGATTCAATCCCAGGACCCTGGGATCATGACCTGAGCCGAAGGCAGATGCCCAACCATCTGAGCCACCCAGATGCCCCTATGTATCTTTATATTTTAAACTGAGTTTTATTTTGGTTTTTTTAGACAGCATATAATCACTCCACTCTGACAGTCTTTGTTTTTTAATTGGTATATTTAGACCATTGAAATTTAAAGTGGTTATTGATAGAGTTGGATTAATAGCTACCATATGTGTTACTGTTTTCTATCTGTTTTCCTTTTTCTTTGTTCCTTTTTCTTTCACTTTTTCTGCCTTTTGTGTTTTTGTTTGTTTGTTTGTTTAGAGGCGGAGAGAGAGACAGGGGTGGAGAGGCAGAGGGAGAGGGAAAGAGAGAATCTTAAGCATGGAGCCTGATATCACAACCCAGGGATCATGACCTGAGCCAAAATCAGGAGTCATATACTTAACCGACTGAGCCACCTAGTCACCTCACCTTTTTGTGGGTTTTTTCCTCCACCTTTTTGGTTTTAATTGAGTATTTTATATGATTTTATTTCCTCTCTTAGCATATCAATTATGCTTTCTTTTTAACTTTTTTTAGGGAATAAAAGTTTTAGGAAAATGGTTTTCCTAAATTGAACATATTGTTGCTATTATTATTTTGAACAAATTGTTTTCAGTTAAAGAATAAGACAATTTAAAGTTTATATTTTACCTTCACTTAGCCATTCTCTGATGCTCTTCCTTTCTTTATGTCAATCCAAGTTTCTGCTCTACATCATTTTCCTTCTCTTTTAATATTTCTTGCAGTGTAAGTCTACTGGTAACAAATCAATTTCTCCAATTCTCTCAAGTATATAACCGTTTATTTTTGAAGGACAGAATTGTAATTTGGTGTTTTTTCTCTTACCACTAATTATTTCACTCCACTCTCCTCTTGCTTGCATGGTTTCTGAGCGGAATTGAATGAAATTCTTGTCTTTGCTCCTTTATTGATAAGGCACCTCCTACCACCAGGCTTCTTTCAACAATTTTACTTTATCTTTGATTTTCTATCTTTAGCTTTTATCCTGCTTATTGTTCTCTGGGCTTCCTCGATCTTGATTTGGTGTCTGACATTGATTTGGGGGAATGTCTCAGTCATTATTGCTTCAAATATCTCTCTGTTCCTTTGTCTATTTCTTCTCCTTCTTGTATTTCCATTACACATATATTATCCTTTTGTGGATTTCCCATAGATCTTGAATATTCTGGTTTTTTTTCCAGTCTTTTTTTCTCTTTGCTTTTCAGTTTTAGAAGTTTCTATTAATACATCATCAAGCACACAGATTCTTTCCTCAGCTGTGTCCAGTCTACTGATGAAACTATCAAAGGTATTTTTCATTTCTGTTACAGCATTTTTAAACTCCAGCATTTCTTTTTTTATTATTATTTCTTAGAATTTCTATCTCTCTGGGGCACCTGGGTGGCTCAGTCAGTTAAGCGTCTGCCTTTGGCTTGGGTCATGGTCTCAGGGTCCTGAAATAGAGCCCCACATTGGGCTCCCTGTTCAATGGGGAGGTTGCTTCTCCCTCTCTTTCCACCTCTGCTCCCACCCCACTTGTGCTCAAGCTCGCTCTCTCTCTCAAATAAATAAAATCTTTAAAAAAAAAATTTCCATCTCTCTGCTTCCAGTACCCATTTGTTCCTGAATGTTGCCTACTTTTAACACTAGAGCCTTAGTATATTCAACATAGTTGTTTTAAATTCACAGTCTGATCATCCAACATCTCTGACATATATAGGTCTGTTTTTGATGCTTACTCTGTCACTTCAAATTGTTTTTGCCTTTTAGTATGCCTCGTAATTTTTTGCAGAAAGGCAAACATGATGTACCAGGTAGAAGGAACTGTGGTAAATAGGCCTTTAGTAGTGTAGTGGTAAGGCATGTGGGGCTAGGGAGGGCAGTCTCTAGCTCTATGCTTAGGTCTCAGTCCTGGGCTTTGAGCTGCACAAGTGCTTCTCATTCTTTTTAGATTTGTTCCCTTCCCGCTAATTGGTTAGGCTCTAAAAAAACCACAATAGGTGAGGCTCTGGTAAAATAGTTTATCTTGAGGGCAAACTGCTAAGAACTGAATGCCCTGGCATATTTCAAAATGGTTACTTTTTTTTTCCTCCACTGAGGAAGCACAAAGGTATTTTTCTCCAGTCTTCACTGTGAGAACCTGATAGAGCTCGTGTAGGTAAACTCAACAAAAGTGTGCTTGCCTCCTGCATGACTGGGTCCCCCTAGAATTTCTCTCTCTCAGCTTGTTCACACTGAGGCTCCAGCAATTCGTCAATTACAGTTCAGGTGTTCCTACCCCAGCGCTAGTTCCTGTGAAGGTTTCTGCTCCATTAAGTTGTGATTCTTTGTATTCACCTGTCTCTCCAAATTTGGGGGCAGTGGTTTGCCCTGTGACCTCACTTCTCTAAGGGATCTAAGAAGAGTTATTGATTTTCAATTTGTTCAGCTTTTTATTTGTTGTGAGGATGGAATGTGACTTCTAAGCTCTTTACATGCCAGATAGGAAACTGGACCTATCCTCTACCTTTTTAAGAAAATGCTTTCTTTCAGCTGTCATTTCTAAAGAAGCATAGACTGACAGATTTTCTGAGGCCATAAATGGACGGGCTTTAAAAATATATGTCTTAAAAAAAAAAGAAGCCATTGATTTATGTTAATATTTGTACTCCTCTCTAAAATGCTTATAAATAAAAAATTTTTAACATCTGTTATGAGTCATGAGGCATAACCACCTCTATTGACTTGGAACATTTTCATTTTCTACCTGCCACTCCTCTTTCGCACTTTAAAACTATGATGTGGATATAGCCCAGAAGTGGAGTAAAGGCCCTTTTAATTATCCAAATCTACATTTCCTGTTAACTG
Organism: Mirounga leonina; assembly: GCF_011800145.1. Lineage (NCBI taxonomy): Eukaryota > Metazoa > Chordata > Mammalia > Carnivora > Phocidae > Mirounga > Mirounga leonina. The sequence goes on along the minus strand of NW_023270268.1, from coordinate 14,670,548 downwards.
CTTTTCACTCTGTGTGAGGGTCCCTACATGCAGAGATTTCTGAAGGGAGGAAATTAAACTTTTCTCACTAGGGAAAATTCAGCTCTTAGAAAGTGTTTAATGTTGAAGTTGAACATGGATTTACTGTTATTAATAGAAAAATTGCTAATGATTGTAATGTTTCTCAGCATTACATCAGACTTTCTCCCTTTGGCAAATCCCTTTGAAAATCAGAGTCGTTGTTGATACTCCCCAAAACACTTCTATGTTGCACCAGGTTGTGCAACTTTTCAACATAAAAAGTTCCTTGAACAGCAGTTTGGCTATTTCTGTTCGCAATTGTCTCCCTACTGGAAATTTTACATAAGAATGATGTATATGTTGAGGAGAATTTGTATTCTTTTTTTATTAACTCTCAGTATATGATCAGGGTCCATTGGATCCAGTTTTAGTTTTTGAGTTTCCTTTTTGTGCAGTTTTAACTATGGGTACAGGTTGATATTTCATCATGGCTTTTATTGTTATTAGCGATTTTCAAAAGAGAAAAGAGAAAAAAATTTTAGATACAATAGAATTTATTCTATCTTGTAATTATCATCAGGGCCCTTTTAGAAATTTGAAATAATTATGGAATTTCAATAATCTTTGCTCTTTTATCATTACTTATCAGTTTATTTCCAACTATGTTAAAAAGACTAAAACAAATTATTTAAATGGGAGAATGATAGAATCACTTAACAAGATGATACAGTAGTAAAATGTGTCATCACTAAACTATTTTCACTAGTATTCCAAAGATTAGCTCTCTCTCTCTGTCTCTCTCTCTCACGCGCAAACACACATACACACATCCCTAGAATGTCTTTATTAGCTAAAATGAAAGAGAACATTGTTGATAATCTATTAGCTACCAGACATTGTTTTAGGAACTTTATATAAATTCTATTATTTGAATCTCATAATATACCAATAAGATAATAATTAATTACTCCTGGTTTATCAATAAAGAAACTAAAGGCCTGAGAACATATACAGTGTTTTATACCTTACACTGTCTAGCATAGTAACTTATACCATGTAAATATTATATGTATTTTAACCAATAAATTATATTAGTTTGTTCAAGTAAAATGTATATTTCAGATCCATATAAGATTTTGAATAAAATACATGTACATTTTTAATTATTAAAAAAATATTGAGCACCTACTTTATATAAAACATGGTCCCTGTCTTTAAGGCACATTCTAGTTTTGCAGAGTGCTTAGACATATATAGAACTAACCATAATACAAGGAGGAAAGTTCTGTGTCCTGGGATGCTGTGGTTTTGCAACAGAGATGGTTATTTCTCCTAGGTGGAGGAATCATCTGTGATGGTGAGTGGTCTTGTAAATTCATCAGTGGGAAGAAAAAGGGTATTCCAGAGGAAGGGATTATTCCAAGCACACAGCTGAACATAGGAAAGAGGGCAATTTATATGTGGCCAGCTAATTATAAGTATAAATATAATAACCTGCTTCTCTGGATTTCTGTGTTTTATGCCAATAATTTGTTTCTTACTGCAAAGTTTGCTTTTAGATAGCAAGCATTTATATACTCTTATATTCATGGATATTTATTCTTTTTGTTAGTTTTACATGTTCATTGTGAATTATAGTCCTATATTGATAAATTTAATTTCTTTTTTCTTTTTTAAAAAATTTTATTTATTTATTTGACAGAGAGAGAGACAGAGAGATAAGGAATACAAGCAGGGGGAGTGGGAGAGGGAGAGGGAGAAGCAGGCTTCCCATGGAGCAGGGAGCCCAATGCGGGGCTCGATCCCAGGACCCTGGGATCATGACCTGAGCCGAAGGAAGACGCTTAACGACTGAGCCACCCAGGCGCCCCGATAAATTTAATTTCTATGTGTTCTTCTTTAACATTAAATGTAATCCTAAAACCTTAATACTAATGTCCATAGCTCTATTCGTTTTTCATTACCATAATATTAAGGTTAATAAAACAAATGTATGAGTAAATATTTATGTACAATTCATGTAATTGGGATTCAACATTGAACCCATAAAAATCCAATTATTAATTGTTATTGCCAGTAATTTTTACTAATTCACACACAGGTTTGCATATATCAAAATAAAATCTTAAAATAATTTTCTGTATTCTATTTGGTTGTAGTCCTCTTTTTTGTTGAGTGTTACATAGGGATCCCACATGGAGGCAGCAGACATAAAGATTAGAGACTTGCCATCAGATGGGTCTGGCCCCACTGCATGGCCTCAGGCATGGTACTTAGCCTCAACTTTCTTGGCTGTGAAATGGTGATGGACTACATACTTTGCAAGATTATCATGAAGTTTAAATAAGATATTGTCTATGTAAAGTCTTTATCCCATGTCTGGCATGGAGTGGATGTTCAAGTAGAGATCGCTGGGATTTCATTCCAGATCCCATATACTTGAGAGTACATAAGCTTACCAGAACCTAGAATAAGATACTCTAGATTCTAACTCGAGAACATCTACCTAATTAGATTTAAGGGAGGAGGTTTGTCAAATAAGTATATGAATCCCTAATACTATTACTTTGGATTATTTTGTTCTACTCTGGGAAGTTGAGTTTGTTAGCATTTTGATCAAAGAACCATTAAAAACACATATTACAGTATGAGAAAAGTAGAAAATTCTAATTGTATAACGTTGCACTTATTTAAACAGGAGTGTAGGCATTTTTTTGAAACAGCCATACTTCATTATCTTACAGATAAATCCAAGGCAGATGGCAAAGTTGCTGTGGTAGCCAAGAAAAGGGTAAGATCATGTTTCATTATATAAAATATGCAGACTTCAAATTCCATTTGATTAAAGCTATTTTTAAAAGAAAATTGAATTAATATTTAAAAGCAAAATGACATATAATGAGTTTTTTCTTCTAAATGTTGGTTGAGTATGTGTTTCCGTTCTCAGGTTGACACTAGAAATTTAGTATTTATGACTACTTATATCAGTGTTATAGAATTATTAGAAATTAGAACAGTAGAAAAATTTAAAGTTAACAAGTTAGCAATTGCTTTTATTTACATTGTATTTCACGTACAAAACTCTCATATACTAAAATATTTTTTGTGTACCATGTTATTGGAATGTGTGCAATCTCGTGGAAAATTTAAATAATTAAAATCCACAGCTTAATATGGACTTTACCTTGAAGTTGAGAATAAGATCAGCCATTTATATCAATCTAAACCTAGATTTTTTTAAATAAAATTTGTAAAGTCAATAGCATTTTAAAAGAATTTTAAAAATTTAACACGTCATTCTGTGTATTGTATGCAGGGAGATGTTTAACTATTTATTGTCAAAACTATGATTGGGATAGGATGAATCTTGACATTCTCCTCAAGTGACAGTATTCTTAACAGGACAGTACTTAAAAAGAGAAAGACCCAATGCTTAAATTAAATTCTTTTAGACAAATAATATATTGATGTCATAAGAAAAAGAATTGTGATTGAAAGGAGAGCCTATCCCTCTAGTATTTCCTGTGTTGAATGGTGGGGTTGGTGCAGGGTGGGCCCAGGGAAGGTTGAATGTAACCTGGCAGAACAGAAAAAATGTTGGTCACAAACCTACAGATGGACAGGCAACAAGGTAAGCATCATTTTTGTATTCTGATTATGTATATATCATGAGTCCTTTTATTTTTGTATTATTTATTTATTTTTATCATGAGTCCTTTTAAAATCTGATTTTGTTTTACCCTTTTGCTTTTTGACTCGTAAAAGTAATCTGTACTTTTCACTGGCTAAATAATGTTGTTGCACCTTTGCAGAGAGGAATTCCATATCATAGAAGACAAGGTTGCCTCTTAAAAGGAAAGGAAATAGTACTTATGTGTATGTCTGACCATTTAGACAGGAACGTGTGGGCTAGTGCACGATTGTTAATGTGGGTGGAATTGTTTATTTTAGTCTCTGCTAAAGGACATTTAGAATCAAAAAAGATAAAGATAATAACTAACATTTCTATATATTGTTTTATTTTTACCAGTGATTCTCAATGGATATGGTACTACTGTCTCTAGGACAGTGCTATTTAAAGTGTGGTCCGTGGACCAGAGCTAATCTGTGAACTATTTATTATTGGTCTGCAATGAGATAAGAGCAAAAAATGACAGGAACCATTTAGAAACTTGTATAGTAATTCAACAGAGTCATTTTTGTCTGTTGAGTGTAATGATAAAATGGAACTTATATTTTGTATTTATTTTCTATTTCACTTTTTTCCTAGTAACTTATTTTTAATTGTATAGAAGTATAGATCTTGGGCATACTGGGGGAAGAACTGATCCTTTAACACAGATAATTTGAGAGACACTTCCCTATGTGTCTTGGAATGTGTTAGGAATTTGTAGAAGTGTCTTGGGCTACAGGGGTTTGGGGAAATACAGGGCTTTTTGTTGAGCAAAGGTAAGGAAACTAGCTATCTTGCAATGCATGGAACAAACTGTATCACAAAAAGTCATGCATTTGGCATGACTTTTGAATGTGCTGCTAGACTCAACAAACTATAAATATACAGTTGACCCTTGAACAACACAGGGTTGGAGCACTGACTGCTGCAGTCAAAAGCCCATGTATAACATTTGACTCCCCGACAACTTAACTACTAATAACCTATTGTCAACTGAAAGCCGTAATAAAAACATAAACAATTAACACATATTTTGTATGTTATATGTATTATATACTGTATTCTTACAATAAAGTAAGCTAAAGAAAAAGAAATGTTAAAATCATAAGGAAGAGAATATACATATACAATACTGTACTGTAAAAAATCTGTGTGTAAGTGGATCTGTGCAGTTCAAACCTGTGTTGTTCAAGGGTCAACTGTTAATTGTGTAGTGATTTAATACAAAATAATACTGAAGTATAACATGTTAGACAAAAAGCCAAGGAATTTAGAAGCCTTATTATAGAGCAGGAAACTGAAATGGAATAAACACACTGTTCTCGAAATTATTGAATAATTTACTTATTTTCTATTCAACATATTGGAACATATTTAACTACATATTTAGCTGTAAAGAGTAGAAGTGCAATTACTGAGATACCATGGAAAACATTTACAAATCTGAAACAAGAAATCTGAGATGCCTTTTAACAGTCTTAAAATCAAATATTACTAAATTGACAGATAAATGTATTGATCTCTTTGAATTTCAAAAAATAAGCATTAGAAAGATTTCATAGTATTGCTACCCTTTATATATTTGTAACACTTTAGAATAATGCTAAGAAATCTGTTACAAATACTACAGATTGAAATTATTTTTAGATAGTCTGTTGTTTTCCAATCTTACTTTGATACTGTCCCCAAAGTCTACCTTAAAATTATTTATTACATCTTATGTAATAAATTGCTTCTTTTTGTAATTTATTATCAAGATTATCAAGATAGTCTTCCTTGGGGCACCTGGGTGGCTCAGTTGATTGGGTGTCCAACTCTTGATTTCAGCTCAAGTCATGATCTTAGGGTGGTGAGGTTGAGCCCCGTGTCAGCCTCCGCACTCAACATGGAATCTGCTTGAGATTCTCTCTCTCTCCCTCTGCCCCTCTTCCCACTTGCACTCTCTCTTTCCTGTCTCTCTCTAAATAATTAAATAAAATCTTAAAAAAAAAAGACATTCTTCCTCACGTATTAAAAGTTATGGTCAAATTATTTTCAAGTACTAGAGACTGAATGTGACCCTGATGTGTTGTGGGATTTCTGTGATATCTGGTTACTAGGTCATCTCATGTCATAGCACACAGAGAATTATTTCCCCTATAGGGAATTATTTTGCCAAACTCATTTGGGAGAATATAATACTTCTCATTTTCTATGCTTGGGCAATCTATAATTTATTTTGGAATATTATCTCTCTTTCAATGAAGATTAGTTTCTTTTCTTTCATTATATAAAATGTCTGATCTGTTACTACTTAACTTAAAAGTAATTTCACATCCTTGCCAACACCTGTTGTTTATTCTCTTGTTGGGAATGCAAACTGGTGGAACCACTCTAGATAACAGTATGGTGATTCCTCAAAATGTTAAAAATAAAACTACCCTACCATCCAGCAATTGCACTGCTAGGTATTTACCCAAATGATACAAAAATATAGATTCAAAGGAACACATGCACCCTGATGTTTATGGCAGCATTATCAACAATAGCCAAACTATGGAGGAGTCCAAATGTCCATCAACTGATGAATGAATGAAGAAGATGTGGCATGCATATATGTTATATTATTGTGTATATATATATATATTGGAATATGTTTATACTCCAATAATACTGTAGTATAACATGTTAGACAAAAAACCGTATTTCAGAATGATCTCACTCATATGTGGCATTTAAGAAAGAAAACAGATAAACATATGGGAAGGGGAAAAGAAAAAAAGGAGAGAGGGAATCAAGCAATAGAAGACTCTTAATGATAGAAAACAAACCGAGGGTTGATGGAGGGAGGTGGGTGCTGGATGGGCTAGATGGGTGAAGGGTATTAGGAGGGCACTTGTTATGATGAGTCCTGGGTGTTGTATGTAAGTGATGAATCACTGAATTCTACTCCTGAAACCAATATTGCACTGTATGTTAACTACCTAAAACTTAAATAAATAAAAAAAGGAAATGCAGATACTTTCCTACAGTCTAGAAGTCAAATATGTAAATTAATAAGAATAATAAAAGAATGAATGAAGTATGGGGCACCTGGGTGGCTCAGTTGGTTAAGTGCCTGCCTTCAGCTCAGGTCATGATCCCAAGGTCCTGGGATAGAGCACTGCATTGGGCTCCCTGCTCAGCAGGGAGTCTGCTTTTCCCTCTCCCTATGCCCCTCCTCCCCCACTCATGCTCTCTCTCATTCTCTCTCTTAAATAAATAAATAAAATATTTTTTAAAAAAGAATGAGTGAAGTATGTCCACAATAAAGTTATAAGTAAAAAAAAAAAAAAAGTAGTTTCTGTTCTTATGACCACCACTACTTCTGTTGCTACATTTTTCTATAGACCAGTACAGATTGACTTTATCCAAACTTATTTATTCATGATAAGGATGACTGGCATTTATCTTACTGATTATGTCTTCAAATGTAGTTTTCTCCAGCATACACATATAGAAATGCATTTTTATTTTATTATAAATATATTTTATTTCTCTTTTATATTACAGTTATAGTATTTTGAAATTATTCATGTAGTCAGATATATTAATTATGTTACAGGCTACAATTGCTGTAACAAGGAGACTCCAAATTACAGGGAGTCCTACAAGACAGAAGTTTATCTGTCTCTTTATTGTATACCTGACCAAATGTGGGCCAATGATCCAGGGTTGGAAGAGGCTTTGCCCCACAAGATCATTTAGACTCCCAAGTTTTTTCTGTTTTATTGTTATGCCAACCCCCAGATTGGTCCTAATCAATATGGTCAAAAGGTGATTGCATTATCACATCTACATTCTGGCCCATGAAAAGAGGTAAAGTGGAAGAGGAGTGCAAACAATTAGGTGAACAAGAAAACATGAACTTGAAGCTGCATATGTCATTTCTCTGACATCCCATTGGCAAAATTTAGTAATATGGCCACACCCAGTGGCAAAGGGAAGGAGGAGAATACAGCTTCTATCTGGACCAGTCTACATATTGGGGTTACAGTTAGTGGTATAAGACTTTCATTTAAGAATAGAGAATGGTAAGTTTCAAAATGCTTCTTATAAAAGGGAGTGGCTAGGTCTGATAGAGCTGAGAAACACTAAGATAGATTGCCTCATTTGACCCCTACAATACCAGTGGGAAATAGGTATTACCATAATTGTTCTTACAAAGAAGCTGCTCCCAGGGGTATAGGGTGACTAACAAGATAGGCACAGCCAGAGTAGGATTGCAGTTCTGATGGTCCATAATACCAAAGCTTCTTTTAACACTTCTTTGCTTTTTAAATCCCTTTACGATCTTTGAGATACCAAATCACTTTTTAGTATCTTTTTAAATATCTGAATCACTTTGTATATTTGACTCTTAAATAATCGTGAACTTCATCCTTATGAACAGGCACAATCCTAGCTTTAAAACAACTCTTCATCAATATAGCACTTTCAGATTGAAAAGCATTTCCATAAACATTGTCTTTCACTTCAGACCCTTGGGAAGAAGGCATAGCAGACATTGTCATCATCACCTTACAAAGGAGATCATTTATAGTTAGAGAAGTCAAGGAATTCACGGTAGCCACACAGTGCTCCTTAGGTACTTTTTTTTTTTTTTTTAAGATTTTATTTATTTATTTGAGAGAGAGAGAATGAGAGAGAGTGAGTACATGAGAGGGGGGAGGGTCAGAGGGAGAAGCAGACTCCCTGCTGAGCAGGGAGCCCGATGCGGGACTCGATCCTGGGACTCCAGGATCATGACCTGAGCCGAAGGCAGTCGCTTAACCAACTGAGCCACCCAGGCGCCCCCTTAGGTACTTTTATTTAATATTAGTTTTCCTTAGTTTTTATTAAAGTATTAACAGGCTAATTGTATTAGAGTTTGAGTGTTAATTTCACCTAATAAAGCAGTTTTTATTTTTCTATACATTTTGGATCTATGGATATTGAAGATACTATGTTTTTTAAGATTTTATTTATTTACTTATTTATTTTAAAGATTTTATTTATTTTAGAGAGAGAGAGAGAGTGTGTGAGCAGGCAGAGGGGCAGAGGGAGAGGGAGAGAGAGAATCCTGAGCAGACTCTGTGCTGAGCTCAGAGCCTGATGTGGGGCTCAGTCTCATGACCCTGACATCATGACCTGAGCTGAAACCAAGAGTCAGAAGCTTAACTGACTGAGCCCCCCAGGCTCCCCTGAAGATAGTATTTTTTAAAGATGGAACTGTTTTATATAAAACTCTGTATGTGGACAAGAAGAAGCTGTTGGTGTGAAAGCAAAAGGTAATAATAACAATAAAAAATAATAATAATATGTATTAAGTGCCTGCTAAGGCTAGACATACACCTATGTTACTTCATTTGAATCAACAACAATTATGTGAGAGAGTCAGGGTTGTCTTTGGTTTGTGAATGAAGAAAATAGGTATAGGGATGTTCACCACTGCCAAAAATTCAATACAGAGAGGAATGATAAAAAAGTAAGGTAGTTGGCTGTACAGCTCCTTATCCTGGGTTGCAAATCTTAACAGTCTATTTATTTATATTTATGTAAACAAATGTGTATATGTATTGTGTATAAGTGTTTTGTGATTGTCTTGTTTTTACAACAACGAGATCTGATTATATGTTATTCTACAGATTTAACTATGTAAGGCTAACAGATACAGATCTGTTTTTAACCTTCTGCAGAGCCTACCATAGCAGATACATCACAGTTAGTCAATCAACGTGTGGGAGTTTTCAAGTCACGGGTATGGTTTGAAAACTGCTACATGCAGTGCTTTCATAAACTTCCTTGTACGTATATCTTTAAATACTGATGCCGTTATTTTTATAGGATAAATTCCCCAAATGGGCTTGATAGATCAAAGGTAACCACAGTGTCACCTGCCTCCCTTGAACCATGAGAGGACCTTGAGGAATAAGTTGTCCGAGTTCTGTGTTGGCCTGTGCTGAGCTGCACTGGCAGGGGCTGCCTCCTCTTTGAACCAAGATGTAAGAATGTTGCCACCTTGAATACCATTGCTAAGTGCCTACTAGGAACGTGCTTCTTGGGTCAAGTAGGAGAGCTCTATCTAAACACCTCTGCCATTCCCATAGGTTCCTTCTTTGAGCTCTTCAGCCGCATGTGGCTACCCGTTCAGATAGAGGGGAATAGTATTAGGCACACACACCTTTTCACCTGACCACCACTCTGCCCAGTGGAGCAGTCTGAATGAAAGAGAATTAGAGTAAGCCTTACTAATCTCTGAGTCCCACTTGAAAAAAAAGAAGGGGAAGGTCTAGATTGTCTCTAAGTCCCTTTCTGCTCTAATATTCCATGAAATATTTATAACAGCTCAGTAAGTAATTTCAGAATGTCAAAGGACTTGTGCAGACCAGAGTGAATATCTGGATCAGTTGGCCCTAGAAATAAAGAAATGAAAGAATAAAAATAGTAGTGTATCAGGAAATGGGTGGAGTAGCTGATGGTGTTGCCTGTTACAGATTCTGAAAGATGTTTGAATATAAAAACAAATATTCAGGAAACAGCATATTGTGGTGGAAAGAATAGAAACTTACGAATGAGCCAGATCTGCCTTCAAGGGCTAGTTCTGTGACCTTTGGCAAGTTAACGTCTTTGAGCCTCATTGGATTAATCTCTGATTTGGGAACCATAATAATTACCTTATGTGACTGTTATAAAGGTAACATGAAAAGCCATTATAATAGCATAGAGTTTACTGTATTTTAGTAGGTGCTTGTTTAATAAAGCCTAGTACTTTTCTAATTTCTCCTTTTCTAATTTCTAAGAAATAGGAAGGACTTAAGAATCATTTTAAATTTTCAGACTTACAATAGCATCATAGTTCTATTAGAAAAAAGTAAAATTCTGTTTTTAAAAGTAAGTCCCACATTTTAATCATTTAATTTTTTCAAAGTAATATAATAACATTATATTTGGAGGACAGAATTTTTTAAATCATCCACAATCCATCCCCTCAATTAAAATTTTTAATTAATTTTATGCATTTCTTTACAGTTATTTCTATATACATGTTTATTTGCATAGTTTTAATCATTGAGTAATGTGCTGTTAATGTTTTCATTTAAGTATTATGTCACAATCTTTTTCATGTTTTATGGTTCTTATTTTAAGAGTTTTTTTAATTAGTGAAGTAGCATTATGAGAAAACAAAAAAGAGCAGATATAAATTCTTTCCCAACTATAATTTCAGTTCTGAAAAAAAACCACTGTTAATAATTTTATATACTTTATGCATGTATAAGTATATGTGTTATATGTGCAAATAAATTTTTATGAGTAAATAAAATATAATATTTATATGTATAAAGTATATATACTTTGTTAACATAAATGGAATGAATTAAACCTTACCTTTTTCATTCAATAATATATTATGGACATCTTCTCGAGTCAGAGATCTACCAGATCTAACCCATTTGCATAGCATATCTTTTTATAGAAGTTTCTTCATTTATTGAACACTCTCCTGGATATTTAGGTTGATTCTGGATTAGCAAAATTATAAATAAAAATGCAGCAACATCATTGTACACAAATCTCTTTAAATGTTTCTGTAAATATTTCTACACTAAAAATTGCTAGAAGAGGACTTGCTGAGTCAAAGAGTAGGCACATTCTAAATTTTGCTAAATTGCTAAACATCTCCCATCCAAAAAAAATCCCCCTACATTATTGTACCACTTACAGTCCCGTTACTAGTGTAAGGGAATGTCTAGACTGCCTTAACTTGCCAACACTAGCCATTACCAGTCTTTTTTCTTTATAATTTGTTTTATTTTTATTATAAATTTATATAATATATGCTAGTGGAAAAATACCAAGGGTTACAGAAGTATGTAAAATGGAAAGTTCAAGTCATTTTCTTCCCTCTTGCTGCCCCACCTCTAACATTTCACTATTTCAAAATCTGAAAATAAGCATCTTTGTGCATTTTTGTACATTTGTGCACAAATTTCAGCAGAATAATTCCTATAAGTGAAATTGCTGGGGTAAAGTGTGTGTGTTTAAAATCTGGTTATATATAAGGAAAGACTGAAAAATTGTTACATATTGAGGGAACTATGGAAGCATAACAACCAAATGTAATGTGAGATCCTAGTTTGAGTCCTGAAACAGAAGAAGAACATCAATGGGAAAACTGATGAAATTTGAATTAGGTCTTTATTCAGTTAATGGTTTTGTAGCGATGTTAATTTCTATTTTGACAATTGTACTATGATTATGTGTAATGTTAACATTAGGGGAGGCTGGGTGAAGGATATATGGGAACTCTTTTGAGCTATATATGCAACTTTCTGTAAATCTAAAATTATTTCAAAATAAAAGTTAAAAATTCTAGTCAAGTATTGTCAAATTCTCTTCAAAACAGTTACATCTGAGTACTCCCACCAGTGCTTTTCCTACTGTCTTGCCAGCTTTAGGTATCACCAATCTTTACATATTTGCCAATATTTAAAAGGAGATGCAAAATAACAATAATATTGTTATTTTCATTTGCTGTTATCTATTTTTTTTATTTTAAAGAGGTTAAGCACTTTTTTTTTAAGATTTTATTTATTTATTTATTTATTTATTTATTTATTTATTTATTTATATGAGAGAGAGAGAGCATGCACAAGCAGGGGCAGCAGCAGGAAAGGGAGAAGCAGGGCGCCCTCCCAAGACCACAGGATCAGGACCTGAGCTGAAGGCAGACGTTTAACTGACTGAGCCACCCAGGCACCCCGAGGTTGAGCATTTATTAATGTATTTATTGGACATTGTATTTCTTCTGAAAACTGCCTGTTTATACTCTTGTCTGTTTCTTCCATAGGCTGGCTTCTCTCTCTCATTTTTTTTTTTTTTATTAAATTGTAGGTGCTCTCTTTAGTTATTGATTGTTAATACTTTGTTAATATGCTGCAAACATTTTCTCAGTTTTCCTTTTTTGTAGTTCTTTTGTTGTACTTACATAGTAAAACTTTTTTTTCTTTTAGGGTTTTAGAGCTTTTGTGACATGCTTTGAAAGACTGCCCTTTCATTAAAACAAAATATGTTGTGATTCATTTAATCTTTCTTCTATTGCTGTTGGTCACACTTTGATGAAAATCTCCATGAATATTGCTTCCTTTCCCACCACATGTTTGGTTTCCTTCTGACAACTCCTGGTAGAAGGATCCCTGGGACAGCTATAGGAACACATCGGGTTGTTCACTCTTAGCAGCGGTGCATGCAAATGCCACAGTCATCGACAGGTGTTGTCATATAAAGATGTTGTCACCAGTGTACATCATACTTTGTTGTTTTAATTTGCATTTCTTTGACTTGAGGTAATAAATTGTCTATGTCTGAGTTCTTAATATTTGCTTGCAAATTTATATGAACATTTTATATGCTAGTCATGAAAATATTAATTTTTTGTCATCATTTCAGTATATGCTTTTCCCAGCATATTGCTTGCTTTTCCATTATTTTTTTCCTGGAAATATGGAGGTTAAATATTTGCATGTGGTCACATCTACATTTCTGAGATTTTTTACTTATTACTTAGCATAGACTTCTTCATAGATAATAATGCAGTGGAGTGAGTAAGAAGAAGAACATCTAGAGGTAGACTGTCGAGGCATGAATCCTGGCTCTGTCACCTACTAGCAGGGTGATCTTAAGTTAGCTACTTAACTCTGTAAGCTCTCAATCTCCTGTTACGTGGGAAGAATGGAAGTATTGCAAAGACTCTGACAATTTGTGTAAAGATTGCTCTGACAATTTGTGTAAAGCACATAACACAGGGCTTAGAACATAGAAAACATTTCACAAATGTTAGCTATTATTATGGGAATATAGATTTATTTTTATATGAGATACAAGGATAGGGTATAAAAATTTTATGCAACTTGCTAAGATGGGATTCAGGACATACTACCCCAAACATGGCATCTTGGTATATTGAATTTTTCAAGCTGAAGGAATTTGTGATATGGCAGGTTCAGGAAGAATTTTCTGACTTTCCCTGGAGCAGGGTATAAGAGCCTCATGTAAGATGTCATCCTTACAATGGGAGGAAAGAAGCATTCTTATCTCTGAAGGTAGAGGGAGCCTGAGAAGAATCTGAGGGAGTAAGCCTTGCCATTTCCACAGTTTCCTACACTTAGCTCCTTCCCTTTCATGTCCTGTCACATTTTCCCATGACCTTCTACTCTTCAAACCTAGCTTAAAAACTCAGGTTTAACTGCTTCTTTGGGTGTTCATGTCCTTAATGAAGGCTGCCATGTCACATAAAACTTACATTAAATAAATCTGTATGCTTGTTGTTGTTTGCTTTTTTAAAAGATTTATTTACTTATTTGAGAGAGAGAGTGTGTGTGAGCGGGGGGGAGGGGCTAAGGGAGAAGGAGAGAGAATCCTCAAGCAAACCCCCCACTAAGTATGGAGCCCAAGTTGGGGGTTGATCCCAGGACCCTGAGATCATAACCTGAGCTGAAATCAAGAGTTGGATACTCAACTGACTCACCCAGGTGCCCCTAAATCTGTATGCTTTTCTCTTGTTAATCTGTTTTTGTTACCGGGACCTCCACTGAGAACATAGAAGGGTAGAGGAAAAAGACATTTGTCCTCCCTACACTGCCAGCTATTCCAATACCATTTATTGACTAGCAAGTAATGTTTCCCTTCTTTACTGTTTTTTACCTTCTTTATAATACATAATATGCCATCTTCATCATGTAACATATGACATTTGATGTGTCAAAACACCTACTTCTGTATCTATTCATCTATCTGGTCTTAAAACAAATTTCAAATTGCCTTAGTTATTGTTTATCTTTTCTTTAATGTGTGGATTTGTGATCCTTCATTTGTATAATTTTTTAAAATTGTTTTCATAGTTCTTATCTTTACTTTTTCAAATTGTATTGTGTCTTTGCATATGTATATGTGTGTGTGTATATATGTATAATGTATATATGTATTTTCTGTATATTATGATATTTTGACATTTTAAAAAACCTTTCTGGCTGGGGAAGGTCTTCCCCTTACAGGTAGCAAGGGGTACATCTTTCATATGCAAATCAACCAGTCCCAAACCCTTATCAACCTCAACTGACTTCTTACCAAACTCTGAAATACCAAGCCACTATTTCCATTGCCCTAAATCATCCCAGAATTGAGTACCAGGCAACTGGAGACCATTCCTATAGGCCAGAGCCCTCCAGAATTATTCAAACTAGCCAATCCTGAACTGTTCACCCTACCCTACCTTTCCTTTCCTCTGGAAACCCCAATAAAGGCACAATTTAAATCATTTTAACTACATACAAATGAACTTTAGAATTATATAGTGAAGTCCCAAGAAAAATTCTGTTGAGATGATGATTGGTATTGTAGAAAATCTATGTGTTTTATAAGTTTATAATATTAAATACACCCATGTAGAAACACAACCTCTCTATTCATTTCTCTTTAGTTTTTTTAATGTAGAATTTTACATATTTCTAATTAAGACTATCTCAAATACTGTTACTAATTGGAAAAGGATCTCTTTGTCATTATGTTTTCTCATTTTTTTGGCTTATATACAGAAATTATGTGTGTATGTATGGGTATCTTTTTTCCTAACACTTTGCTTTTATTACTGCCAAGAGTTTAACTTGTAACACTTTGAGTTACAAAATTAATGATAACTGTCTTGATTTATACATTTATGTATGAGGAAATTAGGCTATTATATTTTCTGATGAAAAAATATTTTTCCCCAAAATTATTGCAAAAATTCTTCATAATCAGGAAATTTTCATTAGCCCTGTTGCAGGATAAGTTGCTTACATTTTATGACTAGATGTCTAGATATTTGTGTTAATTAATTAGCTTGCTATTAATATGGAATTCATGTACTGAAATTCACTTGATTCACTAGCTTTATATGCATCCTTCCCCAGAGATAAATATTAAAATAGATCCCTACTGCTGGCTTCTAGCCCCAGGCAGAGAGAAATCTCTGAAAAGAATAGTAAGCAGAGGAACCCCTTGGGAAGAGTCACAGGCAGAATTCAAAACTTACTTAGTTTCCTTTTGGATTCTACTCTGTGGGCATCATTCACCTTTCCATTGGCCAGTGTTCCCCAAACTTGGATCATTCAGGTATTCTATCACCATTTTGCTATTTTTCTATACTGTTAGTTACTATAGTTTTCTTTCATTTGACTTACCTTTTTCTTAATTTTTTTTATTGAGGTAAAATTTAAACACTGTGGAAGATCTTAAGTGTAGAGTTTCATGAGTTTTTCTTAAATGTATACACTCATGTAACTACCATCCCTGATCAAAATAGAAAATATTTTCATCACCCCAAATCTAAATTTTAAAATGCAATTGCACTATTTTGTGCATTTGCATTTTTAAAATACATAGAAATATATGTTAATATATATATATAAATTATTCATTTATCCCTTTAAATCATCAATGGAAATAACATAGAAAGTTATTTTCATACTAATTTCAATTACCCTGTGCTCAAAACATGGAGGGAAACTGGGAAACTGCACCACTACAAGACAGTGTTGTGAAACAGACTTCCAGGGAAGTAATTTTTTTTTTTTTTAAAGATTCTGTTCTTAAGTAATCTCTACACCCAACTTGAGGCTTGAACTCATAACCCCAAGATCAAGAGTCACATGCTCTTCCAACTGAGCCAGCCAGGCACCCCTGCTCTATTTAAAGATATTCCAGTTAGTCATTCTAACTAAATATATATTTAAGTTAAAAAAAAAAGTTTGCTTTTGGACTTATGTATTTGCTTAACCCTTTCTTTGCTTTGACTTTCAGTCCATGGATCTGACTTTAGCCAGATTGATCTCCTTGTCATTCTCATAAGATGGGCAGTGGGAGTGGGAGGAGCTTGGGGGATAGAAGAGAAATGTGTGTTCAATTCTGTGAAGGCTGAGAGAGGAGAGGGAGCTGTAGAAGAAAAACTTGAAGCTAGCAGAGATTGGTTCATAAGGTTGAAGGAAAGAAGCTGTCTTTATAAAAGTGTAAGGTAAAGCAGTTAAGTGTTGATGTAGAAGCCAAAGCAAGTTATCCAGAAGATCTAGCTAACATAATTTATGAATGTGGCTCCATTAAACAACTGTTTTTCACTGTAGATGAAATAGCCTTATTTTGGAGGAAGACGCCATCTAGGACTTTCATAGCTGGAGAGGAGAAGTCAATGCCTGGCTTCAAAGCTTCACAGGGTAGGTTGACTCTCGTTAGAGGCTAATGCACTTGGTGACTTTAAGTTGAAACCAGTCCAAAAATCCTAGGGTCCTTTAAGAATTTTGCTAAATTATCTATTCTGCCTATGCTCTATAAATAGAACAACAAAACCTGGATGACAGTACCTCTTTTTACAACATGTTTTACTGAATATTTTAAGCCCACTGTTGAGACCTACTGCTCAGAAAAAAATGATTCCTTTCAAAATATTACTGCTCATTGACAATGCACATAGTCACCCATGAGCTACAATGGAGATATACAATGAGAATAATGTTGATTTCATACCTGCTAATTCAACATCCATTCTGCAGCCCATTGGTCAAGGAGTAATTTCAACTTTCAAGTCTTATTATTTAAGAAATACGTTTCAAAAGGCTATAGTTGCCATAGAGAGTGATTGCTCTGATGGATTTGGGCAAAGTAAATTGAAAACCTTCTGGAAAAGAATCACCCTTCTAGATGTCATTAAGAACATTTGTGATTCATGGGAAGAGGTCAAAATACCAACTTAACAGGAATTTTGAAGAAATTAATTCCAACCCTCATGGATGACATTGAGTTATTCAAGACTTCAGTGGCGGAAGTAACTGCAGATATGGTAGAAATAGCAAGAAAACTAGAATTATAAATAGAGCCTGAAGATGGGACTGAATTGCTGCAATCTCATGATAAAACTTGAATGGATGAGGAGTTGCTTCTTATGGATGAGCAAAGAAAGTGGTTTCTTAAGATGGAATCTACTCCTGGTGCAGATGCTGTGAAAATTGTTGAAATGACAACAAAGGATTTAGAATATAACGAACTTAGGTGATAAAGCACTGGCAGGGTTTGAAAGGATTGACTACAATTTTGAAAGTGCTGTTATGGGTAAAATGCCTTCAAACAGCATCACATACTACAGAGAAATTATTTGTGAAAGGAAGAGTCAATTGATGTGGCAAACTTCACTGTTGCCTTATTTTAAGAAATTGCCACAGCCACCTCAGCCTTCAGCAATCACTACCCTGATCGGTCAGCAACCATCAACATCAAGGCAAGACCCTCCACCAGGAAAAAGAGTAGGACTTGCTGAAAACTCAGATGGTGGTTTGCATATTTTTAGCAATAAAGTATTTTTTAATTAAGGTATGTACATTGATTTTATAGACATAATGCTTTGCACACCAAATAGACTACAGGATAGTATAAACATAATTTTTATATGCACTGGGAAACCAAAGAATTCATTTGACTCACTTTATTGCAATATTCACTTTGTGGCAGTGGTCTGGAACTGAACCTATAATAGCTCCAAGGTAGACCTGTATGTCAATTCTAGGAAGTCTTCCTTAGAAACCCTTGTTCTCCTCTTGCTAAAATGCCCAGTGACTTCAGGAAAAACTATGTGCAGACAGGAATTGTTTGCAACAGACTTGGGTTTTTAGAGTCTCCAAATAGAGGTCAAGTAATCTAATTTACTGGTACCATTCAATCAGATAAACAATTGTGACATAAATTCTGCTTTTCATGCAGGTCTTTACTCCCTGGACACCCTGTTTCCATTAGCTTTTAGTATTTTTAATCTCTTTATGGATATGAGAGAAACCTGTCCTATTAAAAAAAAAACCTCCTGATTTTGTGTTTTATCCTTGGTATAGTCAAAGACCATTAAAAAAATTAAATCCAAGACTTTAAAAATTATCAGTGAAGTAGCTAATCATAGAGTTTCTTGAAGTGTGCTGTTACTTGTATCCTCAGCCAGGATTGGGAGGTGTTAATAGAAAGTCTTTCATGCCTTCTACTTCAGGTGGTCTAGTGGTCAACTTCTATTTTTAGGGAAAATACTCTCCTCTGTCTCAGCTCACTGCTTGAATACACACTCCAGTGTTTTCTCTGCTAAACCCCTCAAAGCAGAGAAATCCACAGTGCTTTAGTGAGAAATTACACATGGCTAAAGATAGTGCAGGGGACAGCAAGATATTTATAAGTCATATTTCCAGGGACTGATCTCTGATATTGTTCAAATCTCGCAGGAATACTGAACTCTACTAAGAGCGACTGGACTGGAGCATATGGTAATCGAGTGACATTTATGTAAGAAGCACTAGATTTGTATTCTCTGTGTTAAAATCTTGTTTAAAATAGGGCTAGAAAATGATTATTTTAATTTTCTCCCTTTTCAAAGAAGAGTGAAAACAATCATTATCTAGGCCTGAAAACTTAACTTTATTATTTGTACTCTCCGGAAACTCAGATTAAGTAATAACCATCATTTACAATGCTGCATAAAACTAGTTTTCATCCTTATTCCAAGCATATTTCCCCAGCAGATTTTCCAAAGGGAAATAAGAATATTGGCTTTTCCTTCTATATGATAACTTTTGACAAGGAGTTTGTGTCTATTATTCAAGACACAGATTCACGTTTGGAAATTCTGTCAAAGTAGGCAGCTCTTTAGTGATCATTGATTGACAATTACTCTCAATGGAATGTTACAAAACATATTTATGTCTTCTATGAGCATAAAATGCTGAATCAAAATGTTATGCCCTCAGATTTAACACAGCTAACAGTTGTTCTTCTTAAAAATAAAATTATTTTCATTTAGATGAATAGTGACTTAAGGATATGGGCAACGTCAGGTCACTTTCTGAAGATTATATAAATCTGATGTAAACACAATTCTTATGGATTATCTGTCTGTGGCAATTAAGGGCAATTCTACCATTTGCCATTCCAGTCAGCAGTCCTAATTATCATTGAATAAATATATATATATTTTTCAGTAAATGGCATTTGCTCTCTATACATATGCTTCTCGTAGATTCCTCTATATCTAGCAAGAAAAGAATTAATACTTGCTTTGGTTTCTTTAAAATCAATGACAGTATATAGCATTATATTTGTATGGATGCGTGTGGGCTAGACCAAGGCCTAGAAAACTCTAGTTGGGGTATAGGTCACCTGAAGAACTTATTTAAATATGGATTTCTGGGCCCCACTCCCTGAGTTTCTGATTCGGTAGGCCTAGGATGGGCATGAGAATTTGCATGTCTAACAAACCCTCAGGTATTGCTAATTCTGCACGTGGCGGCCCTGACTCTGAATAGCATGAGGCTCGACAACATGGGAAAATCAGCTGCAACACAGGAAGAGAAGTGGAAGGGATGAAATAGATAAAGATTATAGTATCTACTTGTGGGTTGAATAGTAGCCCCCAGAAAATACGTTCTCCAGGAACCTCAGAATGTGACCTTATTTGGAATTAAGGATCTTTGTAGATGTAATTAAGGTAAGGATTTTGATATGAGATCATCCTGGATTAGTTGGGCCCACATCCAATGACAAGTATCTTTAAGGGTCTGTCCATAAGAGACAAACTTATGTCCTACAGAACGATAAATAAATAAATTTCTGATGCTTTATCAAATTTGTGTTAATTTGTTATGGCAGCCTTGGGAAACTAATGGATTACCATAAGTCCAACCATAACAAAGTGCCAAGTTCTGTCATATGCTCTAAGGAAAAAGGATAGAATTCTGACACTAGCCCAGTGGACTAGTATAACGGGTTAAACAATGATTGAACATTGACTAATTGTTGAGCACTGTTAGATACCTTCTGGGATGTTATTTAATTTTATCTTACCCCCAAAAGCTTTGAGATAGTTATTTTTTAACAGTAGTTATAAAAGAAGGTCCTGAAATACAGAATGGTCGTTTAGTCAGAAAATACTTATTAAGTGTCTACTTTATACCAGGCTCTTGCTAGATATTCTGGTAAGTCAGTGACTTACCGGAAGTGATACAGCTAGTAAGTACCAGGGATTAAATTCAAATCATGATCCTGTCATTCCAAATTCAGTGCTCTTCTCCATCATAGCATATTTTATCAAGGCTTGGAGCTGGAAAGTACGGGGCATTTGGCAATACTGACTACTTCATTTTGGCTGCTATGGAATATTTAACAAAGTAGAAAGGAATTTATTATCTCTAACAGAAATCTCCCTGATTTATGGTAGCTATTTAACAGTATTTCTTTCTATTAATACCTATGAAGTGGTTTGTACTTTGTTACTTTAATCTTATTTCCCCTTGTAGCAACCCTTTCACTTTATACTCAAATATGCACATAATTTAAATTGATCCTTAATAACAAGATAGAAATAATAGCTCTACATTGTCTTTGGAGATGTAGAACAATGACTTAGACAATAATATTTCCATATGCTTTTTTACTTTATTTACTTTCATGTATATATATATGAAACAGGGCTGGAAAAAATATTTGAATATAACCTTGTGGTTGCAGATCACACACACACACACAAAGTCCACTTATTTTTTAGCATCATCGTAATATGAATTCCCTGAGTGTTTCATACAAACTTCTTTTGAATGGTTATTGAGGTATTTAAGCTGTTTAATAATGCTTTGAGAGTTATTAAATTCAACCTTCATCTCATTATAGTTAATGCTTTTGAACATACAATGTGAATGGCACTCTGCTAGCTGCTAAACATTTAATATATATGAAAAAAAATTGTTCCCACCCTTGCAGTGTGGTTGTTTGATTCAAGATCAGTAAAATTAAGATCAGTGTAACTGTGAAAGATTAGACAAAATGGGCTAAGAAACTGCTCACTTTAGCAGGTTAAAGTGAAAAGACAAAAGAAGCTAACATTGAGGTGAAAGTTGCATTGAGGTTCTGTCTTAGGAGATGAGGGCAAATTGTATGAATTTGTTAAACGCTTAAATCAACAGCCACGATGGGACAGAATGGACAGTAACACTGGCACTGTTTTTTCCTAGTGATATTTGTTTTTATTGTATCTTTCTCTGAACATTTATTCATTCATGTATTCCACAAACACTTCACGTGCTCCTATAGCGTGCAAGGAATGGCATGGAGACAAATGTATTACCCAGTGAGAAAATAAGTCACGTATACCAATAACTAAAATGTGACACAATAACTCCAAATGACATAGATCATAACTCTTATCATGGGTAGGTTCATGGGTGAATGTAATTCTTCTACATCTATGAATTGATTACAGATTTTATTCAGCTATCTTTTGGGTTTTGATTTCTTTCTTTTTTTTAAAGATTATTTATTTATTTGACAGAGGGATAGAGAGAGAACACAAGTAGGCAGAGCGGCAGGCAGAGGGAGAGGGAGAAGCAGACTCCCCGCTGAGCAAGGAGCCCGACGTGGGGCTCCATCCCAGGACCCCAAGATCATGACCTGAGCCGAAGGCAGACGCTTAACCATCTGAGCTACCCAGGCGCCCCTGATTTCTTATTTTATTGCATTTTAGCTAGTGACTGTGGTCTGTAAAATAGAGAGGTTACTTTACTATTTTGAGGCTTCCTTTGTGACCTAGTAGGTGGTCAAATTTGTAAATGTTTCAGGCTTGAAAGCTATATGTATTCCTTAATTATTCAGTCCCAGGTTCAAGAGGTGTTTATTAGATTAAACATTATCTGTGTTGTTGAATGTTCCTGTTTCTTTGCTATTTTTTTTCTTTTTCATTTTTGTATGAGAAGTAAATTAAAATATCTCCTTTTAACTGTAGATTTATCAGTTTCTACTTGTGATTCTTTTCTGTTTTTCACTTTATATATTTTAAGGCTGAGATTCTAGATATATACAGATGAGGACTGATATACTTTCTGGGGTGGATTGTTTCTTTTAGCATTAGGTAATAAACCTTTTTATCTATGATTATGCTATTTTCTAACAGTAATATCGCTATGTTGGGTTCCATTTGTTAATCACTGATATATTCTATCTCCTTACTTTTCATTTTTCCATGTCACCAATTTTTTTAAAAAATTATACCTTTATTGAGATGTAATTTATTCATGGTTTTAAAGTATGCAGTTAGTGGTTTTTAGTATAATCACAGTTTTGCAATCAATACCGCTATATGAATTTAGAACATTTTTTCATTACCCCAAAGGAAACCTCATACCTATTAGCAGTCACTGCCCATTTCCCACCTTCCACTGGCAACTACTAATCTATCTCTGTCTCCATGGATTTGCCTTTTTATGGACATTTTGTATAAGTGGTGTCATACAACATGTGGTCTTTGTGTCTGACTTTTTCACTTCTCACTTAGCATAATGGCTTCAAGATTCATCCATGTTTTAGTATTTGTCAGGACTTTGTTGTTTTTAAAGATTAAATAATATTCCATTGTATGGATAGACTACATATTATCTATCCATCGATGGACATTGGGTTGTTTCTACTTTGGGGCTATTATGAATAATGCTGCTATGAACATTTATATGCAATTTCTTGTATGGACATAATGTTTTCACTTCTCATGGGTATATACTTAGGAGTAGAATTGTTGAATCATAAGGTAATTCTCTGTTTAACATCTAGAAAAACTGTCAAACTGTATTCCAAAGTGGCTCCATCATTTCACGTTCCCACCCACAATGAATGGAGGTGCCAATTTCTCCACATCCTTCATCTCGTCTTTGCTTAGATATTAAAATCCCAAACGCTTTTGGCCCTATCCTGGTATACATTTTTTGTAGGCCTTTACCATGTCACTTCCTATCCATATAGTGTTGCACCCCTTATGTTTCTGGCATCTGAATAGTTCTTTTTCTTTCTTTAAAGGTCATCTATGTTTTAAAACATAAAGATTGTTTTGTCTAGTGTTATTATATGTTTGTGAAGTGAGAAGGGGGGTGGACATGGGAGATGGGCACTCTTTGGATTAGTCTACTATTCCTGGAAGTTGAGCAGATCAGTGTAATTGTAGTGACTATGAAGTGGTTGACTTGGGGTTCCAGGTGTGGTTGAGAGCTGTGGGCCAGAGTTTTTCTTCTGGACTAAATTACTTGGATCATATAGGACCCATTATCTTACTGAACTCATCTAGTCCCATTTGAACTAACTCATCTTTTTGTTTTTATTTTATAGATGCAAGTTTCCAAAAACACTACTGAAAAGAAGAAGCCAAACTTTAGAAGAAGGAAAAGGTATTTCTTTATTGAAAAATATTATGATAAAATTGAAATGTGTATATATATGTGTGTGTGTGTGTGTGTGTATAATTTAGTTATTATGACATTGCCCCCTGATTCTTGATTCTTTTTCTCTAGGGAAACATTAAAATTTTCTAAAAGAATTAAGGTGATAAGTAGTAGTTTTAGAAGTATGGAGAAAGTTTTATGTTTATACAGATATGTTGAAGCAGAACTATCAAAGATTAATATCATGTGAGCAAGCAGATGAGAAGCAGGTGTTTGGTTTAAAAATAGTGCAAACCAGAAACAGGCCTTTATAATGAACTGATAAGCCACCGATGACAAGTTTTAGTGTTTATCATTGAACCAACCACACAGTTAATTTACTTATTTTTTTGATGACTTGTAATCAGTGCTGTATTAAAGGAGTCCTGCTCAAAGACAAAGTCTGACTCTGATATGATAGTCCTTCTCTTATTCTTTGTCCTTCTTCAGAGGATGAATAATTAAATTTTTAAAAAGGCCTTACTGCCTTATCTTAGTTATACTTCACAATAACCCCATCAAATAGGTAGGGGATGTATCATAATCATCTCTATTTAAAAGGTGAAAAACTTATGACTTAGGGAAACTAAGTGGCTTTCTCAAGATCTTATGGTTAGAGAAAATGCATTTGAACAAATGTTCTCTAAGTCAGCAACACAGTGTTGTGGGAAAAGCATGGATTTTGCAGTCTGACAGAATTTAGCTGTGTCATGTTCAACCATTTCCTACGTTGTCAAATTTCTCAATTTCTCAGAGCCTCAGTTTCTTTATAAAATCAGAGTAGCAATTCCTTAGTAGGTTCTCTGGGGGAGGATTGCATGAAAAAGCCTATAGAAGGTACTTGGTGGGTCATTAGTGCTTTTCACCTAGTGAGAGCTCAGATCAATATTATTTCCCTTTGGTTTTTCACTGTATAATGCTGTCTTACTGTATAAAACAACCAAGGAGACTTACCTCAAGATAAAGAAATATATTCATAATTTATAATTATCAATGAATATACAAATGGCCACTTAAATATACATGATTGCTCTTTTGAAACTAAATCTGTCAAATTCTTTTTCTAGGAAAGCTATTTTTAAATTCTCTTTTGAAAATGTTTGTTCAGATGATGCCTTATCGAAGGAAAACATGGGTATGTGAAAACCTCTCCTGCTTTTAGTTCTTTTACTTCTTTTTAATTCTACCAAATGTAGTTGTAATTTTTGGAAGAAAAAAATGTTGTACATAAATACATATATGAGAACTATTAGTGGGTCATTTTTGGTATTGATTTGCATACTAGATCTCTTCAGTTGTCTTTAGGTTTCTATCTCTGTGAATTAAATTTTCTCTGACTCTATCATGTATTTAATTTTTTTAAAAAATAAAGCACCAGTGGCTGTGGGAGGAAATACCCGCATCAATACATTAAAATCCAGAGCTCTCCATTCCAAAATTATTGGGGTCCTTGGGGTGCCAAAGGGAGAGAAAAAGAAAAGCAGCAGCCTAGGGCTTCCAGCTGAATTAATTGCCATTGGTATTAGAACACAGTAGGGTGAATGTGGAATGCAGGGAGAAAGTTTTAGTGTTCAAAGGAGCTTTACTCTTCCTTCATTTTCGATAGTCTTGAAAAGCAGGCAAGTGCTTATATGTAAGATGGAACTTTGGCAGCCATGCAAAGAGGTTCCAAAGCCCATTAAACCCCAAGTAGTTATCCGCGCCATATTCCCTCTCCATTGTGTCCACCCCCAGGTCCTATGGCACTGTTTTTCAACTGACTAAATAAGCCATTCATCTTTAGTCTTATTAAAAGAAAAAGGAAAGCAGTCAGAAGAAGGACAGAATAGTTATTTTTTTTAAATCCTTTTGTTCCTCTCCTAAACCACTACAAAATTCTGTTGTTTCTCTTTTTTTTTTTTTTAAAGATTTTATTTATTTATTTGACAGAGAGAGACACAGCGAAAGAAGGAACAAAAGCAGGGGGAGTGGGAGAGGGAGGAGCAGGCTTCCTGCCGAGCAGGGAGCCCAATGCGGGGCTCGATCCCAGAACCCTGGGATCATGACCTGAGCCGAAGGCAGACGCTTAATGACTGAGCCACCCAGGCGCCCCAAAATTCTGTTGTTTCTATCTCTTCTTAAATTTATTCTGCTGCTACTTTCCTGCTAACATGGGTGCCTTTTCTTGGCTATGTTGTCCCTTTGCCTCACATAATTAGTTCAAATATTCCTGTAGAAAGGCAAAAGGCAGTTTATCCCTGGACTGAGTTCCCACCAGGAGACCTTGGTACTTCAGCTAAGGGCTCCAATGCTGGGATCCTTTCCGCCTTCGACTCAAAAGGGCTACCGCAGAAGAGAGCTATCAGAGCCAGGAATCCATTGACTAGAAATCACTCTTCTGCATAAATGAGTGAATGCATCTCCATAGTTATCCACTGACACCCTTTCAGGAGTCTCACATTCTGTGTGGCTTTCAAGTCGCAATAGTGAATTGTTCAAATCATTAATCTGATCTATGTTTTACTCCTTTAGCCCATTTCAAACAACTAAAAAGCAGAAACATCTAGTCTACTGTGTTCTTTGCGAGAGCTGACTTCTTCTTGAAAGAGTGGATTAAGCCCCCTCAGTTTTTTACCCCTACCCATATTTCAGTGGATCCCTTAACCTAAGTCTCTGAAATCACTCCTTTTCTTCTTGGCTTGAGTAGGATCAGCCTTAGAACAAGTGAAAATTCTACCGTCTTCTTGAATGTCTGCCCTGCTTTTTGGAACCGCTTTCCTTACACTCCCAGGTGCTACAGTCTCCCATCAACCTACTACCCAGATTTGCTATTCCTTTCTGGGCTTTAAACTCTACCCTTTGCTTTTCTCTCTTCCTTAGTTAGAAGTCGGGAGGAGAGCTAATCAAGTGTAGCTACTTTACCTGTCCACATGTCACTTGTTTCATCTGTGATTAAGACATGCAGTAGAAGCCCTCTTATCCAACAAGGAGAGGACTTCTGGAAATTAATAGGAAAAGTTGAGGGATCATTCAATAATTTAAACTGTATGCCCATGGCTATGCAGATTTAATCTTAGAAATAGCTATTTGTTGAGCAGATCTGTGTTTTGGGGAAAATTACTACCAGGAATATTATGAATTATATTTGTACTGTCTCTCTGATTCATTTTTTTTCAGTGCTTAGGGACAAGAAAATTCATCTACAATGATGAAATAATAATACCAATAGTAATAATGGTAGCCAACACCTGTAACAATTACTATGTGTCTTCACTGTTCCAAACACTTCATATATATTTATTTAGCCCTTGTAAGATCTATATGAAGTAAATAAGGTAGATATTATATCTCCCATTTTATAAATGGGGAAACCGAGACATTTAAGAGGTTATATGGTTTTTCTAAGTCACGTATCTTCTTAAAATTAATCAAAGTGTGCAGCTGTTTCCTTGGTTGCTTTGAATATCAGGAATCGTGAAGCTAACTCTTCGGGTTTGGGTGCGGTACTGGTAGCTGACCTAAGCAATTTTAAGATTTCGTTATTGCCCTTCATAGCCCCCTTAATGAACTGATTTGGATTTCTTTTTGTCTTTGGGTTTTCGTCATCTGTTTTGTTGTATCATTGGTTTTTGTTGGTAAATACCTCATTTCTTTTTGGGTAGTAGACAATCTATAAAAGTTTAAATAAATGAAAGGTTGGCGTATTACCCGGGTTCAACTGATAATCTATGGCATTCATTAATAAATTAGCAAAGGATATATTCATGAGCCACCTGAGACAGATAAGCATGGAAAAGGATGGTTAATACAGGAAAGGTCTGAATCATGGGGAAAGCCCAAAGGGGAGGGGGGGTGGGGCATGAAGGCCTTAGGGGCTGGGGCTGGGAGGTAGAAGGGGTGACAGGGAGAAAGGTGATTTCTTGCTGTTCAGGACAAACTTTGCCCACCTACTCTTGGTTTGGAGCTACCTTTAACCTATAGACTAAAAGGTAGGGTTCGCCTACCTGCGCCTTTCCTAGAAAACTCCTTGCCTCCTATTTCTATTTGTGTCTCCAGGAATGGTGCTCTCTTCTTCATTACATTCCAACTTGTATTTTACTCATCTCTACATTTAAACTGTGAGCACACAAGAGGAGTGTTTGTGGTTTCTTAATAACAACACAAAACCCAAGTACTTTTTTGTCCTCCTCCCCCTCTTCCATAAGAATGCCTTCAAAATTTCAATATTGAAATGACCCTGACGGTTTATTGAAGATGATATTTTTCAGTGCCAGCTTTGGGGTAGGTAGCCTAACCAGTAGCCTCTTTACATAGGAAATAAACAGCCTCTTTAAAGATTTAGTAGAAAAGTAGAGATTGGAGAAAACTCTATAAATATACATTTGAAGACTTTTAAAATAGCAACTGATTTATTGAGACCAGCACTAAGTTACTTCTTATCAGGGATGGAAAAACTACACAGATCATTTTATAAAAATTCACTTTTAAAAGCCAGATACGTATAAGAGATACCTTTTTCTTACCTTTTTAAAGAATTTTCTCTGAGTGATGGAATAACTGTAATGCTACCACTTTACTCTAAACAACAAATTGAAACAAGTCAGGGAAACTACAAGATAATCAGTATTGATAGAAGATGATTGGTCATGCAATCAGCAAAAGCATTCATTCTGTCTCTATCTTTGAAGGATATCATTGGCCAATTTTGATAACCTAGTTTGTAGGTTACAGTAACTGCTGTTTCTTGAGAATTATTTTTGAACTCTATCTATTTACAATATAGGAATACCTATTTAGAAAAGCAAACCTCCCATTGCTCTGGTGGCAGAATTTGACATTAATCAAGTTGGTGTTATGAACCCTGGTTGATTTATGAAGTCATCCATTACTTTGTCTACCCTTTGATCAAAAGGCAGTGTACATATTTTTCCAGATCACTTGAAAATGGAGGGACTACAATGCCATTCGGCAATGACATTCATTATCATAAATTGATTGTATTTTAGCCTAGCCTTAGAAATATAAAGATGTTTGCGTGCCATTTTTCCTTTACAGTGTAGCTCAAAATCCATCTTCTCAACAGTGCATTAAATGTCAGTATCAATTTCTGTAGACTCAGAATGTAAAGTAGGAAAAGACAACATCCGTGAGTGGGACTGGAGAATCAGTGTGAAGATAACCACAAGTAGTTGTCTGTTAAGTAACAGGTTACCAAGTAGGAAATCTATCATAAAGAGAGGTTAATTCCATTAACAAAATTGCTTCAATAAAAATGTACATACCTCTAGAAAATTCTGAGCCAGTAGACATGGGTTGCATTCATGTTTTTGTAGTAAATCCTCCAGGTGATTCTTATGCTTATTACCAAATTTGGAATACCATTGTTTTAGAACACAATAGTTCAAACTCTGTGTTCTTATGCTTTAGCAATTACACAGAACATATATATATGTGGACAAAACTAACAGGTCAGTTATAGTTTTTGTTGTGTTTTTAAACATAAGAACTGGTTCTGTGGTATGCAAATGGCTTATCAGAATGCTACTTTCAAACTGTTTTGAAAGAAGTCTTCCATAGAGAAAACCTAAGACTGGCTGGGAAGAGATGATGGCCAGGGAGGTTCATGGGTCTGTGCCTACTCTCTTGAGTCCCTTGCCCTTAGTAGGCAAATAATTGATATTTGTAGAATGAATATAAAAGTACTTGGGGCAAGTGATAAGTATTGACAGAAAAATTATTATTTATTAGATAAAATTATAATGTGAAAAATGTTAACTAAAAATTTTTTTATACTGTAGTGACAACCAAGAAAGGGAAAATTTTCTATTTCATAACCTCCCATGACTTTATTTAACACTATTATTTAATAATGTTCTAGCAGAATTTTAAAATTTCCTGGGGCGCTTGGGTGGCTCAGCCATTAAGCGTCTGCCTTTGGCTCAGGTCATGGTCCCAGGGTCCTGGGATCGAGCCCCGTCCCCGCATCAGGCTCCCTGCACAGTGGGAAGCCTGCTTCTCCCTCTCCCACTCCCCATGCTGTGTTCCCTCTCTCGCTGTGTCTCTCTTTGTCAAATAAATAAATAAAACCTTAAAAAAATTTTTTTTAAAGTCACTAAAATTTCCTTCTTATGAGTGAAAGATGAGAGAAGATTATCAACAAAGAAGATTCTGATAAAACATGGATTCTTTTGAACTGGAGGAAAGGAAACATAAAACTTTTCACATTAACAATCTCTGTTTTTTACCTTACAACATGCTTAGTTTACAAGGATGACTGTGTGTGTGTTCACACACACACATAAAGGGATGCATATATCATATGCACTCTTCCTAAACATGATTAGTTAGAAAATTTTGAAATATGTTCAACAATTAGATTAAAACTTAGTGCTGAGAATGCCTTGCTTCCATATTCATTGATAATATTTTAGCTTGAACACGTATGTCCTGCTTGGGTCTATTTTCATGTTCCACGAACTTTTAGCTGCTCTACCTAGTGTGATTTTTGGTGACCTGCCAAAGAATGGTGGCTAATAGGAGGTGGTATGTCAGCTTTTTGTCACCAGAGTGGAAAATGATGGGGTGTGTATTCATGGCCTCTGTCTTTGAATCATGTTGCCTTTGGAAGGGCTTCTCAGATGCTCAATCTGTCTGTTGTACAGGACAGCAGGCCACACGTGGTCTCCTTGATTTTTACTTCAACAAGACTATATCAAACAAAAATGTTTATTTTATTTAAGTCAGGAATTCAACTGCATGTTATTCGTCAGTAGTTGAGTCTATAGAGTTATATAATAGTTTATTTCTTTTGTGGGGTTATTATTTTATCTCAGCAAGTTCAGTAAATTCATGTCACAGTAGTACACACACACGCAAATTTTGTTTAAGTGTGGTATTTAAAATATATCTGTATCTACATATATAGATAGATAGATTAGATAGATAGATACAGATAGATATCAGATTAAGCAATTAAGATTTGTTGGTGTTTGAATTAGGAATAGACTAGCCATTTAATTACATGGTTTCCCCTTTTAAACAGTAGTTTTAAGAATTTACGGAGGGATGGCAAACTGTGGCCCACAGTCCACTTGCTTCTGTAAATAAAGTTTGATAGGAACATAGTGACTCGCATTTGTTAAGGTACATGTCTATGGTTTGGACTGTAGCAGCAGAAATGAGTGGTGGTGACAGAGACCACAAGGCCTGCAATATTTACTCTCTTTCCCTTCCCAGGAAGAGTTTGCTGACCCCTGGTTTATAAAAAACAATTTAGTTTGGCCCTGATTTAAAAAAACAAAACAAAACAAAAAACCCTTCTAGTGAGCTTTTTGTGACCATAGCAAGAATATCACCTACATTTTTAAAGGAATAAGTGTAAAATATTCACCTGGAAATCCATAATTATTTTGCATCAAGCAGAGGTCATACATGAAAATTATACAAAATATTTATTTTTTTATCTTGGCTCATTTAGACGATGTTCTCTTTTGGGGTGGTTAAGATTACGGATTTGATTGAATTAATGAAGATGTAGCCTTTTTTACTGATGTTTTTTAGTTGTCTCTGAGACAGAGGCTATGCTGAAAGAGCTGGAGCAAATGCTGCAGCAGGCGCTAGAGCCAACCGCGGCCCCTGATGAGTCCGAAGAGGAGCGGGAAGAGGAGGTAAATGCAGGAGCAAAAGTAGCCCATGGATCAGGCCTAAACAGCAACTTCAGGTTCTTTACATGGCAGAAATTGTTTCTGGATGTACATTTTAATTATATGGAGAACTCTTTTTTTCCCTTCTGAAATTTGAGCCCTTGATTATCCTGAAGTTAATAATAAACTAGTAGCCC
The DNA here is from genome assembly GCF_011800145.1 of Mirounga leonina. Classification (NCBI taxonomy): domain Eukaryota; kingdom Metazoa; phylum Chordata; class Mammalia; order Carnivora; family Phocidae; genus Mirounga; species Mirounga leonina. Next base: position 14,638,768 of record NW_023270268.1, on the reverse strand, counting down.
GTTGAAAAGTCAGAATACATCTATCAGTCTTTGGGGAAAAAAAAAATCTGTGAGCGGAGGAACTCTTTGTATTTCAGATCTTTGAGGCTGGAATGAAGAAGGAATGGGGGGGAGCTCACAGTAGCTGATGGGGTGCCACAGCAGAGAGACCTCTCCACTGCTGCCCATCTTAACAGTCAGGAGAACGGGCCAGGCTAAGAGCAGCTTGCTAGGACATCTGCCCTACCTGGTTCGTGCACAGAACAACCTCTGCAGGGACAGACCTCATTATTAACACACTGGAGGTAGAATTTTCCTTCTTTTTTTCTTTTGGCTACCTATGTTGGGCTAAGTAAGTGTGTGCTTACTTTATTCAATATTTGTATGTGGCAACATAAATTTTAAGTTGGTTGACAAGCTGCTCAGCACATCAGCTCCATGTTCGTACAAATAAAATGAGGGTGCGAGCCCAGGTCATTAATACAGAGCAGCAATGTGGTAGGTGTGAGAAAAATAAGTCATAACACAGACACTTCCACAAGGCAGTACGGCTGTTCTCGAAATAGGGAGAAAAATGGCAGCAAGAAGTCCTGTATCCTTAAGGTTTCATTCATTCTCTCATTCATCTGTGTAGATACATACTGTGCCTGGAGTCGAGAGAGCACAATGGTTAGGAGCACTGACTCTGGAATATCATATCAATGTCCCACTCCTAGTCCTGCCGTTGAGGACTTGTGTAATTTGGCACAGTTGCTTATCACATGCCACAGAGGATTTTTTAAAATAAGGCAAACCGGGAAAAATACTTTGCATAGTAACTGACACCTAAGGTTAGCTGTTATTACAGATGAGAATTGGCAGTGGCGGTCACCGGAGAGTAAGGGCTGAGATTTCCTTACTTCATCTCTTTTCTCACATTCTCACTTGGAGCAACTACCTGTTCTCCAGTGGGTCTCTTCTCAGATGCTGAAAAAGGTGGATTTGTATATGGACAAGGTTGTTTACACACTTTGGCAGACTGCCCAATTGGGTGATTTCATTCAGGACTCCCAAAAAGAAAAAAGATGATTCATAAACACCTCCCTTCTTGAGTTTAGAAATCAAAATATACAAGAGTTACAGTTAAAGAGATCAATATGCCAAAAGAAAATAAAATTAATGCTGAAAACTCTTACCAACTTGAAAAACATAGCTTTCTTAATTAGCACCAGCAATATCAACCTGTATTTGAATTTGCATGGGTTGTGAATGCCATTTTTCCAATTAGAGCTCCTTTTTGAGAAAACTTGTTCTCTCTGTATAGATCTTACCTTCTGTAAAACAAGATCTATAGACTGGTGACATATATATTATATACATGTAATTAATATACAAATTATTCTTTCCTAGCAAATGTGTGCTTTGTTGGAGCACCATATGGTTGTGTGCAATGTGTTTTCAGTCTTTGCAGTTTGTCTTTTCAAAACTCCGGCCAGGTTGATTTTTATAGAGATGTCCTGGGGCTTTTACAGCCACAGAATTGGCTTCTGTTTTACCATTATAACCAGTAACATGATAGAACAGAAAATGACTTCTGATTTTTGTTTCTTAAGGTAAAATACATAGTTTTAATATATCACCAGGCAGGAGCTTGCTTTTTGTTTTAGATTCTTGTAATATTTTATGCTTTCAAAAGCCATGAGGAATTGTAAAAATTAACCATTTTAACTTGCTGGCAGGCAGGTAAGTGCCCCCTGCAGACTGGTTCATAAGCCCTTCTCTGCAACTGAGCTTTGTAAGCCTGGCATTCATACCAGGTTCAGTATATTTAGGGCCTTGTTCACTTTTAAATGAGGAGAATAGCAATGAAACCAACTATCAAAGCTGGAACAATTTCCAGTTTAAAAGAAAAGAAATGATCACCTCAGGGGTTTCTTTTTTTTTCTTTTCTTTTTTCTTTTCTTTTCTTTTTTTTGCTCTCTTTTTTTTAAGTTAGTAAGGAAAATTAGTATGGCTTCCAAAGTTAACACCACTTAAAACTGGAGCTGTGTTGTGTTTGCAGGAGAAAGTGGCCTCTTACAAGCTAACATCCGCAAAAGAGCCACCTGGTAATTTTAAGGTTCTGAGCATGTTTATTCTCTGAGCAGATATTGTTTGAGCTCTTTTCAAAGTTGTAAATTTGATGGTTTTCATCCTTCATTTCACGTATGAGGGTTCAGGTTGATTACTCTTCAAGCATTTATACCAATAGGTGAGAGTAGCAACATTAAAAAAAAAAATGCATACACACATGGATAATCAAAATTCTCTTCTATTTGTCACTGAAATGTTTTATAAGATTATTTTCCTTAGTAGAGTCACCTTCCTCATTACACTCTTCTTTAGCTAATATTAACACTGGTTGTCATGCCCCGGCTTTGCAAGCAATGAGAGGGAATTAGTATCAGATTTTTATAAAATCCACCTGAATTAGATAAGCCATATATAAATAAGACAGAGTTTAGTGAATAATTATTTGTATTAAAAGGTACATTTTTTGATACGGGAAAATACTTGTATAAATTATTTTTTTTCTTAATTTCATGGAGGTTCACTCTACCTTTAATGAGCCTTGAAGTTATAAATCTTGTGTGTGTTTATGGTTATTTGCATTGTTTTTACTAGTGTCCCTTCCTACTGAGCTAGAGCAAACAATTGCTATTTGTAAGTAATGCAGAGGCTTATGAGAAGATAACCAGAGAAAGTGATTTAAATGGTTTTAAGTTGTATTCCCTATAATAATAATTTGAAAAATAAACAAATATAGAAAACTCATAGAATGAAGCTGATCATGTTTTCCCAAAGCTTAATATTAAAACTAAATATGTATAAAGTTGGGGAGAAGAGATAGGGCCTGAATAATCAGTTCTTCTCATATTAACACATTTACTATACATTCTACTCTACATGGGGATCATTATTTGACCACCAGCATAACGGAATGCTTTGTGTAACTGCTGTGGCTTGTGAAGTTACTGACTACTTTACATTTTGTTCAAATAATTAAGCCTGTTCTTCCAGTAAATCTGATGTAGTTCTGATGAATTGTGTGGTTATTTTTACAGTTACCTAAATGCAACCCTGAAGTTCCAGCAGGCAGTCCATTTGAAAACCACTATGAAGAGGACTATCTTGTAATTGATGGGATAAAATTAAAAGCTGGAGAATGTATTGAAAATATAACTAACAAATTTAAAGAAATAGATGCTCTAATGTCTGAATTTTAGGGTATTATAAATATTTTCAAAAGTTAATTATAAGAACACTTACATGTTTATATTTTCCCAAAGTCAAAAACTTGAAAATAGGGAAATAGGTATATGTTATACCAAAGCTGATATTTATAATAACTTTCTATTTTATACTTTGAGAATAGCCATTGTTTTGAGAACCAATCAAATGGTACTTAAGTTAGTGTTAAAAATTTAGGATTTAAGAAGCCGTGATACTTGTATTTGTAGCTTTTTTTTCTTGTTTGCCTTAATTTTAAAATGGTTTATAAACTTACTGCACAAACACATGCTTTTTACAATGATTATTTAGGCCCTTTATTCAAATGTGGCTATTTAGATGGCTGTCAAGGCTATTATAATTCGTACAGATAATTCAAGTGTAGTAGAGACATGAGAATATGTATTGGTAGTGGAATTAAGCTACTACAAAAGAAAAGGAAATAATAAAAAAGTATTGTATAATAGAGTTGACGTTTTTCTCAGAGGTGTCAGTTGCCTTATATTGGGAAATAATCATTTCAACCACGATTCCCAAAACTGATTAACAGAGTCTAGGGGGAGGTGGGGAGGCTGTGGAAGATCAGAATCCTGGATGCTTCCCCACTGATTCAGTATCTCTGAAGGTGAGGATGGGAAAATGTGGTGAAAAATATAAAGAGATAAATTAAGCATATTCTCAATAAAAAAAATCCATAAGCATTATAGGAAGGCAAAAAGTATATCATTCAATTCCACTCCCTTAACACCTCCCCTGCCACCCCATCCTGTAGGGATCCCCACGAACAGTTTTGGTGAGTGTCCTTCTACATCGTGTTGCACCCGTCTCTACTGCCCACACTTGCTCGCTTTCCATGCCTATCTCTCTCCGGGGAGTATGGGGTCAGAGAAGGGGCATTCCAAGCACATGGAAACAGAAACCAAAGCTTGGAGAGAGAAGAAAGAGCAATACAGCACCTTGGCCCTATTGCTTGTTGAATTAGCTAGAGTGACCGTGTGCTGGTGTGAAGGCCACCACAGCAGATGAGCAGCACTGTGTAAACAGGCTAAGGAGTTTGTAACTGCAGGGGCCAAGTGGAGAGTTTTAGACAGCGGAATCCCTTTTACATTTCAGAAAGATCACACCAGCAGCAGCACAGAGGTTGGAGTGAGCAGGAGTAACACTGGGGCCAGGGGGCCTGTTAGGAGGCGGCTTGGGAATTCAGTTGCGAGATTATGGGAGCCTGAATATGGTGCTATATGAAGAGAGCGGAATGGCTTCCAGCTACCTTAATATCAACGGATTATTAGGATTTAGAGATTGGATATGGAAATGCAACAGTAGGGGGAGGTAGGAACAACTCCTGGGTTCTTGGTATTCACAATGCTGTGCACTGAAGGTCAGCATACATACAGATTGGGGGCGCCTGGGTGGCTCAGTTGGTTAAGTGTCTGACTTCAGCTCAGGTCATGATCTCAGGGTCCTCAGATTGAGCCCCACACTGGGCTCCGCGCTCAGTGGAAAGTCTGCTTCACCCTCTCCCTCTGCCCCTCCCCCACCTCGTACACACACTCTAATAAATAAATAAAATCTTTAAAAAATCAATACATGCATATTAGAAATGGAGGGCAGATACCCAGTTTGGGCCAAATTGTGTGAGTTCAGCAGAAGTTCTAACTATTCATGCTTTGACAGTGCCTGCCTTTCCAAACCACTCCACGAACCAGAGTGATGATGAATAGTCTCTCAATACATCATATTTACTTCCCAGTGGTATAAAACAGTGGAAGTTAAGGCTTCCTCTTTTTCTTCCAACAGAATTTACTCCATAGCATTTCAGAAAAACTTTTCTTTTTTCTCTTGTCACTATGATTTTATATTCACAAATGTCTCAAGAAGTAATTGATCTCATTTTCCTGTTACTTCTTAGAATCAACTGTAAAATGACTACGATTGTATTTGAAGGACTTGACCCACAATTCAAGTGTTTGATATAAGCCCCCATGTAGTAGACTAATTAGAACACTTGCAGCTAATTCCTCTTGGTGGAACAGCCAGTGCTCATCAAAGTCAGATTCTATAGGTAAGATACTGAAATTTCCAGACTGAATTCATTTCTGCCACATTCTAAGTTGTAGAAGTCTGGAATTTCCACTGAAGTCTTTGTGCCCTTGAGCAGCTCAAAATGGTTCTGAGAACAAACATTTGGATTGGCTCAGTATGCAGAGGAGACTTCAATCTCCTTCCAAGAACAGGCTCTTGGGGAAAAGGCCTCTTCCAAGAAGAGGACAGAGGGGAGCCTCTGTCCATGTGAAAATACAGACTTTCAAATTTCCAGATAGAATGTGTTCAGGAAAACGGATGAAGGAGCAGTCAACTAACATCTCTATCCTCAAAGCTGAGAATCATGCCTGGCTGGCAAACCCTTCCTACTGGTAAATACTGCATTTCCAGGGCGGGCAGGCCAGATAACATACACCAGGGCAGAGCAGTGGGACTGTGGAGACACAATGCTGGCCTTCAGGTCCCAGTGCTTGTTGGGAGACCTGAGGCAAGTTTTTTAATTTCTCTGAACCTAGGCTTTTTTCCACAGAAGTTGCTGTGTTAGAAAACATATATATAGAACATAGGACAATCAACACACAGAAAACTATGCAAGTTATGACCACGATTGTTGTCTCGAAGCATTTCTCTTCTGACAGCCTGTTTCTCCTAGGTCCAATGGACTAACATGCTTCTTTCAGTAGAACCTGAGGTGACAAACCTGCTTCTGGGGCACTGGGACCAAGGACTTATATGTGATTATGCTGACTCCTAAAGCAGGCCTAGAGGTGGACAACACCCTACTTTTATAGCTAGAGCCTCTTGCTGGGCCCAGAGGAGGACATCATAAGGAAATTATATTGCCCATCCAGGGAGATTAAATTCTAAGTACACTAGTCATACCAAGTTTGATATGGGAGGTATAAGGCAATATGTCAGGACCTCCTGCCCAAACATTTGGGTTGGAATAAGAGCCCCTCTTTGTCTAGTTTGTGGAGTGGCTGACTGATCCTCTTTGGAATGAGTTGGGCCAAACCCACGTAGTATACAGCCTCCATGAACCTATAGAAGGGCTGGGTCTGTTGGCAGCTGAGTCCCCAGTTAGATCTACAGACTGTGGAGAGGTAAGCACCAAAGCCAGCTCTGTTGCCCTATATTCCAGGAAGTCCTGGTCCATTTGCCCTATGCTAAAAGTTGAATTTATGCAGGGATTCCCAGAGGTAAGAAGCTTAGCTTTATCTCTAGTGGAGACAGGCGATACACTTTTGATAGGTTAGCCTCTTGTTGCCACCAGTGGGATAAAGAGGGGTGTGCACCCATATACTTGCAAAAGTCTATAGTGTCTACAGCCTTGAACTCACTGGTTCTGCAGTGGAGGGTAATGGGCCATAGACAGTTTATACATCCACTAATAGATTTAAGCACTATCATAAGCTTTATAAATCAGTCTAGAGCCTTTGTGGAGGAAATTGGTGGTTAACTCTAAAAGGAGGAACCCTGGGGTGCCTGGGTGGCTCAGTCAGTTAAACATCTGCCTTTGGCTCAGGTCATGATCTCAGGGTCCTGGGATCGAGTCCCACATTGGGCTCCCTGCTTAGCAGGGAGTCTGCTTCTGCTTCTCCCTCTGCCTGCCACTCCCCCTGTTTGTACTCTCTCTCTGTCAAATAAATAAATAAAATCTTTTTAAAAAATTTTAAAAAGGAGGAACCTTTTATTCATGAACTTGAACTGATCTGTGTCATGCTTTTGATGGAACCAAACCATTCTATCATCTAATGCTCTACCAAATAACTGGTATTCCATGACTCCACTATTTATTGGGGCTAACAAATGGTATAGTTCTGTTCCACACACTTCCAGACTGGTAGAATTTGCACCTGCGGCCCTTCCAAGGGACAAAGGTAAGATTCTGAAAATCCAAAATAGAAATATCCAAATCCTGTTCTCTTATTTCTTCCCTATGGTTCCAAGAAGAGATCTAAACATAGTACAATTAAAAAATTCTAAGTTCTTCTTTAGGGCTAAGCCAGATCTTGCTATCACTCAGTAGAGTTCTAGAAGAGTTGTTTCGTACAGATAAATTTGACCTTAAGGTTCAAGTGGAACATTCTGTGTATGCAAATCTAAATATTAGGATTTTTCCACCCACTGATTTGTTGCATGATGTAAGCACGCAGAGCAGTGAGCAGCATAATCAAATGAAAGGGCGGGGGAGCTAGGAGAAACTCGTTTGCCAAGAAAAATTTTGAAAGCATGAGCTGTTTGCTTTTATATAAATGCATATAGGTAAATACTACAAGAAAGGAGATATGCTCGGAACCAAATAAAACACAGTTTGCAAGCAGCCCAGAAGTTGTTGGCTTAAAAAATAAAGCTGTTTCTAATCTTCAGCCTCTCCAGCCAGAAAAAGATTCTCGAATTTAGATATGGCCTGGGGACAAAGATCAAGTCTAGGGTCTGGTTGTTGAATCATAGCAGGAGAGACAAAGACCAAATCTAGGTGGCTTGCAGAAAAACATGGCCTCAGGGTAAAGACCCAATCAGGGGTGTGGCTAATAACATTACAAACTATTACAAAGTGACTTTTAAACCTCCTATGAAGCTTAAAGCAGATGTGCCCAAAGTGCTAGTAATTAAATCGGGAGAGAAAAGCCTGTCTTGAAAAGAATTGTGGCTTTGACACGTAGAATGGACTGGAATCAAATATATAGAAAACCCACTAAGTTGTAGGGAAAAAATGACTCTGCCTAAGTAGGTGTGAAGTAGTTGCTGATCCAAGTTCTTTGTGTCTTCCTGCACTGCATAATTACCATGGCTCTGTCACAGTCAGAGTGTACTTCCTGCCTTGTGACTTTGGCCTTGGCCTCTTGTTTGATCAATGAAACAGAGCTGGAGTGATGGTACCAATTTATAGTCGAGGACTTAGGAGGCTTTGGGTGTTTCTTCTTTACCTCTTGTACCTCCGCCATCGTCTTGAAAAGAACATGCTCCGGCAAGCCCTCTAGTTCAGGAAGGATGAAAGGCCAAGGAGAAGACCCAGGCCCAGAGACGTGCCAAATGAAGCAGAGCTGCCCCAGGTGATCTGTAGATCCTGAATAGAAAAAAAGTGTTTTGCTTTTAGCCACTGAGTTTTGGGGTGGTTTGTTACACAGCATTATTGTAGCAATAGTTAACGAATACATCTGATTTCTTAGTTCCAGCCACAGTTTCACCAATCAGCTCTGGTGGCGGCTTTCCAGCTGTATCTGGCCCGTGGGATGTTTTCTTCTCAGGATGGAGCTACTATCAAAATAGCCCTGCCTCCTGGGATGGACCCAGAGTGCTAGCGCAAGGCCTTGTGCCCAGTGACACTCCCAGCTTTTTTTGGATCTGGTCCAAATTGGCTCCTCAACTGGGGAGGCTTAGCCCATTCCCTGCCCAGCTCACAGTGGTGAATTTTATTATAAAGTGCCTCAGATTGCTTTATCATGGAGGCAGCATATATATAGATATTATAAGTAAATAGGGTACCAACACCACCTATCACTAAGGGTTCATAAGAGTGGGTCACTTCTTCCTTTTAAGTATTTTTAGACTCTCTAGTGTTTACAAAAGGTGAAGATATGCCCATAATGGTGGAATGTCTCATTTGGCAAAGAAGAGTATGCATATAATTCCATCCCATTTCTGGTCCTCAAGTCTTCCTTAGCCCTTTGGTATGGTATCATAGGATTTTATGTTGCAAAATCTAGTTTGGGGTCCAGATTTTATTAACTTGTCTAAGTCACATGAGCAGTAGATGGAAAGGCCAGAATTTGAGTACATTTCTGTCTGTTCCAGATCCCATGCCCTTGATTACTATCTATACTGTTTCATAATCTGGTTACTAGGTGGGTGGTGGATTGAGCATCTAGTTTCCTCATATGTGAAATGGGGATGGAACTATCTAAGCAAAAGTATTGTTGTGAGGAATAAATGAGATATTTTATGTGAAAGTGCTTTGTAAATCAACTTTATTTCCTCTCCTTTCTGAAGGAAACAGTATGTGTTTAAGTACATTGCAATTAATAATTACTGGGCTAAAATGTAATTATACATTTGAAATGATCACTTACTTTTGTATTACTCTATTAGTCATCAATATCAGAGTTCCTTTTTTCCTCTTTTTTAAAATGAATCTTTGGAAACTGATGCTAGGGGCATGTGATCTTCTCTCTGATGGGTGTGTTAAGAGCAATGTCTATCTTTTAAGGGACATCTCACTGTTGAATTTCAGCTTGGGCTTTAAATCACCTTGCTTTCTTCACAGACATTCGGTTAAAAAAGAAAAAGGGGAAGAAAGTCTTAATATTGATGGGTAGTGGCAGGATTCTGTGGCATTTTGGATGTGTTCCAGTAAATGTATGGATGCCTTTCATAGGGAACCTGGGTTGTGTTCAGCATGCCCTCCTCCAGCAGTTGGACTTTCGGCCCTGGCTCCAAAGATCTTTTGAAAGACAGGAAGCTCACCAAAATATTTGACCAGAATTAGTCTATGTTAGCAGTGACACTTGTTTATTATGACATACAATTAAATTGCATAAGTATAGGGCGCCTGGGTGGCTCAGTCGGTTAAGCGACTGCCTTCGGCTCAGGTCATGATCCTGGAGTCCCGGGATCGAGTCCCGCATTGGGCTCCCTGCTCGGCAGGGAGTCTGCTTCTCCCTCTGACCCTCCTCCCTTTCATTCCCTCTGTCTCAAATAAATAAATAAAATCTTAAAAAAAAAAAAAAAATAAATTGCATAAGTATAAAATTTTGTAAAACAGCCCTCTTGCAATTTGCAGAGGGAAAGGAGCAGGCAGGAGATAACTATGAATGTGGCCATGCCCCCTCTCTTCTGGAGCTTACAATCCAGTGGTGGAAGAACATAAAAATATGTAAGTGGTCCACAAAATAAAGTGCATTTGAAGATTGAATGTCTGAAAGCAGAAGGGAGGTCTCTTTCTAGATAGCTGAGAGTCACTAATTACAAAATCCCTTAATACAATTCCTTCTGTGTCAGGTGCCCCCTGCCAGAAGTGAGAAACCACCCTACAGAGTTTGACGTCTACAGACAGCTTTCGCCCTTAGCTGCCAACAGAATAGCTATTCATGGAGGGAGTCAAGCGAGAACTAGGGCTCCCTACTCAAGTCCCTCCTTTGGTTCTTCTCGAATTGCAGAGAAGGCCAATGACAATGACACCTGATCTTTAAACCTGATAAAGTCTTGACCTAAGGGGACTCAGTACTTTTACCAACACAGCTGGAAGAGACCCCCAGGTCCTCAATATGATCACCACCACTTATCCTCTCCACTTCCTGTTTAGTTGTCTGGCTGCCATCCATTGCCCCCGTTCCTCCATAACCTCTAGAACTTCCCCTGCTACTGTGGATGAATCCAAAGTGTGGGAGGCACAGGAGGGGGGATTGGCAAGGCACACTCATCTCGGATGGTAGTTCTAAATGATCCCGCAAGCTCTCAGAACCCCTTCACTCCAGAGGGGGCAGCGCTGTGCTTCTTCAGGGTAAGTGGCAGCCACACAGCCTCCAACCCCTGCCTGTGGTCTTTCTTCCACCTCTCCCACGGACTCCTGGTCTCCTCTCTCAGCGGCCACTGCTCTCAGGCAGAACCAGAGCTGGAAACTACCTGATCTAGGAAAGCCTGACTTCTTCCCAGCAAACGAGGGTTAGGGTGTGGATGTGCAGCAGTGTGTGATGAAAGTGCAGATTATTTGGAATTGGGGGTCCAACCTTATGAGGTTATGTGTTAGGTACTTATGTGTCAAGTACTGGGGAATAGATGTGAAAGGAGAGGAGAGTGAGATTAATTCTGACTCCAGAAACAGCTTCATGGAGGCATTTTCTTCCTTCCCTCCTTCAGTACTATGGGCCAGGTTTCGTGTTAGGCACGAGTAATACAACAGTGACCAAGACACACCTGATCTCCAACCCTGTGGAACTGATTCTGACTTCGGGCAAGCTGCCTTAGCCTCTCTGTGCCTCACTCTCTTTCTCTGAAAATTGGGATGATGGTGATGATAATAATAGTAATAACAATACTAATCTCCTAGAGTGGTTGAACAGAATGAAATGAGTGAAAATGGGGAAGGCACCTAGCAAAGGCCCTGGCGCATTGGCTGCTGTGTAAGTATCACCGCTATTTTTATAGTCTAGTTGGGAAGAGCGTCCTGTGAAGCAAAGCCAGAATTTGAAGGTAGAAGAGTGGGCTGGCTGGAGACCATGAGAGTCACAGGCTGGACAAAGCACAGAGGAAGAGCAGATAACCCTAACCCGAGTAAGCAGAGCACAGTGGATGGTGGGTTTGATGGGAAGAATGTTGGGAATGAAGGCTGGACCAGGAAGGTTGGGCTTTGCTCAAAGAAAGCCTTGCATATCACACTAAAGGGGCAGCTCTCCGTTCAGCAAGAGAGCCGGGTATTTTGGTAAGGAAGAGCAAGGACCAGCGGAATCTCCAAGATCAACCCCAAGGGTGCCAGGCGCTGCGACTGGCTTGGAATCAGACCGTGGTGCGATCTGCATGCACGGAGGGGGCAGCGGGCAGACATTACTATGCCAGCCGGTGCCCCTCTATCTGAGGAAATCCGTGCCCCGATGTTAGCTCAGATTGTCAGCTTCCTCGGAGAGTGCCGTAGGGTTGCCAGCAAGCAGCCGGGGACTGGAAGGTGAGGTGTCTCGGCGAAGTCTTATTAAACTCTCAGCTGCCTGGGAATAACGCGCCACAGCAGCAGAGTTTTAAATGGCAAAGGGTCTCTGGCTATCAGAAAGGTTACAGGTAGATACTTTCATTTGTCCTCCATGAAAGCTTAATATCATTCTCCTCTGTTCAAGTCAACTTATAGACCTCATTACTTCAAGTTCATCGGGTGGCTAGCGCAGACTTTTTGATTTTACTGTGCTTTCAGAATTGTGTTGGAGAGGAGCTAATGCATTTTTAACCAACTTCAGCAATCTGAAGCTCTTTGGGGCTGTAGCGTTTTAATACGATTGTTGCTAACTCTCTGAGAGTGGTATCTATCTGTGTCAAGAGAAATTCTCATTATTGCGGGGTGAGCTCCAGGAGGTGGGGGCTCCGTGTCCTTCCACTCGTGACCCACCCAGACCATGGCATAGTGCCTTGCGTGGGTTAGAACACCAGTTCTATTTTGATATTGATTTAAAACTTTCTGCCAGTCTTGCCTGTTCAAAAACGCTTTCCAACAAGCCCTATACTCAAACACCTTTGGACTGAATCTCAGGTGGTCATTGCTTTTTTTTTTTTTTTTTTTTTCCAGTTCCCCAAATGCTGACAAGCTCTAGCTCTTTCCATTATCTATTGCTACAGTAATGCAGGGTATTGGGCTACCATGAAATGCCAGGGGCAAACAACAAAGCACATTTTTTAGTTTGGGAACCTGCAAGGTTCAGCCAATTTGGCTACTTACAGGTGATCTCAGTTGTGTGTCTGTGGTCGGCTGCAGGTCTGCTTAGGTGTGGTTCTTCTGTTGATCATGCTAGGCTTATTTGTCTATCGGGGACCAGCTAGCAGTCAGATGATCTAGGGAAGTCTCAGATGGGGAAATGGGGCAACTCAGCTCTGCTTCATGCATCACCTGTCATCTTCAATGAGCTAGCCCAGGCATGTTCTCCTGCCAGGGGACAAGAATAAGAGTAAGAGAAAATTCCAGTAAGAAAATGCAAATCACTTTACAATTCTACCAACTACAGATAAATCACTGTTGACATTTAAAAATTTCTACAACCTTATTTCCAAGTAAATATGTACTCTTAAATGCACATATGGAACAACAATCACGTAATTATTTCCATCGCTTTTTTCTCTTAACTATATATTGTGAATGTATTTCATTGTCATAAGATGTTGTTCTACAACATGATTTTTTAATGATTGCTTAGTATTTCATTGTATTTTTAACCATACAATGAAATACTCCTTTCCTTGATGGACATTTAATTTGTTTCTGCATTTCCAATTATACAGTTATAAGCCACTCTGTCATGAACATCCTTCTCATTCCATCTTTGTGTACCTTAATTTTTTTCCAAGTCTTTCCTAGAAGAGGAATTAATAAGTGAGATTGTCTACACAGTTGCAAGGCTTTTTATGGCTATCATTTATTATCTTCCATCAGAGGTGTATGAGTGTCTGTTTCTCTGCTAGACTGGGGTTTGGTTTCTACTTGAATTTTGTGTTACTTAAAGCAGTGCATTGAGTTAATCTCTGTCTTAAGGAACATCGACTAAATGACTATGAGATGGTAGATTTTTTTCCCGAATTCCTTAGAGAGGGATGAAAATTAGCATGAACATAGGCCATAGATGCAGGCTGAAATGTGTGACTGAGATAAGAATAATAATAAATCAGGTGATGGGCAGGAGAGAATGTTAAAAGAAACAATGGTCCCTTGATTTAGACATTAAATGTCCTTTCGGTCAATCACTGTCGTGACAAATACTAGTTTGGAGAGTCATTGGACTGGAAAAAGTTTTGGTGGACTGATAAATTTAAAAATCTAGGAAGTTACATTCCAATTTGGGCAAGAGTGGGGAAGTCGAGGTGCTTGAGAGAATAACATCAGTTTCTACTGATTTCTTTTGCTGAGGTAGTCACATGGCTTCCCCTGGGGTATTATAATCATGATCGGTGAGTATTTGATCTTAGGTTACCTAGCTGACTATTCCTAAAATCCACCTTTCTTGTATTAAATTGAAATTGCTTATAGTGAGAGCATGAAGCATTATTTTCCATTGACATGTGTGATTATTTTATGTATTTGTAATTTTCGCTTTTAGTGCCCAGAGAAAAACTGGCTTTGGATGATAGTTCTTTCCCTCCTACACAAAGTATTTAAATTCATTCAAAACCATTATTGCTCCAAAATTTTTACCTTCCACACAATGGACTATGAGTACCTCCTTCCTGGGGTCTGGGCTTTATTCATAATCCCTGGACCTGGCACAGTAAGCAAGGTGCTTAATAAATACTGTTTATAAATGTTTAAACACGCTTGCCCAAATAAGGATTAAATTTGCCATCTGACTTGGCCTTTCTAATTATGTATTCTCAAATCTGATTGAACCTTGAATGTGTTTATCATGTAGTACTTAATTACACATGGGCATGTGTGCTTCATTTTTTATTTCATGTGTGGTAGCCAGTCTCCAAGATGATTCTCACCTGGGATTCATACCCTTGCTTGGCCCCCTTCCACACTGAACAAAGCTCACCTGGGTCACCATGAAAGTATCTCAAACATGACACATTCTGACCTCCAAGGCTGGGTCATAAGAGACATTGTGGCTTCCACTGTACTCTCGTTTTGGATCCCTCATCTGGAAGAATCCAGCTGTGCAGCAGGAGCGCACTCAAGCAGAGGTCCATGTGGTGGAACTGAAGCCTTCTGCCAACACCAGCACTAACCCAACGACCACGTGACGGAGCTCTTCTGGAAGTGACCCTCCAGCGCCAGTCCCGCCTTCAGATGACCACAGCTCAGTATCTCGACTGCAAGCTCATGAGACCCTCTGAGCCAGAACGACCCAGCTGAGCACTCCTCAATTCCTGACCCACAGAAACTGTGTGTGATAATAAATGTTCATTGTTTTAAGTTACTAATGTTTGGGGTTAATTTGTTACATGGCAACATGGGGTTAATTTGTTACATAGCTAATATAATGGGTGACAGGCTCTTCTCACCAAATAGATGATAAGCATCTTAAAAAGAAGAATCATATCTTTCATTTCTTTCAGTGACTCACATTGTATTGAGATATTAGTCAAAATAAATGGTGTTAATGCTTCACAGTTACCTTCTAGTCAAATCAACAAATATTTAATGCCCACCAGACACTCTCTAGGAGCTAAGGAAAGCAGTATACAAAAAGGAACAAAGTAAATGCTAGTGGATAAGACCTATAGAAATTAAAAAAAAAAAAAAAAAAAAAAGATATGGACCAGGTCAGTGAAGATATGAAGCTAAGAAGAAAAATCAAAGATGGGGATGCTATTTTACGTATTTGATATAGGGTGTCAGCAAAGCTTTCTCTGATGAGACACTTAAGCAGACAACTATGCATGTGTCTGGAAGGAGCATCCCAAGCGAGGAAATTGCAAGTTCAAAGGCCATTAGACTGGAAGAATGTAGCCCGTTCACTAAGACCCATATGGCTGAGGCTGAGTTCACCATTTGTTGCAGATTTCACTAGTTAGTTCATTGTGTTTCTCACCAGTCCAACTACACATTTAAATCTCTCTCAGTGGCTTGGACTCCTTTTTCTTTTGTTTTCCGAATTTGAATTGGGCACTGGATGTTGGTGTACTTTAAACCTATTTAAAGACCTATTTATGTAAATGAATCATTATATAAACATGAACATGGCTAACGAGTCAAAATAGGCTAATATTTGTAGCTGGAATGGAGAATTAGAAAATTCACTGATTGCAATCTTCCTTTCATTACTTCTGCCCACTTGAAGCTTTCTGACTTCATTAAAGCCATTAGCGCCTACCAATAAATTACATAGCTTTTGTAGTAACACAAATATGTGTGAATGTTTCTGACATTGCAGGAAATAATCAGGTTCAATCAATATATGTTTATCAAGACATTAGGTCTCAAATCGATGAGTAATTAGCTCTCCCAACAGGAGAACAAATAAAACTCTGTTTCCTAAATGTTCCTGTCATTCTATGCTGCGAATTTCACCTCTTTTCCCTCTCTTGCTGCAAGAAACACATGTCAAAATGAATCGAGTGATCACTGACTAATGAGTTCTGCTTTGATTACAGCATGTTGGTGATCATAAATAAATGAAATTGTGTTTGTATTTCATAGACATCTGAACTTTTTTAATCTTGCATTTCACCTCAGATAAACAAGTTTATCTTTAATAGGTAAACACCCCTCTGAAAGGCATTAGGCAGAACTTAATCCTACATTTAACATTTTAAAAACAAGAGCTCCTGCAGTTCTCCTATGGCAGCAGTGTTCTCTCGATATAAAACTGACAGTTTTCTTTCTTGCTTGCCCTCTTTTATAAACATAATCTTGGCAAATTAATGGATTATTTTATTTGTGCTTTAATTCTGAAGAGCAGATTTCATAGAGAGGGAGACATAGGGGAAGGCGGGGAGTAGGGTACCGAGAAAGAATCAGAGAGGAAGCTAGAAATATACAGAAACAGAGATGCAGACAGAAATCCTGTAGTGCACACACACGATATGCACACGCGTGTGTGCATGGGTGCGTGCGTGGGTGGGTGGGTGTGAAGAGGGAAGAGAATAGAGCGATTGCCACTGAGATATAACTAGAAAGGAAAAAGGACAACTATTTAAAGACTAGGATTTGTTTGTGGGAGGAAAAAGAGTATGTTACTTAAAGAAAAAAGATTAGTACTGAAAAAAAAATAATTACTCTGTGTTTTTCTTCTTAAATAAAAATAAGTGGCTATTCAAACTGAGAGGCAAAATATTAGAGATAACTAAAAGGAAATGCACTTAATAAATAGTTTACCCAGAAACCTACTACTGTACATTTTTATCAGAGCAAATTAATTTAAAATACTTGAGGACCAGGCATGTGTAGTATCATTTATAATGAATTTTTCCTGAGCTCTAAAACGTTTACTGTATCGCGTAGGCTATGAAAACAGGTTCTTTAAATCTCTAGAGAATTTTTTTATTAGCCTAGTCGTGCATAGGCAAAAGTATTTTTAAAAAATATTTCTTTGGTGCATATTTAATGAATATGAAGTGTTTAAAACATAGACACACTTGAATATGGTAATGATTTACCAAAACCATTAACTTTAGTGGAAAGCAAGCAAATGAATTTTAAGGATAAAGAAATTTTAATCTTTCTTACAAATGATTTTTTATGAGCTGTAATGCCAATGACCTTATGAATTTGGATAAATGTAAACATGCTGAAATCTATTCATGTTAAATGCACAATCCTTAAAGACATTTGATTTAAGAACACTAAAACAAATTTTTTGGATTAACAGAACCTCAAGAATTTGGTTCTCTAAGTAGCAAGAACTTTAAGTGTTTATTCTCCAGAGATGATTTTCTCTAAACAGTAGTTTCAAGTGAATTCAAGAGTGATTTTATCAAAGAGAAAATTTTCAACAATTCTTTAACCATTTTAACTAAAACAAAATAGAACAATAAACAAACAAAACAAAGCAGTAAATCCTCATAAATATTTTCCCCCAAGGACTCCTTTCTTTTGGAAACTACATTTCAAAGGAAACTTAATCTGTGTGTTCCCGATTCATTTATACACCTCAGAGCCATTTCAAATACCAACACAACTTATGAACCTTTTTATAAGGCTTTTCAAAGATATTTTTATTTGAACTAGAAAGTCATGTTTTGCTGGCAGTAAATGGAGCTTGGGTGTGGGAGAAAAAGTTAGCTTGGAGCCCACAGAGTTCAAGTGACTCCGAACAAGGTCAAAGCTATTCTTCTAGTCTCAAATGAGATTGAAATAAAGAATAGAAATGTTCACTGTTTGATAGCATTCGTGAGCCAAAGATTTTTAGGAGAAATAAAAAGTTCTCTTGAAACCATTAAATATCTAAGGCTCACAACAGATTCTACAGAAAACAGAATAGGTTGGAATTTCTTGAATTTGCTTGGTGTGCATTTAAATACTTTTTTTTATTTAAAGACAAATGTTTAAGCACACATTTTTGAAGCTTGTGTATTTGTGTTGCTGGATGTCTTCGTTGGGGTTTCCCCCAGAATTGGACAAGATTTGGGCTCAGTGGTTTATTTGGGACAATTTGTGCCAGACAACACAGTACAGTAGGAAGGCGGGGAAGTGACACGGGGAAGGGAAGGGGCCACGGAAGGTGTGCTATCAGTAAGTTACCCTTGTGGGCAACTGGAGCTCGGTCGTGCTGGGGAACCCTGGGAGCCAGCAGAGGGACACGCCTCAGAGCTCTCCCTGGGAAGGGGGGTACAGGGAGGAAGCTGGGGTATTTATACACCAGTTCCCACTGGCCATTAGTTAAGGGCTGCTCATAGAGGGTGGTAATTCCCATGCTTCTGATCTGCTGTGCACACTGGAATAGACTAAGATGATCAGGATGAGACGGTGACAAGGTGATGTGGGAGGCAGAGACAACATCTACTACTCTGACACTCACTCTGTTTTATTTCAGAGTAACAACCGTAGGAAGCTTATGGTGGAGAATCAAGAAAAGTTTTATCTAAGTGAGTTTGTCAATTAAATGCTTTTGTCAAGCAAAAGAAAATTTGTGATGGATGAAAGAAACTTAAAAATCAGACTCAATGTGTATTTGCTTTGACGCTCCACTTGCCTTTGCGTGAATGATGATAGCTAACTTTGTTAACCACTTATTATGTGCCTGGCACTGTACTAGGTGCATAAGCTTGTAATATAATATTTGATCCTCACAACCACTCAAGGAGATGGGCACTGCTATTGTCCATGTCTTACAGATGAGAAAACTGCCACACAAAAATGTTCTGTAACTTGCCCACTCTTGCAGCCGAGCTGGGGTTCCCATTCAATCTGGCTCCGGAACTGTGGTCTTCAACACTACACATACCGTCTTGCTAGATAACCTAGTGTACATGATTTTCCCATTCTATATTTCTTCTTTTACTGCTGAAAACCATGTGATTACTAACCTTACTAATGCCCGAGACAAGAGATGGATGCAGAACCACTATGCCCTGCCCCTTTGACTTCACAGGTGCACGTTAGAGTTTAGCGCCCTGCAGCCATTTGCAGAGCTCATCGGTGTTGGTGGCTAATTGTTGCCTAGAATGTAAGTGCCCACACTGCTTACTTCTCATCTGCTGATGGGCTTTCCCGGTGACCTCCGGGCCTGTCCATGGGCTAACATGGCACATCAGCGCCTTTTCCCACTCATCTTAATGGAGGAGTCCTATGAGGAAGTTATTTTTGGAACATGTATTCTTTCTATACTTTGACTTTCATCAAGTTTTCAGTCTTTTAGAACTCATGGTTATCTTGAAGTCACACTAAACTTAAATAAACTTAGAGGGGCACTTGGCTGGCTCAGTCAGGAGAGTATGTGACTCTTGATTTAAGGGTTGTGAGTACAAGCCCCACATTGGGACACTTAAAAATAAAATCTTTAAAAGAACTAAATAATTAAATTATACAACAGAAAACACCTTTGGAGCCAAATAAGGGCTGAATGTGTGAGTGTTTCAAAGCATGAGAAATTGCATGTGCACACAACGGATTACAGAGTTGTAGATGAGGTCACCTGACTTCATTGTCCCTTGGCATATGTGTGAAACTAAGCACTGGGTTCATCTACACATAGTACACAATTCAGATTTGTCTTGTATGATATTTTACAAACAGAAACTGTTTAGCAAATTGGTTCACCTATCTTTGTCTAAAATGGTAAAGTTTCAGTTTCACTCCTTATAGCATATATGTTCATGTTTTTTTTTAAACTTTTTTTTTTTTTTAAGATTTATTTGTCAGAGAGAGAGAGCACAAGCAGAGGGAGTGGGAGAGGGAGAAGCAGGCTCCCCGCGGAGCAGGGAGCCCGATGCGGGACTCGATCCCAGGACTCTGGGACCATGACCTGAGCCGAAGGCAGACGCTTAACGACTGAGCCACCCAGGCGTCCCTATATTCATATGTTTTTAAGTGAAAGTTGTCATATGTCCCTAAAATAGGAGGTGGGTTATGGAGAAGCCATTGTAAGAAAAGTGGCATAGCTTTCCAAGAGTTACTGACTGAACGGCCTAAGTGAGGTGATTCTATATATTTGCTTCCCAGTTGGTATTAGGATAAATAAAAATCTGGTATGAAGGGACCTCCATTTGTCATGTACTCTTTTTATAGTGTACTTTTTGGTGCACTTTTCAATTGTTTGGGGTTTTTTGTGTTGTTTTTTTTTTTTAACTTTAAGTCCTTAAATTTTTAAAACTAACAGCGAAATTTCTTCTGGTCTCAAATGTATTATTGGAAGGAAACTAAGTTAAAGTGTGAATGCAGGGAATCCAAAGTTGGAAATACTCATTTATTCCTATAAAAAAAGAAAATGTTGTTTTTTAAAGTGACCAAGAGGCCAAAATTAATTCTGTATTCTAAAAAGAGAATAAGGTGATCCCCAAAATGACAGAGTAGTAAGTTTTACCCCAAGTTCCAGAAAAGCTGTTTTTCAGATATTATTTCAAGACCTCATAATACAATGTAGAGAGAGAATAAAGAGATAAACACAAACAGACCCTGTTCTGGAAGGAAAAATCATCCTAATTATTAAATTCTTGAAAAGAGTAAACAAAAATGGTATCGCTTTTCCCCAGGACTTTATGAGAATAGTTTACTTGGATTTTAAAGGTTGTGATAAGGCTTTTAAATGAAGCCTGTGACAGGCTCCTGTCTACACAAGCCACGTGGAATATCCAAAGGACACAGAGCAACTGCCTTTCTGGGTACAAAGGACCAGGTCCCAACTTGTCCAAGGAAATAACCTTTTATAAGAGGACATGGGTGCCCAGTGATCACATTTTGCCATGATAAATTGATGATGAACATCAATTCTGTGCTGAGGGGAAACACTGGGTTGTGAGAATTTCCAGAAATAAATGGATAGGCAGCAGAGATAAAGACAGTGTTTTTGTTCTTAATATCATCTACTTTCCTTGATTGCTGACATTGTATTTGGAACTGAGTGAGATGTTTAATAATCAACAATGCAAGGAGATACAGGTTTAAGGAGGAATCACTCACAGTACTTGACCTGGGAAGATGGCCCAGCTGTGGCAGACACCTTTGGAAAGGTTTTCTGGCCCCTGAACACAGAAGATTATGTTCTATGAGATTATACTGTATCCTCTCCAGCTATTTGTCCCTCTTGGGAATTTGGAATTGGAAACAGAGAAGCAGAAATTAGGAGTTACAGTGGGTTAATGGAAAGTGTTTATAAAAAGGTCCATAAACTTGAATACTGGGACTCCAGGATCTGCCTAATTCCTGTTGTATCAGTTAGCTATTGCTATGTAACAAATTATTCCCAAACTCAGTGGCTTACAACAATGATCATTTGTTAGTAATAATGCACACACTTATGAGTTATCTGACCTGCATTTCGGTTCACTCATGCATCGTGGTGTTGGCTGGGGCTCTGATTTTGATTGGGCCAACGCTATTCCACGTGTGTTACCTGCTGACAGGGCAGAGAACTAGCTCAGGCGTGTTCTTCTCATGGCACCAACACAAGAGAATGAGCAGAGACATGGAAGTTTCTTTGAAGAGTAGGCTTGGAATTTGCACACGGTTATTTCCATCTCATTCAATTTGTCCAAAATAAGTTATGTGGCTGAGCAGAGATATGAAGGTAGGGAGAGAGAGTGTGCCTCTTTAGGGAGAGGAATGACGAGTTCATGTGACACAGGGAGAGGTAAAGCACTGGGCCCTTTCGTGCAATCTACCATGTGCTCTGACAGAATATCAGTTGTATTGATTGTTTAGCCTCCTGCATCTATTCAATATGTTCACTTCTTTTCCCCACCTCAGAAGTAACAAGCAGGAAGCCCATTAGCACTGCTGAAGGAATGCACTCCGCAGTGTCCTGGTTTAAGATCCAGTTCTCATGTCCATGGCCTTGGGAGAGGCAAGGAACCAAACTCTTCTTTATACAGGCAGTCCACTGGGACAGGGGAAGAGCAACAATTCTCCTGTAATCCAGGACATCCCAAAACACAGGCTTAGAGTTTGGTTTTTATTCAAATCCTGAAACCCCTCCTTTAACTCCATCCAAGTCCCTGCTGGTTATATTCCTTGGGGAAGTCCATCCCCCAGGACATTCCAACAACGTTGCCTATTTCCATTTCCAAATCAGGCACCTCATTGTACCACCATGTGCTTAAACTAGAAGTGGTTTGTTGTCCTGGGACATTTTATTTGGTGGTGGCTTCCCCAGGGCTGAGGATTACAATGGAACATGCCTGGTCAGGGCTAGCTTTATCTGTCTAGAGGAATGGGGACCTTTTTCTGATTGACATACCAGTGTCACATAATAGCCTTGGCTTTCTTTCTTTCTTTTTTTTTTTTTAAGTGGTCAGTAGGATTTATTGAAATAATGAGTAAATATATATGCTATCAATCTACTCACAATTTTCTTAATTCTTCTTTGGTGATAATCCTAATGCTGGGTGGTTTTCTTCCAAATTAGTGCAAGCTATAGATGCCTTGTTCAAATTATTCAAAGAAGCAAATTTTACCATCTAGTATAATTTATAGCCACCAGTTGGTCTTGGAGTGACTTTTTCCCCCAACGCTCCCTGTATTTTGGTGCAAGCCTGTTTTCCTTTAGAATGTTAACTCCACTTATTTCATAAGTGCTACTTGAATTTGAGCATACTAACATATTTTGTTTTCAATTTTACTGTCCATCTCTAGCTGAGGCTGACTCTGGTTACTTGTATGCAAAAGGATCTTAGCTAATACCTTCACCTAAGAAATAGTGCAAAGAAGCATCAGGATTGCTTAATCAACATGGCAGCTCTATCTGCAAAAGTTTAAAAAAAAAAAAAAGCCAAAGTAGTCTTGGCTGTATTAGCAGCATCAGGCAATTACGGAATCTGCTGCAATAAATGGCCAAGGTTATGGCACCCATAAAGTTTAATTTGCATTCTGAATATTGTGATGTGTTCACTGAGAATGCAAAGCAGGCTCTGCAGGATGTGAGCAGCTAAATTACAGTGCATTTCAGGATTTCGTTGGTTCACGCAAAGGCAGGATGGAATGACTTGCTGGTGTGTGGTCGGCCTCAACCTTCACCTTCGTCAGCAGGACATACAGAGCATTGAAGCAGATGGTCCTCGTGGGCTACCCTCGGAGTAGATGGAATCACCAGATGGTCTGATGTAAATTGTGACTAGGTGGCCCTGCAGCCAATCGGATTATCTGGGTCATTTTGGGGATTAATGGAGATGGCCAGAAGATTGATTAGGTTGCCATGATTGGAACCTACTGGTAAGAGGATGAAAATGATTTAGCCAACTGCACCAAATGTGTTCTTCCAAGTCACCCAGTGAGAAGCTGAGCTGGCATTGTGCAAAGACTCAAACCGGATGAGGATCTCATTGCTGGAGAACTAAAACATATAGGAAATCATATTTCCAGGTCAACAAAATGTACATGAATCACACTTTTACAGGGGAAATAGCCCATAACACTTTCACACAGCTTCCTCATGCTCACCGATCACGCATGTGTCAGAGGGAAAGGAGGGGAGGCCAGGGCTCTGACTTATGTTAATGAACTTCTCTGCTTGACTGCATCAATCTCCTATACTCTTTTTTCCCCATTCCTGGGCATCTTCCACATGTCAAGGTTTACAATGAACCAATGTGGGAGCAACCTGTTGAAACTTCCATTTGTACAATTAGGGTTTTCCTTCCAGTCTGCTTGCCTGTTCTACATCTAACTGCTCTATCATGACCACTAGCATGATGGGCCTCAGACTTAGAAAATCATGGGAAATTCTTTTTTGGTGAAATGCGGTGGAATTTTAGGACACCAGGAGAGTGTGAGAGAAAGAGTGAAAGGCTGGCCAGAAGTATTTCACCATCCTTTATTCCCTAAAAATGCAGTGCCAAGCCGACTCAGACATAACCCCAAGGACACCAACATGGCCCCAATAGAAGGTGAAGGTCAGTTGTTTAATGCTCCAGAACCTTAAGACTGGCTCAGTCAACTCGATCTTGCATGTGAGGGTGGGACAAAGAGGGCAGGGGACAGAGAAATAGAAGGCAGTGATGCTTCCTACCTGAGGTTGAGGTTCTGAGCACCACAGTTGAACCTTCCAAAGGGGGAACTGTTCTGGCCCCTTTTACTGCATTACTGAGGACAAGAACAGGGACAAGCTGTGACCTCCAGAGCTGCTTTAACTCATTTGAGATGTTTATGAACAGGATTTTAAAATTTTCCCCTCATTTCCTTAATAAGTGAGTTGCATTTTTTTTTCTTAGAAAAAGGGGTTTTTGGTGAGGAATCTTAACTGTGGCTATCTTATGTAACATGGCAAAATACACGCAATAGCAAACAAATAAAAAAGCCCATGTAAAAAAAAGTATGAAGCAGACTAAACAATTTAAAATTATTATTATATAATCACTAAGAGAAAATACAACATAGGAAAAAGAAAATAAAAATTATCCATTATCTTTTTGAGAAACCTCCATACTGTTTTCCAGAGTGGCTGCACCAGTTTGCATTCCCACCAACAGTATAAGAAGTTTCTCCTTTCTCTGCATCCTCACCAATATCTTTTGTTTCCTGAGTTGCTAATTTGAGTCATTCTGATCTGTGTGAGGTGGTATCTCATAGTGGTTTTGATTTATATTTCCCTGATGCCAAGTGATGTTGAGCATTGTTTCATGTGTCTGTTGGCCATTTGCATATTTTCTTTGGAGAAATGTCTGTTCATGTCTTCTGTCCATTTCTGGATTGGATTTTTGGGGGTGTTGAGTTTGATAAGTTTTTTTTTAATAGATTTTGGATAATACTAGCCCATTATCTGATATGTCATTTGTGAATGATCTTCTCCCATTCCATAGGTTGCCTTTTAGTTTTGTTGTTTCCTTTGCTGTGCAAAAGCTTTTTATCCTGATGAAGTCCCAATAGTTCATTTCTGCTTTTGTTTCTCTTGCCTTTGGAGACATGTCTAGCCAGAAGTTGCTGTAGCCACGGTCAAAGAGGTTACTGCCTGTGTTCTTTTCTAGGATTTTGATGGATTCCTGTCTCATATTTAGGTCTTTCACCCCATGACCCAGCAATTGTATTACTAAGTATATATTCACAGGATACAAAAATAGTGATTTGAAGGGACACATACACCCCAATGTTTATAGCAGTAATGTCCACAATAGCCAAAATATGGAAAGAGCCTAGCTGCCTATTGACAGATAAATGGATAGAGAAGATGTGGTATATGCAATGGAATATTACTCAGCCATCAAAAAGAATTAGCTCTTGCCATTTCCAACCACATGGATGGAACTAGAGAGTATTATACTAAGTGAAATAAGTTAGTCAGAGAAAGACAAATACCATATGATTTCACTCCTATGTAGAATTTAAAAACAAAACAGATGATCATAGGGAAGGGAAGGAAAAATAAAATAATAAAATAAAATAAAATAAAATAAATAAATAAATAAATAAAAGCAAAGAGGGAGATAAACCATAAGAGACTCTTAGCTGTAGGACACAAACTGAGGGTTGCTGAAGGGGAGGTGGGTGGGGGGATGAAGTAACTGGGTGATGGGCATTAAGGCGGGCACTTCATATAATGAGCACTGGGTGTTACATGCAACTGATGAATCACTAAATTCTACCCTGAAACTAATAATACACTATATGTTAACTAAATAAAATTTAAATAAAAAATTTTAGGGGCGCGTGGGTAGCTTAGTCAGTTAAGCATCTGCTTTGGCTCAGGTCATGATCTCAGGGTTCTGGGATTGAGCCCCACATTGGGCTCCCTGCTCAGCGGGGAGTCTGCTTCTCTCTCTCCCTCTGTGTGTGCTCATGCTCTCTTGCTCTCACTCACTCAAGTAAATAAAATCTAAAAAAATATTTTTTAAAAATTATCCATTATCCCCCACTTGGATGTGAGTATCTTTCCTTCTGGTCATTTTTTTTGGGTGTGTGTGAATAATTTTATAAAAAATTGTATCGCTGTATACACATACACACATATCACATATGTTTTTCCATTTAATATTACATGATAATCTTTCCATCATATCGTTAGTCTTTAAAATGACATAATTTTGATAGCTCTATTATAACTTATATAACTTCTTCCTATTCTTTTAATTGTTTATGATAGGGAACATATTTTGGGGGTTTTTAAAAAATATTTATTTATTTATTTATTTGAGAGAGAGCGAGAGAGCACGAGCAGAAGGGGCAGAGGGCGAGGGAGAGAGAATCTCAAGCAGACTCTACGCTCAGTGTGGAGGCCAACACACAGCTCGATCTCATGACCCTGAGATCACGACCTGAGCAAAAACCAGGAGTTGGACGCTTAACCAACTGCACCACCCAGGCACCCCATAGGGAACATGCTTTTATGCTCATGAATAATATTGAATGAACATCTATTTATATAAATGTGTGAATATCTGTTTTTCAGTTAATTTTTTAGGTGTTTGATTAAAGGAGTCTAACTTAATTTATAGTGCAGAGATAAAAGTCATCAGGGAGACAGCAGTGGTGAGAGATAGACCCAAAGATACCCGTGGACTCCAGCATGCCCCACTTTTCCCCACTCCACATACTGTTCGTGGACTACAGGCCACTGATTAGCCGTGGGCCTAGGCCCACCACCAAATACTTGACCCTCCCCATTGTGATCCCAGCTCCACTGTGGGATGTGCCTGCTAGTTCCACTCATCCACCTGTGCCATGGTCCTTGTTACTGATGTTCCTCTGGTCCTTGAATGTCCCTTTTCCACACCTTCACTTCTCTAGGTCTTCCCACAGTTCTAAAAGATCTCATTTTTTTATTTTTTTAGATTTTATTTATTTATTTGACAGAGAGAGAGATAGTGAGAGCAGGAACACAAGCAGGGGGAGTGGGAGAGGGAGAAGCAGGCTCCCTGCTGAGCAGGGAGCCCGATGCGGGACTCGATCCCAGGACCCCGGGATCATGACCTGAGCCGAAGGCAGACGCTTAATGACTGAGCCACCCAGGCGCCCCAAGATCTCATTGTTTTTAATACATATTTTATTCCGCAGTAGTCATGAAGGTTCTGCTTTTCTGATTGAGTCCTGCCTGATTTAGGCAATTTACCTCTCTGTGCTTCAATATCCTCATATGTAAAGTGAAACTAATAATAATGCTCATGTCATCAAAAGTTACTTATGTATTTTAAGGTGTGCTTGGAATGGTGTCTGGTTTATAAAAAGGGCTCAATAAATCCAAGCTTTAATTTTATCATCATCATCATCATCACGATCTGCCCAGGTACCTGCTTTAGGTTTGTAATTTAATCCAAGCATCAATCTTAGCTTTTTTCTTGATTTCAACAAAAATCCACCCACAGAAACATTTGTAAAGCATAGTAAATTTTACTGGGCAGGTGTAGGAGGTTATGAAGGAGGATTTTACATGGTAGCATTGAAAACAACTGCAAATTGAAGAGCCAGATTTCTTTTTTTTTTTTTAATTCTTATGTTAATCCCCATACATTACATCATTAGTTTTAGATGAAGTGTTCCATGATTCATTGTTTGTGCATAACACCCAGTGCTCCATGCAGAATGTGCCCTCCTCAATACCCACCACCAGGCTAACCCATCCTCCCACCCCACCCCCCACTCCAACAACACTCAGTTTGTTTCCTGCGATTAAGAATTCCTCATATCAGTGAGATCATATGATACATGTCTTTCTCTGTTTGACTTATTTCACTCAACATAATACCCTCCAGTTCCATCCACGTCGTTGCAAATGGCAAGATCTCATTCCTTTTGATGGCTGCATAATATTCCATTGTGTATATATACCACATCTTCTTTATCCATTCATCTGTCGATGGACATCTTGAAAGAGCCAGATTTCTTATTCTTGACTTTTTTTTCTGCTGCAACTAGGGGCTCTCCCTGGTTCTTTACCTAATGGACCCTAAAATGCTTGCCTCTTTCAGGCTGTTCTCTTTTTCCTTGCAGTTCTCATCCTCAAGTCTGTTTTCTTCTCTTTCCCAGATCAAACCCTACTTTTTTTTTATTTTGCCCAGCAGAGCAGCTTGGCCTTGGCTTTCTTTCTTGACCTACTGTAATGGTTGTCAACCAGCAGCAATTTTGATCTCCCGGGAGTATTTGGCAATGTCTGCAGATATATTTGGTTGCCACAGCTGGGGATGATACTGGCACGGACTGGGTAAAGGCCAGGGATGTCGCAAACCACGCTGCAATGCACAGGACAGCTCCTAACCCTAACGAAGAATTGCCCAGGGTAAAATGTCAAAAGTGCTGAGATTCAGAAACCTCAAATTAGTGCGACAGCCATGTTCTCGCAGCCTTGCTGTGACCCCAATTAGCTTACCAGACTAGTTTTCTGAGGAAAGATAGTCCTCTCCCCATGAGGAATTTTGGAAAGGGAATCTATTTCCAACTCTGTTCAAGCAAACGTTGTCGCTCTCCCTAACCTGTGATGCCAGACGTGTTCCAGTTGCTCAGCTCTAAGGTTAGCTTCTAGAACTGGGCTGTCCACTTCGTACATGTGGTTAGGAATTCATTAAAATTAAACAAAGTTAAAAATTCAGTTCCTCAGTCATACAAGCCACATATCAAGTGGCTACCAAATTGCACAGCACAGATATAGGACATTTCCATCATCCCAGAAAGGTCTATTGGACAGTGCCCTTGTGGAGCTTCTGACATGTATCTTTTCTCTCTGGGTCCCTGGAGCTCTCTCATCACTATCTTCTGTTCACTTTTATAGACCACTTTGTTCTTGATGATCCAAGGCAGCAAACCATGGCAGGTCTTGCCCCCAATATGAAAGCTAGCTGAACATCTGTTTCCAGGAAAGGCATTCTGCCTCAGGTGTGAGGAGAGTAGTCAAAGATGCTTAGAGTCTTTGAAAATAAATGTAAGGACCTTTCTTTCTCTAAGGATCCACAGCACATTGCATAGTGCTTGGTGCAAGATCAGCATTTAAGAAATAATTGTTCAATGAGTAAGTGAATTAATTACTTTATTGGTACAGATTCTAATGAGTTATATATCTGTGGGTTGGCCTGCATCTTGGGCACTCAGAGGCTAATCAGAGTTGGCCCTCCAGTTGGTTTCACGTAGCTGAAAGTTACATGTCAGTGTGGAGTAATGAACAGAAAATGGGAGTTTGCACTTGAAGGCTTGAATTCCAGCCCCTTCCCAGCAAGGTGATCTTGATTGCTTAACCTCAGGAGCCTCAGTTTCCTCCTCTGCAAACCAGGGTTTAATTTTTGACTTACCTATCTCCTGGGGTTTTGTGAAGCATGAATAAGGTAGCATACGTAAATGTAAAATGTAGATAGCACTAGTTTTAGTTCTCTGTGTAATACACAGTCAGTGGTCCTGTTTAGAAGTAGCAGGGACCATGTATTTCTTTCCACCATAAAACTCTAGCTTTCAGACTCATGGTAACATTGGTTTATCTTACCGCTGAGAAGATTCTTAGTTACCTTGACCTTATTCTCTGGCCCTCTTTCCCTTCCTTTATTAAAAAAAAAAAAAAAAAGAAAGAGTCGAGTTCACAGGATTTTGCCAAGGAATAACTAATGAATCACAGATGCCATAAATGCCAAGTAATGACAACAGGCTCCGCTCCGGGGTTCAGTGTCAGTGAATTCCGCCACAGCAGTCTCTTCCGCTTTCTTTTCAGCTGGCATTTAATGCCACACCTGATGACATCCTGGTCTCATCTTCGGAGAGTGGTGTAACACGAGTTAACACTTTTGTCATTATCCATTGAGCTGATTTTGAGATTCCTCAGAGGGTTTAAAAGCAAGAGATCTGGATCCAGTCTTGGCATACAATCCTTTGGAGACATGCTCTTCTGAAATAGCTAATAAGGCTACATCCATGTATGGCTACCCAAAATTCATCAGCAGCTGCTGCATTCACACTTCATTTTGGGGGTGTCCACATGTAGGGCTTTCTATTATGAGGCTTTCAAGTTGTAAGCATTATTTCTACAGCATGTATTTCCAGCCCCTTGCTCTGATTGCAGTGCTCCTTATTTCACTTTATTCATATTCATCTCCACCTTTCAAGGTCCATTTCTTTCTTCTCTTCTTCCCTGGACCTTCACTACTCTTTTTCCTTCCATACAGGAAGAGGATGATAGAAACTTGAAATTGAAAGGGACCTAAAGGATTCCCTAGCCTCAAACACTCCACAGTACTTGAATCTGTGCTTGAATCAAATATTCTATCATAGCCATTATCTTAGAGTTAATACAAATGGTTCTAATTATCTGATAACATTGTTTTTACTCCCCAGTGAAACAGACATGGGTTGTGCCTTCTTGATCTCTTTCAACCCTTAACATAGTCCTAGGTATTTGAATTGGTTAGGATTGCTTTTGGCTGCATGTAACAGAAAATTGAATAACAATGACTTAAACATATAAGGTTGTAACTTCTCCTATAACAAGAGGTCTCAGAGATGGCCCAGTGTTCTTGTTGGTTAAGTAGGTCAGTGATGTTGGGGGCCCACAAAGTCTTTGCTATGGATCTCTTTTCTGTAGCAGATGCCAAATGGCACCATAATTGCATTTAAGGCAAGAAGAGAGCAGTTGCATCTATAACTTGTTATCAGGACGACAGCAGCTTCTCCAACTTCCATTAGCCTTATACTTATATCTCACTGGCTAAAGTGATCATGCTACCCTCTTGTAGTTGCAACACTGGCTAGGAAAACAGAAAATGGGATTGCCATATTTTGTGTATCCCAGTAATAATCCATATCCTGGGACTAGGCTTACTGCCTCTCCTCAAAATATTAGGGTTGTGACAACGAGGAGAAAAGGGGGAATGGCTATTAGGAGGACTACTGTCCCAGGCTGTGCTCCTCCAGAAGCTGATCATGAGAGAAGGTTGCAAGGAAAAGGGCTGGTTTATTTAGAAGGTGATCCCAGGAAGCATTGGCAGGAAATGGGAAAGCAAGAAAAGGGAGAGAAGGTAACCAATGAAGTGTATATTAATGAGAAATTTAGTGCTATAGGCAATTGAGGTTCATTCCTATTCAAGACCTCTGTGACATCAGCATAGGACATGCCTCAGAGCTGTCTCACCTGAGAGGCTGAGAAGCTGGGGCGTTTATCCACCCATCCTTATCCATCGTTGGTTGAGAGCTGCTCCCAGGGCCAGTAACTGCCCAGTACCCCCAGCCTACCCCAGGTAAGAACTAAGTATCTCCCTCAGGCAGAGCCGCAGATGCTTGTGATAAGAAGCCATCCACACACTTGGGAATAGTGAGTGCCCAGGGATATGTACAGGGTCTTCTAAACTACCATCAGGGTCTGTCACAGTACTTACAAGGCACTCAATAAATACTTTATTTCAATGAACATTTATTGAGTATTTACTACTTGCAAGTACTGTGCAAGATATTTACTAATTGATTGGCTCTTAGGCAGAATTTCTTGATATAAATAAAACAAGTGGTATTTGCCCTCAGATCTTGGTAACTGTAAAATGCACTTGCCTGGAGGCTGCAGCCCTTCCCCCTTCCCTATTCAACATTGGCATGTAAACGTCTTGTTCCTATCAAAGGACTCAGTCAGTCCTAGAACATCTTGTCATTGCACGTAATGCAGTTCTTAGGAAACAAGTTGCTTTATTTAATGAAATGTTTAGTGTTTCAGAGTTCTACTTTGTCCTTAAGAGCAGACATTTACTAAATAGTCCATTAGTTGCTTGAAAGAACGAATGCCTCTTTTTCTATTCTAGAGCGGTGATTTACTGCCATGAGCTATCTGGCATTATAACCATCATTGTTCTTTTCTTAATAATTAAAATCAGGAAGTGACTGCCATGAATGTCCGTCTTGGCTTTAATCCTCTCTAAGGAGTTATTCTTAGTGACTACAGCAGCAAGAATATAATCAACCTACCATTTGAGGCTAGTTTGCTTCAGTGTCGGGTTCTCTTGTGCCTGGTGAATTGAGTCTGAAGCTGGTGCCATGACTGTTTTGTTCTCAAATTCTTTTGCTTCCTTTTTCTCTGGTTTTATCCACCTGTTATCTCATTGATAACTGATTCAGCAGACATTTCAGTGGGCACTGATGCCTCTTTAGCATCTGTCCCATCCCTTTTCTGTTGGGGCAGACATGTGGTTTGGTGACATTGACCACTCCCCACACACACACACACACAACCATACACACACACACACAGATTCAGGGACAGGACATGATTGGCTTACATCAATTAGATTATCATATTATGTTGGCCATGGTGATTAGTTCATGGGAAGGTATGTGACATAATTTAGTCTAACACATGTGGAGCCAGCCAGAGGACAAAGATGATACAGCAGAGAGAGACAGATCTAAGAGAATACTAGTGAAATCAAGTTCCCATGGTTCCCATCTTTACTGAAACAAATAGCTCGTTACTTTCTTTCTGGTTATAGCCTTGAATTGAGCCTACATTTCACTCCTGATCCCCCTTTTGTTTTTACTAGATTCCAATTCTGGATTCCAGTCATCTAATACCCATGGTCTAGCCCTCTTAAAATGTGGCCAGTGCTTGACCATGGAAGGAGCCTGTTATTCAGCTTACTAAGACTTCCTTAGACATAGGAATTTACTATAAAACATATGATAATTATATCTTGTAATAGTGAGTGTCTTTCAATTATATACTCCAAAATGGTTGCCTTGTTCTTTTTTTTTTTTTTTTTCCTTGTTCTAAATATATATGCAAACAATGAGGAAAGAAAATGTTGAAGATAAGGCTAGTTCTGGAATTGGTGCTCAGGTTTATTATTCCTTCCACTGTAAAACAAAATTCATTTATTTATAAGTGGTGAGTGATTAGCTATAGAACCTGAGAGGTGTAATTTTCAGCAAATTATATTTAGTGTCGTTTGCCTTGTACTGATCTCTGAGGGAGAAGTCATTTCCATTTATAAGATCCAGTCAAATGCAAGTCTATGCCTTTGGTACAACAGCTATTCTTCAGGGCTCTCCAAAGAGCATGAGAAAGAGAGTGTCTTTCTTGGCCATCGAAGAGAGTTACAGTCGTTGTGAGGAAGGTTTTCATCATGGGAGGGGTCTTAAGAACTGGATTGGGTTGCTCAAGGACATCGAGGAACATATTTACTCAGAGATCTTTAAAAATAGAACCAATGGATTCTTGTTGGTTGGATATGGTTACGTGGAGAGTTGCTTACAGGCAATAGAAAATAGATGGGTGTTTGAGGTTTGACACAGAAAAGCATATACTTAGTTTCATGACTAAAGACTCAAGGGAATCTTCAGAATGAGTAACACTGTAAACATAGAAGCAAATATTTACATCATGTTGAAGGTATGGGCTTTTTCTCTTTTCTCCTCAACAATAATTCCACAGAATTTGTTGACCTCTGAAATTCAAGAGCATAGCTGATGCTAAAATAGGTCAGCTTTGGTTGAAATCTGACAACTACATGGCACACAGATTTTGCTTTCACTTTGGCCATTTTTTGAAAACTTGTTTGACGTACTCACATGTGGTCAGAGGATATTTATAGTTTGCTCAATAAACTTAGAACTCTTAATTTAGAAGCAACAGGTACATGTAATGACTCACCCAGTCTTGTTGATCATCTTCCTAATTCCAATTTAGAATGCAGTGCTTTCTTTTCCTTTCTGTGGCAGCTGACTTATTAGAAATCTTATTTCTTGCTTTTATTACTGCTATGGTGTCCTAGTTGGTTTCCTTGACCTCTAGTCTTACTCTTCTCTATAGAGTTGTCATAGACACCCCCTCCTTTTTCTTATTTCCATCTTAAAATACCACAACCTTTCCCCCATAGTATGCATGGTCTCACATCTGAACTTCTTACTATGGCATAGAAATGCCTTCATGATCTGGATCCAGCCACCTTCTGCATCAGACTCTCATTTCTCTTTTACACACTTGAGGTTCCCCCCAACAGGTCACATTACTCTCATCCTCCATGTTTCCATACCCACTGTTCTCTTTTCCTGGAACAGACACTCCTTCCTTTTTATTCTTTGTTAACATCTCATCTTTCCAGATTCAGCCCAGCCATGGCCTCCTCCCAGACTCTTCAGACTAAGTTAGATGCCAGTGGATTCCCATAGCACCTTGTGCTGATTGTCAGTCTCCTGATCTCCTGGAGGGCTAGAACTGTGTCTTGCATTTCTGGTATTTTTCTTAGTGCCTGGCATAAGTCCTCAAGAAGGGTTTGTGAAATGAATGGATGAATGAATGAGGTAGATATTGTGCTTTATTTTCTCATTTAAGGAAGAAGAAGTAAATGAGTCAGGCTCATTATACACTCCTGGGAACTTTGGACCATGGTTGAGCAAAAGTCCTGCCCTCATGAGAAGACCCTGGTTGGCCTCATTTTGGGTTGTTGATCAAAATCTAGACTTCTGACTTCCTGTACTACACTAAAAGCATAGTGGAGTTTTACCATTTAAGTATACTGAGGGAAGACCAGACCCCTAGAGCTTGTCCCACCTACACAGTAGATTACCTAACTTGATATGAAGTTCCTATGCACCCTGGAGCTTGGGAAAGGCAGCTGAGGGTTGCAAATGGAGCCAGCAGCATTCTTTATCAATGTGTCCTAATATATCCCAACTAGAATCTCCTCTATGAAATGTAGAAGTTTCAGTGAATGGATCTTTCAAGAGTGGATCCATTAACATTTTAAATTTGCAATTAAAATGGAATCTAGTAATCCTTTATGCATATCTATAAATGTGATAAGTAAGAGCTTGGGGTGATTTTATCATTTAGTCTCCACAGCAACCCAAAGATATAGGAACGATTATTGTACCTATGTTACAGATAGGGAAACTGAGGCTCAGAGACATTTAATAATTTAGGTAACTTTCCAAATTCACACATCTATTGGTGGTGGAGTTTGGATTTGAAATTATATGATCAGACATCAGGGACTTGTACTTTTAATTAATCACCTCTCTGAAGCTTAGCCACCAGGGAGAGCAACATGGGCACATTTTCAGTTCTTTTTATTGATACTGTGTCAACAAAAGCATTGAGGTTTTAACTATATAAATAAGCTAGCAAGATATGAAGCATCAAATATTTAAAACTAAGAATCTGGAATATAAGTAAATATGTAGAGAAAATATAATTCTTCTAGCTGTGCAAGGCAGAGGTTATTATTTGCAATGTAATGGCAAAAAAAAACCCCTGAGATCAGAGAGAGATGTACTGAATTGTCCAAGGTCATAGAATGGTTGAGGTGGGATTTGAAGAAGAGCTGTCTTACTCTGAAATCTTCATGGGGCCTCAACTGTTGGGCACTGGTAAGGCTCTTACTCAAACTTGTCATGGGAACATAGAGCAGCAATGAGCTTAATGCCAGAAATCCTGCTTCTTACTTACCATATGACCAGAAGACAAGATTGAGTCAATGATCTTTGCCACCCAAAGCCAACTGTTCTGGTATTAAAATGAGCTAAGAACCACAAGGAGATGCCACTACGTACCCATTAGGGTGGCTATTATCAAAAAGACAGAAAATATGAAGTATGGGCAAGGATATGGAGAAATTAGAATTCTTGTGTGTGGTTGGCGAGAATGTACATGGTGCAGCCACCAGAGAAAACAATCTGGTCGTTCTTCAAACAATTAAAAATAGAATTACCATATGATTAAGAAATTCCAGTTCCAGGTATATGCCCAAAAGAACTGAAATCGGGGACTCAAATCAGGGACCCATGTCCCTAGCAGCATTATTCCTAATAGCTACAAGTCCATCAGCAGAAGAATGGATAATCAAAATTTGGTATATACACACAATGGCATGTTATTTATTTATTCTTAAAAAGGAAGGAAGTTTGACACATGGTGCAACATGATGAACACTGAGGACGTTATGTTAAGTGAAACGAACTAGTCACAAAAGGACAAATACTGTATGATTCTACTTACGTGAGGTACCTAGAGCAGTCAAATTCATAGACAGAGGGTAGAATGGTGGTTGCCAGGGGTGACCAGGGTGGGGAGAATGAGGAGTTGTTTAATGGGTACAGAGTTTCAGTTTTGCAAATGAGCAGAGTTCCGGAGATGGACGGTGGTGATGGTGTGCACATACATGTATTAGTGTCACCGAGCTACATACTTAAATATGGTTATGATGGCAAATTTTATGTGTGTTGTATAATAATTGAAAATAACTTAAAAAAGTGAGCTAGCTAGGTGTAAAAGTCAGGGTCCAATCAGGAACCCAGACGCCCCTCTAGTCTTTCAAATGGAAGACACTGTGATAGAATTGTTCACACACGGCAGCCAGAGGGTGTGGAAGGCACCGGAGGTTCATGGGATCAAGAGGTTGGTCCCATCCCTCAGGCTGGGAGCCTTCGGGGGAGGGGGCTGTAGTACCTAATCCTAGAATCTGGGGCTATGTGGTGGGAATGAGAGACACAGAGGGTGCTGCTGCTGAATTCAGCCAAGGCGGAGAGATGGAAGAAACACCCCAGGTTCTCCCCTCCTTGTACCCTCCTGCTTTCTACCAGTGCCTCCCATGGACATAAACAAACCAGAGACAAGTAAGCAAGGGAGCCCAGAAATGCAGTTCCTGGTGACACAGAGCAGAGCAGGGGACACAACAAATGCAATGAAGAAGACGTTTGTGGGCAAGCTGGCAAAACACCAGCACACAGGGCCATGCAAGACTTCTTTCCTTGTCATTAAAAAGCTCTCAAATTCCTGCAAAGACTTTAAAAAATCTCTCTACATTGACTTTCAAACATTACAATGCTCAGTGATATTGGTTAATCCCAACTAAATTAATTTACCTTCCACAGGTTAGACACATTCAAAAAGAGTCTATGGAGAAATATGTTTGAACAGAGGTTCAGTTGTGGGTATTATTCAAATGCTTCAGAGACTGTCTCTTGGCAGACCAACTGATAGTCATCCTGAGCTAAATGGTATTCTGTTTAATTTAAATATACATATATATTCATGTAAAAATATAAATTTTAATAAAAATATAAAATAATACATTTATGCAAAGATATAAAATATATTTTAAATTTATAAATATAAAATTATAAAATATATAATTATAAATATATAATGATATGAAATTTATTTATATATATATCTGTTTGCAATGTGTGAGCTCTGATGGAATAAGACTCCTACTACTCCTTTAAACTCACTGCCTTCTTCCTTCACTCACCCAATTCTAGGATAGAGTTCCTTTTCCTTGCAACCTCCACACCCTGCAGTGTACTTGGAATATAATGTTTATGACGGTTGTAACTTTTTGTTGATGTGTCTATTCTTTCTGCAAAAACCTATAAACTACTTGAGAGCAAAGACAATGTATGTTTATATATATAATGTTTCATACATATTTATGTATGTATGTGTACTACTGTATCATTATCACTAGTAACTAACAATAACTGATGCCGGGCCAGTTATATAGTAGGTACTCAATAAATGTTTTTGCAAGGATGAATAAACTACCTGATGAAAAAGAACTGACAGGTTAGAGCAACGGAATGTGGGGCCACGGGGACAGGAAGAGTAAGAGCCGCAGGTGAGCTGTTCAGCATCGGTGACTGGGAGGGATGATGCTTGGATTTAAATGAATTCGGCTTTTGAAAAACTTGAATGGACAATCAGACCTGGGGAACTGGCTTTCAGAAGAGATGTCAGGGCTTAGAGATAAAGATTTGAAAGTCCTCTTTATAGTGGAGGAACTAGGCTGTGGCAGCTTGTTTTCTGCACAGATGGCCGAAACAGCGTTTCCTCCTGTTCTGTAAGCTCTTCTGGTACCTTCCTCTTTCCCCATCAAGAGGCGGGGTCTCTGTCACCTTCCCTTGAATGTGGGAGGGCCTCAACCGACAGTATAACAGAAATGACCCTACGCGACCAAGGACTTCTGCCTCCCTGTATTAGGTTCTCTTTGGGAACCCAGCCACAATGCTATGAAGAAGCCCAAGTAGGTGAGGCCCATGTGGAGGGGAGGGGAGGCCCTGAGCTCCCAGACAAGAGCCAGCAGCGGCTTACCAGCTCTGGGCGTGAGCCATCTTCAGTGGATCTCCAGCGTGGAGCAGAGGCGAGGCCTGCCCACCAAGCGCCATCGGCAATGCTGACGTGTGCACAACATAAATAATTATTTGTGTTTCAGGCACTGAGTTCTGCGGTGGTCTATTATGCAGCAGTAGATAATTGATATACACAGGTAGTGAAGGAGCATGCAGTTTAAGCCAGCCAGGCCTGGGTTAAAACATCTGATCCTGCTCACTACCTGAAACAGGCTTTAGGCCTGTTTCCCAGACTGGCAGAACCTCTGTTCCTCGTGCATCCAATAGGATTAGTAACGGCTGCTGCAGAGAGCAGTTATAATAATTAAAGAGATGCCATCAGTAAATGTCTAATGCTCTGCTTCATCTCTCTGGTGGTGACAGGGAGCACTATTTCTCCAAGATGAGCAAGTTGAAGTTTTGTGAAGAGAGAGTATACGTGGCCTAGGGCAGGTCATTTGGAGATGAGTAAAAAAAGAGTAAGAAAGGCAGTAAGGAATAGTCCGAGGCTGAGGAGGGAATCAAGACTGAGTAGCTTCTTGAGAAGGTCGGAGTGAAATATGAGACAGAAGGCCAGCTAAGATCAGCTGGAAAGGTACTGATTTCGGCAGCGGGGAGGTGACCGGTGACCCAGAACACAATAGTGTAAAGAGAGCTTAGCCCGGAAGCCTGCGAGCCGAGAGAGTAGCGAGAAGAAGCAAACAGTTGGTGTTTACTTATGTCTTAATTTCTAAGCATGTATATGGTATTCTTAAAGAACATGAGAATACTTTTCTATTAAAACGGTATA
Source organism: Mirounga leonina (assembly GCF_011800145.1). NCBI lineage: Eukaryota > Metazoa > Chordata > Mammalia > Carnivora > Phocidae > Mirounga > Mirounga leonina. The sequence continues at coordinate 14,599,931 of NW_023270268.1, read as the reverse complement.
TATCACCCATTCAAATTTCAGTCTCCCTACCAGAGTGGTCCTTTGCTCTAAAAATACATCCAGGTGAATCTTACAACTCATCACCACCCTCTATTGGTTTTCCCTAGGAGCTCATTTATTATATTTATGGCTGTCTCTTTGGCTTGTTTCCTGTTTCATATTTACATTCAGATTCTTGGTTTTCCAAAATGTCTTGCCTAATTATGACTATAGTTGTGCACGTTGCTTATACTCTGCTTCCAAAATGAAAAGCACAGTGTACAGATAAGGACATAATGACCCGGAGACCAATGGCCATATCCAAAAATAGGAGAGCTGCTATTCAACAGATGAAAATGAAAGCATATTATTACGAACTACGGAGGGTGTCCTACCCTCACTTGATTATTGGTTGCTTTCAGTATGTACTTAACTGGTAAGAAAATATCTACTATTGTTATCTCAGATCTTGAGCTGAAAGGAATGATAGGTCCCTCAATTAATCAAAAAGGGAAATGGAGGCTCAGACAAGGTACTTGAACAAAGTTACGGTTATTTACCTTCCTGCAATCATTCAGTGACGTTGATACGAACATGTGACCACAGTAAGTCCATGGTGAAAACCTAGTTTCCAAATAGCCTGTTCTTGTTTTACTTTTTTGAGGACTAAATTTTCCAAGATGAGATGCAAAGTCATTTCTGAGCCGTCACATAAAAGGTCTTTAATATTCATTCTCAAACATTTATTTAGTCCCACCATGCGCAAGGCACCGCATTAGGTGGGTCTTCTAAAATACACTACACAAGGGAATGAAAGATAATTTCTGGTGTAAAAAGCCAAATTATGAAAATGTAATATTTATTAGGCACTTGTAAGATAAAAGGCACTTGCTAGAGCAGCATCTCTGCAAGCTTTACACCTCTGTAAAATGTCTGGTTTCCTCAGTTGATTCTAGCATGATGCTAATGAGAGCCAGGTCAGGAGTTTTAATTCTTGACAGCTTTGTATGAGGAATGTTAATTCTGACCAACCACATCTAAGACCCAGTAAGTTAGTTCCCACAAGTGAGGGGAGTGTGACTGGTAGAGCAGGTCGTGGCCTGGTGACCACACTGGACCCATGAGTGGATCCAACAGGCAGGAAATGGAGCTGTCCAGGGTGGGCTCCCAGAATTCCCACCCACCACAGGAGGTACCAGGCAGTGAGGAGGATCGGGACACGGGACGTGGGACCTGGGGCTGATAATGAAGCAGAATTTGTTTGGGGGGTTTACCACTTCTTCCCTACTTCTCATGTTTCTTACTATATGTAGGGAGTTCAAGACACTCCTAGCATCTCCCCTTTTTACTCTCGGTCCTAGGAGAGGTATCTTAACTGCCCAGTGAATTTGGGAAAAATGAACTGAGCTTACTGGCCTCTTCCTTGTACCTTCTGGGAGCTAGCTGCCGGCAAGGCACACACAAGGAAAGCTTGCAATAGCCCCACAAGACTGTGACTGGGTGGATCTGTCCGCCTGACCCGGAGGGTTCAGAAATAGGAAGATCATCTGCCTTCAGATGCAAGCTACCTCCTCCAAGCTGCTCTTTATCAGTAACAAAGGTGGTATTTTGGCACTAATCAAGTCTGGGAGCAACTTAGCAAAGCCGGCATTCTGTACAAGATACCGAAATCCAAGCAGGCGCTCTCACTAGGCAGACGGGCTTCAATATTGCCAGAGCAGAATGTGACTGCTCTTAAAGCTGCAGTGTTCTGGAGTATTTTCAGGTGACCCAGAAATTAAAGTTCAGAATCCCTGGAAACCTTATGTCTATAAACTACGCCTATAACTTTAGCCAAGAAACATGTGCATGTCTGAACAAGGGCAGGGGAATCCTCCAAACATCGCCTACAACAATGATTAGAGCATGTGGCTTAATTTTTAATCAGCTGAGTTGTTAGGCAAGGGCTGTGAGCAAAGTGGTATAAACACAGAATGGGGTTTGGCCTTTGTTGTCCATCGGGGGAAGGGAGTAAATATTTTCTTTTTTTTTCGGGGTTACTCTGCCTCCTCCCTTCTGAGGTAGATTGATGTGGATTATAAAGAAACTTGCCCTCACTTTCTGCAGAAAAGGAGTCTGGTGGAGGGGATCTGAAGACGCCTGCATGAGAGTCAAAACGAGTTTTGAATGGCCTCTGAGTTGGCGGCCAACCTCCTGAAATCATATTGTCTGAAGTCCCTTGGAGTTTCTTTTCTGAGGACAACAACGGCAGTCTATTTATTGGTTTCAGTTGCTATGAAGTGACCGTGCTCAGAAGTGAGGCTGTTGCCCTTAGCTACACATTTCTTTGCGGGCATAATCTTGTATCACACAGTACCAGATCAGCAGCTGGGCAAGGCAGAGACCCTGATGAAATATGAATATGATGATGATGAAATATTTTCCCAGTGTGAGCTTCCTTTTATAAGATAGGTTGTGGTTAATTCAGCTTGGAAATGACACATGACCTTTTCAAAGGAAAGGGCTGACTTTGTTTGAACACTGTCCTCTTCCCTCTCAAGTACGGATTTGCTTTTTTATTCCGAGATGTGTCAGTTAAAATGATGTCCTCTGAATAGTCTTATTCCTGATCGTACCCACCTCACGGGGTTGTTGGGTGATCGTGGGGGATGATGTATGGAGTGCACTTGATAGCCGGTAGGCAGGGCTGGGTAACTAACGGTGGTTGCTGCTTGTTGTTCTCATCGTGGGAAGGGAAGACTCAGGATGCTGGTGCCTGTCTTCAGATAATGAGTATTTTTGTTTCATACTCTCCTCCCTCCATGCCCATCCCCCCCTTCCCTCCTATCCTGTCCCATTCCACAGATTAGATATTTACATTCTGGGTAATTGTGGAGTACATTTCTACTTTGGATTTCATTTACTACCTTCTGTCACCTAAGCTCTTTGATCCCTCTTCTGTTTTGTATCTCATCTTCCATTTTGAGAGGAATCTTCAAGTTTTGATATTTATTTTCAACAGAGATCCACTCTTAATTTATGCAACTTTCCATTATGCACCAATACGATATTGGGGGAGGGGGTATCTTCATGTATCTTCTACCCAGAATCTATTTGCACTCTTTTGTCTCCTTTTCTTAAGGCAGTTCCAAATGCACCCCATGTGTGCTGACGTTTGAAAAGGCTGTAAAATTAAAGCTACGTAATTATGAATACTAGGAAAAAAGGTTTTGACAACTTTTGGTGGCATTTAATTCAAGTTAAACTCCTCTCATTCAAAATAATAAGCATAATGTTACTTATTATGTAAATGAGGTGGCAAGGCAGATGTTTTTCATCCTGATGCATTCACTGGGGATTAATACATACAAAAACTGAGCAGGAGGGGCTGTGTTCAACCTGGGAATTTGAATAAGGGTTGAGCAACGGAAAGGATGATTACTCTAGAGCTGCTCTGTTCGATAGGAGAGCCAATAACCACATGAGGTTACTTAAATTTGAGTCAATTAAAATGAAATAAAATTCAAAGTTTTTCACTCACATTAGCCGTAATTCATATGCTCAATAGCCACATGTGGCTGGTGGCGACTTCTTGAAGAGCACAGATATAAAACATTTCTATTATTTCAGAAAAGTTATGCTGGACAGTGCCGCTAATCACAGAGAGATTAAAACAGCTAGGGATGCCTGTGGATTTCTCTTCTCCATTGGAACTTTATCCATGAGGTTCTCTACAAACGTTCAGAAAGGGTATAGATCCGTAAAGAGCTAAGAGATTAAAGAGTTATGATCAGGTTGCTGCGGTGCTTCTTGAACTTTAAATGTGCAACCATATCACCTGGGGATCTTCAGGTGTAGATACTGAGTAGGTCTGGGGTGGAGCCTGAGAGTCAGCATTTAGATCTGGCTCCCAAGAGCTGCTGCTGCTGGTATGGGGACCACACTTGGAGAATCACGGCTTTACAGTGATTTCCAATCTTGCCTAGATAGTAGCATTATTACTTGAGTAGGTTTAAAAACCACTGATGCCTAGCTCTCACCCCCAAAAGATTCTGATCGAATGTGTCTGGGAGCGGGTAGTCTGGGCATCACAGATTTAAAAAAATCCCCAAGTGATCACTCTCCTGGTGATTAAAATTTAAGAGCCATTAATGATGATAAAGCAAGTCTGTTAGGTCTGAGGACCTGAAGCACTGGCTTCACCTGGAAGTTTGCTAGAAATGCATATTCTCTGGCCCAGATCCTGTCCTGCTGAATCATAACCTGCATTTTCAACAGCTTTCCCCAAGTGATACCGTGTACGTTAAAGGTGAGAACTCCCGTACTGGATAGCCTTTTAAAGGAATAATTCATTGATCTACCTCTATGCACTTTAAAGAAATTCTTTCAAGTAACAAGTTCTGTTAGTTCCTAAAAATACTGAGGCATATAATTAGTCCATCCTATGCCAGATTACTGAAGCTTTATTAGATTTTCATTGCACAGACACAAACTTGGTGGTTTCTGCTTGTGTTGTAGCAGAAGGTATCAATAATCCAGGCAGAGCGGAAACTGTGCACTTTCAAGTCTCAAGCAGGAGGTCAAAAATAACCAAAGCTTTTAAGGAACCAGTTCCACATGTTTGCATAAAATTTATTATTCTAGATAAATTGCTCTTCCCTTTTTAGGTTAATGTCTTTTGATGTGAGAAAACTGTATACTTCTAATCCATCACCAGATATGCAACACGGTTACATTCTTAATTTATGTAACTGCTCATTATGCAACACTAAGATCCTAGAGGGGAGGGCAGGAAGGGACAATAACGTCTTGACCAAGGGGGGAAAAAAGTTTCTACGATTGTGTTTTCCTAAAAAATCTCTCCCAGTAGTATTTTAGGGGAATAGTGCCAAAGATAATTATAATGTAGAAAGGCCAACTATGTGATGGATTAGAGCAGTGCTTCTCAAACTTGCATGTGGTAGGAATCCCTTGGGGATCATGTTAAAATGCAGACTATGATGCAGTCAGTCTGGGGTGGGGCCTGAGACGGCGTGTCTAACAATACAGGTGTTGGGACGCTGCCGGGCCATTGACCACATTTTGAGTAGCAAGGGGTTAGATGGTTCTTTCAGGACACCTTTTTGGAAACTCTCAGCTCAATGACTCAAAACATCAAATGGTCTGGTATAAACAATAAGAAGGGTGATTTTGTTGAAAGTGCTGATTTGCTGATTTGAATCATCTAAAAGAGAGACATCAAAAGGTCAGAATTATTCATAGATAGATCCATCATTATCGGGAGGCTAATCGGGAAATGAAGTCATTTAAGGCAAAAGCAAAATAGTAACACAAATACCTCAGATGACTACTAGGGCAAAATTTTCAAAATGTTGCAAGCTGTCTGCATGCTTGAAGTAGCAATTTACATGCATAATTAGGTGCAATCAACAGTTTTGAAATGTAATATATTTTCTGAGCCCATATTTACTTACGACAGATGCAAAAAAAAATCTGTGTCCCCAAAAAATAGAAGGGCAGAGAAAGAAAAATATTTGCATTTAACAGTGGGACTCTTTACAAGCACATGCCTAAATTTAGAACAAATTTAGTTGAAGTATTGTATCTTTATTTTGATTTAATCTTCATTTAAGCCTTGAAAGAAGTTCACAAACACATTGGGAAGTGACAAGCATGTAAGAATAATATCTTACCAGTCAGCTGTTCGAGCTCCTGTTGGACCTGACGTGTAATTTTTACTTCTACATTGGGGAAGGAAAATCTGACATATTCAAAACTTCATTGCACAAAACACCACACTGACTTTCTTCCTGTCGTCAGAAGGGGCTTCATTCTTTGAAGATACAAAATATCTTTTAGAATAATTTATATAAAAAGATTAAACTGACAATTTCTTCTTCCTAAACCAAGGTCCTCAGATGAGTGCTCACCATGCATTTCTATCATCTTACTATTTTCAGCCTAACAGGCAATGATTGTGGAGTGCTCACTATGCACTAACGCACACTGCTAAGCACTTTACACACATAATCTAATTTACTGTTATAAAAATACTATAAGAATTGATTTATTACAATATACTGGGGAGGAAATGGAGAGTAAGTACTTCTTTGGAGGCACAGAGCTCTATATGTTTTTGGCTGATGTATTATTAATATGCCATACCGTGAATTTCAGACTAATGCAAGCTCATTTTATTTTTAATAAGTTCCCAACTTAGAAAACGAGCTTGAAATCTGGTTTTTAGAAATTCTGAAGAACAGCGAATGAGTAATTCAGTCCCCAAACTTTTTTCTTTGCAAGCGCATGTTCACATTGCAATATCCAGATTGGCTGTCTACACCGCTTAAATTAAAGTGGCAATTAATTTCTGTCACATTTACAGGCAGAGTCAGAGATTAAGAGATTGAATTGAAGGATAGGACCTGATGATACGTTCTTGTGTAGCTCCATCTATTGAGACCGTGTCTTGATCTGGAAAAGTTGTCTTAAGTTAATGCAAAGCAGTCGCGAACAATGCAATTTTCTAGTTTCACTGGGTAAGCGTTATCTGTGATACGTTATATGTTATGGAAAAAAGGCCACCCTCTGCTAAGAAATGCATGAATAGTTCATTTATCTGCTGATCCATTTGGGGGCATTATGGAACTCAAAGCCCAGAACAATGGGCTCTATTTAATATTAAACAGGTTCTTAATAACCTGCTATTTCTCTCCATAGCTGCTGGAGGGTCCGTCCTGGACGTGGAGTTGCAGTTAGCAGGTTCTGCGAAGTTGTAAGCTACACCCAGGACCAAGTGGTGTTAAATTTAGAAGTCATGCTGATCACCTGACTGTCGGTGAGCCCCGATTTAAGAATTTCCAAGTTCTACCCTTGTCACCTCTATCTGTATTTGCAGACGCAGCTCGTTGCTTGGCCTGGGGTCACCACCGGAACCTCCTGGAGACCTGCCCTGCGGAGGACGCCCTTCCAGCACAGGAGAGCTCGCCACTTGGGAGCGGCGGCGCCCAGCTGGCGCCCACCCCGGGGCACACTGCAGTCAATGCCTGGCGGCGACTTCTCGCTTCGCCCTCCGCCTCCCCCATCGACCCTCTCCGGCCGACCTTTACGCCCAACTCGGGCGCGCTGCGAGCCTCGCGTCCTCGCCGTCCACGCGGGGCCCCACCCCTTCCCGGTTCCTGCCCGCGATCGGGCCGGAGGCGAGGGTAGGTCGATTTCCTGCCCGGAGCTGGCGGCCGGCTCCGCTGCTTCTGCGCTCCAGCTCTCCAGCGCGGGGCTGCGTGGCGCGGAGCCGGCGGCGGCGGCGGAACCGACGGAGGAGCGGGAGCCCGGGGACACACTCACGCACGCTCCGGAGGGCTGACCCCGGAGACACGCTCGGCGCGGGGGGCGGGGCGGGGCGGGGGGAGGCCGGGCCTGCGCCGAGGCGGGGGTCGCCGGGGCTCGGGGGTGGGCGCACCGGCCCCCAGCCCTCCGCATGCTCCCCTCCCGCCGGTCCTCGCCGCCACCACCTGGCGCAGGTCGGAAACCCCTCCTTTCCTCGGCTCCTCGGCGCCGGGGCGAGGGCAAAGGTGAGGGGTCGGCGCTTGGTCAGCGGGCGGGGATGGTAGGGCTCACTCGCACCTGACAGCCCCTATTCCTTGTCCGTTTCGCCCGGCCGTTCTTCCAGTAACTTTGTTCCGGAGGCTGGAGGGGAGGGGAGACGCCGAGGGGCCCCAGGAGAGGCTGGAAAGCACCGCGAATCTGGAGGCCCGGCTGGAGAGCAAGTCCCTGGGCGGCCCCGGGGCTGGGCGCGCGGCTGGGAGGCGTCGCCGCCGCCGCCGCCGCCGCCGCCGCCGCCGGGATGCGCTCTGCTTAGCGGGGCTGCCGGGGGCGCCCGAAGGCCACCGCTCCAAGGACACGCGGCCCCCCGCTCCCCGCGCGCCCCGGCCCAGACGCCGCCAGCGCCCGAGCCGAGCGGGCGAGCGGAGCTGCGGGGAGCGCGGGCGAAGGGCGGCAGGAGGGAGGGCGCGCGGGAGGCGGCCCCTCCTCGGCGAGCCATGCGTGCCACGGGCAGCTGAGGAGCCGCCGGGCGCCGCTGCCAAGTCCCCGCTCCGCTTTTGTCTTGCCCTCCAGTGAATGGGAAGATGGAGATGGATGTTGAGGGAGTTTCTCCGCGCCCGGAGCCCATCCCCCGCTCCCAGGGGGCTGGCGGAGCCTGCCAGGCGCCGCCACAGCCGCCCCAGCCCCAGCCCCAGCCCCAGCCCCAGCCGCAGCCGCAGCAGCAGCAGCTGGCTCAGGATGAAGTGCCCGGCGAGAGTGCAGGCGCGGAGGACAGCGACGATCCCGAGGCGAGACCCAACAGCGAGAAAGGAGAGAGCAAGGTAGGTCCACAGTGTTGGAGCTGTGACACCTTTTGAACAAAACCGAGGATCTCTAGTAGTGGCTGTCACTTTAACCCCTCCGCTCCCCCCACCCCCTTCCCTCGTTTGTGCGGTGGTGGGGGTTGCAGATGTGGGGAAGGCGTGCGATTGAGGGGAGTCGATGGGAGAGAGTGACTTTCCGAACTGGAAGGCGTGTGCAGGAGTCTGTCCTGGTTTCCGTATTCAGAGGTGTGTGCAGAGAAAAGTCTTCTGGTACATGCGATGTGATGCCCAGGGTAGAGCACAGCACCTCGGGAGAGCCGTGTTGAGAGACCTTTGCTTGCCCACACAGTATAACCAAGGCTTATTTAGATGATGTAGGTCAAGGGGAAGCGTGTCTTCAGGAGCTGCTAAGTGGCTTCCGAGACTCCTTGGAGGGAGGTGACATCAACCTTAAGATGGCAACAATGGGAGCAAAGTTTGGCTCATTTGCAGAATGGAGAGCGCTGCCTAACTCGAGGCAGCTCTAAACTCGAGGTCCTCCTGCTCAGCCGGCACCCTCCTAGCTAGGAGGGCAGGGACCAGGTGCCTGGAAGCAGATGAGCCCTGGAAATCTTTCGCAGCCCTGCTGTGTCATTGTAGACCAGGGGATAGCTACTTCTTACTGTGGAGAGGGGAGTTCTTCAGGTAATTGGATTCCAGTAAGAAATTGCTCAAATGCCATCATTCTCTGGTGCTGATGCTTCTTCTGTTGAGAAAATTGTAAAGTAAAGGAAACTGCATAGAAAATACTGCCTTGGTAATATTATTAGAGTGTATTTATAACAGCTTGGTCTCTGAGCATAGTCTTTTCCCATTCACGCCCGGAGTTCCGTTTTGTGGAAGCTAGCGTTGTTTAGTTGTATCTGTGTAAAGTGTACACATGCATTTGTTAATACGTTTTGAAACTGACTGCTAATGTTGGGAAAAAGTTGGTGTGACGAATCAGGATACCTGAACCCACGAAGGGTCAGTCAGTATACTTTGTCACTTTTGATCGCTTAGAAATGTGCAAGAAAATAGCTACTTCGCCTGGTTAGAGGAGAATTGCATGTCATGAGTGCTCCTTCTAGGAGTTGCCTTGGTTTCTGTTGGACCTTCCCGAAGGTCCTAGTGGATTAAACAAATATCTGAAACACGTTGGGATCACGTTGAGTGTTGCTGTTCTGTGTTTGGAGACAGGCTCACTTAAGTTATTTGCAAATGTTCAAAATTGTTTTGCATTTTGAAACTGAGGTAAGGATTGACATTGTTGTTTATCTACCCAAATCGATATTGTAATTTAAATGGCAGTCTACCATGGAACTGGAATTGGAACACACACTAGACCGAACCGGGGTGCCTTACAAATGCATACAAGATTTACATTGTAAAAACTATGATGAATTTTAATATTCTGATATCCTCAGCTTTCCGCTTGCTCTTGATTTCATGAATATTTAATTCTGTCATGACTGCATATTTACTACTTTAAATGACTGTGTGCGCTCAGTTTTATGAAATGACCATAGCTGAGTATCATATCACCGAATCGAACTTTAAGTGTCTTTTGCAGGATAGGTGTGGGGAATAATTAAAATATACAGCCAGTGCTGCTGTTTCCATATTGTTGGTTCATATGCCCTGAGCATGAGAAATTCCTGCCATCAGCAAAAATCTGTGCTTATTTGTTTCCCTTTGATGCACCATGCAGACTGTCTAATGTTCTACCAGTTGTGAGGAATAAGGAAGGCAATGCACTACAAAATTACAGCAGGTGAAGACAGGCCTGAAAGCGGGTTGATTAGATATTGCTAATTAGCATGTTCAGATAATTGAGTATTCCACTGATGTGATTTGCTTTACGTTTGTCTGTAATTTCTTGAGGTGGAAACAAAATACTACCTTTTTCCCTCCAGGTGTTTGCCTTAAAAAATTGTGTTGCAGGGCGCCTGGGTGGCTCAGTTGGTTAAGCGACTGCCTTCAGCTCAGGTCATGATCCTGGAGTCCCAGGATCCAGTCCCACATCGGGCTCCCGGCTCAGCGGGGAGTCTGCTTCTCCCTCTGACCCTCTCCCCTCTTATGCTCTCTCTCATTCTCTCTCTCTCTCAAATAAATAAATAAAATCTTTAAAAAGAATAAATCGTGTTGCATCCTTCTCTTAAGCCAGAAATCAGCTGTGTTAACCCTTCGTTTACCTCTGGTGCTCTCCTACTGGGTCTTCTGAGTTTGAGGATGGTTGCTGTGTTTCAGACTTTAATAACTCTTTTTGTCTTTGATGGGTACTAAGGCAAGTTATAAATTGATTTTTCTCAGCAAATCCTGCTTTCATTAGTGGGAGGGCCTTTGGGTGTCTGACCAAATTATTCTACTAAAATATAAATGGAAGACAAAGTGGGATAAAGTGGAATGTGGTTTTACCAAGCTGTTTGGGGTGAAGTGGGGCTATTATGTTGATAGGATTTAAACACAATAATGTACAAATGTAATGCAATGAACTATTGTATTTTCTTTTCACTCATAAACATAATGAAATATGAATTTTGAATACTTTATTATTTGTCTTAAATCTTTCTCGGAGCAAGGGTACTGTAAATAGGATGTCAGTGGATACGGTTCTCCTCCTCACCAAATAAAGTGTCCAGGGAGTAATGGCATTATTTTTTTTTCAGATTCTGATTTGGGGGCCATGATTTATTTTCTCATGAATTTACCTCAGTTGTCTTATCGGAAAAGAAATCCGAGCTTAGTGCCAGATAAGCTTGTCTCCTGAATTGCAGGTGCACGGTTATACATCCTCAGAAAGTCTCTGAAATAGGAGGAAAGGTTAGAAAACTGGATCAGTCAAAGGATTTTTTTACACCAGAGTTCCATGATGTGACTGGCACTTTCTGTTCCTAGAATAACAATGCCCAATTCCTCTCTACCAACTACTCTCCGGAGAAATGTTAAAGCAGCTACATGCTGCATATGCTTTGATTCCATGAATTGACATAGACCCTAAATCGACCATTTATTCCTCCTCTGTGCTTTCAGGCAGGTTTATATTAAACCTTTACAAAAACCAGTTTCCTCTTCTTGCAATGTCATCCAAAGACAAGGTGGTCCCCCCTTTGGGGACCTACTGAGATATTTCCTCACCCATTATCTCAAGCACTTCTTCCTCGTATCAGAAAAGAGTTTCTCTAAACTGGACAGAACTCTTTTCTTCTGGTCTTGCAGATGCATGGTCATGCCCTTAAGTAAGAGACCTTCCCGTCCTTGAAAGAGTTCTCCACCCTGGATTTGATCATCCTCAAAACTTTCTTGCAGTTCTCTGTAGCCCTTAGATATTCCATTTCTTAGGGCCATTCAAAACTTTTCTGCAATGCTTTGCTTATGCTAAATAACTCTTGGATAAGTATTTCTGAAACTTTCTTTGGAAAAGTTAGTGTTCCTTGTGTTGAGGACCAGCACCCAGTAATTCAGTCCATCTGTGATACCTAGTTACTTATACAAATGTGTGAATTCTTCCCCTGATCCCAGATGAGTGATGTAAATGATTCTGTTTTGCTTTAGCTTCATCTCATTCATGTATTCTCCCCTTTTCTTCCCCTCTCTTTCTTTCTCTTTCCCTCCCCACCAAAACACACACACACCCCATTTACCATTTACCGCGAAGTGTATGTTTATGGCCCAGATGTGAGGTATCATGACCAAGCTCTCTTCTTTGTTCAGTTCTCGTTAAAGCCTTGGTTTGCAAAATATGTTCTTGTGGTTTTGGACTAGAGAGACTCTGTGCTGTTGCTACCAATGATACTTCACTGATGAACATGACTTAAGATTCTCATTTCAGCAGTCGTGCTGTCCTAAATCGTCAGTCTTAAAGGAGGTTGCTGTAGGGAATCTCTTACCCAGCCTGTCGGTACATTTTTTAAAACCTTTAATTTTGAAATGACTAAATTTATAGAAGAGTTGCAAACATAAGACAGAGTTCCCATATACCCTTTACCCAGCTTCCTCTAATGTTAACATCCTTCTTAATCATGCTATCGTGTATATCCCAATGAAGAAATTAACTTTGGCACAGTACTATTAGCTCAACTTGTCCAGTCAATGTTTGCTGAATGAATTTGCAAACGTATTGATGTTTTTCATTTTCTCCTTCTAGGGTTTAAGACTTTCTTTACATCTGAAAGGTCTTTGAGAGAGTATTTAAGAGCCAGATTTGATTGGGGTTAACTATTCCCCCCGTTTTTCTGGTGGGTAGGAGCAGCTTGCGAAGTACAAAGGTTGAGGTCCCTGGAGCTCTGCATCCTGCTGCAGTGAGCCCTGTGGGAGTTACAACTTTGGCAAAGCTCTTGAGTGCTGTTAACTTATGGGGAGTGATAGTCTTCTTTTTTATTTTACCCTGAAAAACATTCCTGTGCCAGGTAAGATAGGGTTTGTCAGTACACAGAGGACAGCAAAGTCTCAAGTGGCAAGTAGAGGAGAAAAGGCAATTGATAAAATCAAGACAGTTCACTTTGATGCATAACCCCTTGGGTGTTTGTTTCTGGTGTGAAAAATAATGGAAACCCCCTCATGTTTGTATTGTATTAGCCAGGTGAACTCTGATTTTCAGCACAGAAGCAGAAACTTGCCCACATTTGACACGATGTCATTGTGATTAAGAGTGTTGGCTTTCTGATTAAGAGTGAAATCAGAAAGACCTGCATTTGCTCTTGGCTCTTTCATTGGCTCTTAACTTCAGTAATATCCTGACCTTTCCAAATCTCAGTATTTTCATCTGTAAAATAGGAATAACAGTTATTATTATATAGCTTGAACGAGATAAAGTGTATACAATTTGTAATTCAATGCTTCATAGGTACTGATTGCTCAGTAATTGTTAACAATAATTGTGATCATTATTATTACCTTTGTGATCCAGGGTTCTGAAAAGGATAATGAGCTGGGGCTCCAAGTCACCTAGAATTTCCAGTTTGCCAGAGGTTGTGGGGTTGGAAGTGGTACAGACAGTCAAACCATGTTGGTGCTCATTGACCTGATTTTGCCCTGTGGGCCTTGAGGTCTTTTCCTGGTGGGCAGGAGGTTAGGAAAGAGTTATCCTTTATCTTGACTTGTCAACACACCTCTCCTCTCTTATCGGGAAAGCCAAGGAGGACCAGCATAGAAGGCCCCCACATCCCAGTCTAAGCCCCAGGGGTACATGCAATAATAAAATAATAGAGTAAATAATAAAATAATAAAGCAAATGCATAGCCCTGCTTTTACACATGACATTTATGGCTTCTTGGGAGAAGTAGGTGGCATGTTTTAAGACTTAAAAAAAAATGAACTAAAAAGTTGTATCCTTTAGGGCTCTTTGTTTGCAAGCAACAGAAACTGACTTTAATTTGAGCAAAAAGGTATTTTATCGTAAGGTTGTAAGGTAATCGCAGAATCAAAGGAGAAATGATAAAACTGGTTTTGAGAAACACTGAAGCTGGGGGATCTCAGAAGATCTTAGTTGTACAAAGTGAAGAAAGGTCTCTCAAGGGCACTGACACAAGAATAAATTTCGGCCATCTTTTTGCGTTTCTGTCACTCTACTCAAGAGCCAAAGTCCAGGGCAAGGTTATCCAATGGACCTTGCTTGGATCAGATATCTGCCTCTTGGTCAGGGAAGAGTGGGTATTACGTTGAAGGTTCTTGCAAATTTTATTCTTTGGAAGGGGTATAGTCCCTGGAGAGGAAAATCAAGGTGCTGTTAGCAGATCAAGGGGAGTGGATATCAGGGGGCAGAACAACTGGTATAACTCCTCTCCTAGAGAGGGAGAGGAGGGGATGGGAGGAGAGGGGGACGGAGAGGGAAGCAGAACAGGAGGGAGAGAAAAGAAAAAAAGAGAGAGAGAAATAGAGGCAAAGAGAGAAGGTGAGAACCAGACAGATACAGACAGACAAATGCACTTAAACAGCCTGAAATATTTTCTTAGCATTGATTTCCTACCATTTGAGAAGAAAGAATACAGAGGAAAATTAAGTCTTCCGTTGCTTGTGTACAGGTTAGTTTTCCCACTTATAAAATGAAATCCGTGATAACGTTTCACATCTACTGAACAGATAATCTCAGGATGAATGTGATTGGGCTCTGATGTTTTAAAATATAGATCTTCCATGGAACTCATACCCACTGGAATGAAGTACATTAACATTTTTTTTGTCTGCCCTGAATTAAAGTAATTTGGTTTCCTGCTCAAAGCTCTAAAGCATTTTCTTTGACTTTTGAATCTACATGTCAATATATTTCTGTGCTTCCATTTGGACCTTACATCCTACAGAGGGAGTCCTGCAGGAGGAGGCACCATGGACAATGTGTTCCTCATTTTTCGATGGCAAATGTTGGAGGCGAGCTGTTCATTCCTGAGCACACACTCTTCCAGCACCATGCCTGGCACATAGTGGGCCCTTATTAATAGCAGTTTATATTGAATGCTGCCTTGATGTGTCAGTCCACACTCATTATACACCTCCTAGATGCTGGGATCACAAACTTGAAAGAGAAACCCAGTTTCACGGAGGAGACACACTTATACACAGATCAGGATGCTGTAGGGTGTGAGGACCATCGGAGAGATGAGAACACAAGGCACATTCTTTGTAAGTGGGGACACTTAACACATTTTCTTTAAAGTGAAGCGTTGACCTGCTAACAAGCTTTGGAAGTAACTAATTAATGAAATGCGACTGGGCAATATAGAGACACTAACTAATAAACGACTCCCCTTTCTTGGTTTGCTTCCCCAATAACTAAAGGTGCAAGTCAAGTCCCATTCACAAAATCAGTGGCAGGGTCTGCCCTGTCCATCCTGCCATGCTTCCTACTCCACCTATTTCGTAGGATTGCATCCTCCCCATGTAAGACCCTTAGTATTTTCTGATCTATTTTCTCTTTAAAGTGAGGTTTCCTGGCATAATTTACATGTAGTAAAATCCACCCTTTTGAAGTGTACAGTTCAATGAGTTTTGACAATTGTAAATACCTGTGTAGCCACCACCCCAAACAGGATGTGGAAGGTTTCCATCACCTCCAAAGACTTCTGTTGTGTCCCCCTGCAGACAATTCCCTCACCCCACCCCAGCTTTTTCCAAAATTTCAAATAAATGGAGTCAAATAGTGTATAGTCTTTTGCATCTGACTTCTTTTGCCAAAAAAAATGTATTTGGTATTCACTCATTTTGATGTTTGTATCAGTAGGTTCCTTTTTTTTTTTTTTTACTGAGTAGTATCTCATAACACATATTGTTTGTCCATTCCTCTGTTGATGGACATTTGGGTGATTTCTCGCTTTTATTAAGAAACATTTTTTTGTGGACATTCATTTTTATTTGTCTTGGGTAAATTCCTAGGAATGGGAATGCTGGGTCATATTATAAGTGTATTTAACTTTATAAGAAGCTGCCATAGCTGTTCTAAATGTACCAGTCCAGCGTGCATTCCCACCATCAGTGCCTGAGAATTCCAGTTGTTCCACAACATTACCAACACTTGGTATTGTCAATATTTTTAATTTTACTCATTCCAGTAGGTATGTAATGATATCTTGTTATGGCTTCATTTTGTATTTCCCTATTAACAAATGATGTTGAACATCTTTTTATGTGCCTGTTTGCCATCTGTATTTTTCTTTGGTGAAAAGTCTGTTCAAATCTTTGGCTGTTTTTTAAAAAAATTGGATTATTTGTATTCTTATTATTGACACAAACTATTGTTTCACCAAGGTTTAGGTTTCAGAAACCTGGTGAACCTTTGAGGAGATTACAAAGAAGGGTCATCTTGAGTTTCCTTTCTTGGGGGTTGTTGGCAAACTAACATTTACGGGGTGTTTTTCATGTGCCAGTCATGGAGCAAGGTAGATTCACATTGGGTGATCTCATTTTATACTCCATGGTAAGCCTGTGAAATAACTATTATTAGCCCTGAGGTCACCCAGCTAGTATATGGCAGGGGAAGAATTTAAATTTAAGTCTGTCAGACTCTTACTCTTTCCACTTCATCAGGTGTGACTCCACACCTGATGAAGTCCTGATGTGGCCTGTTCCCCACAATTTACTGGTTAGTTTCCCAGCCCAGACTGCTTTCTCTGCTCTGGGGGTTTTAAAAGCAGCCCTTAGGCGAAATAACACTGCCGGCATTGACATGCAAATCAGGACACTGAGCTTAAGGCAAAAGAGTGCTCCCAAGTTTTATTTCAGTCCTGAAAAAATCCTCTCCACATCATAAGGTAGAAAGGTGAGAATTCTCCAGAGAAGTGGAAGGTTTGAGGTATTCATTTGCATTTTAGTACCCAAGGATGTCCATCTCTCTCAGCTAAATTGTGGTGCTATGGTTACCGAGAGGGCTAGGGTAGGACTAACCCCTGGGAATCAGATCTCAGTTCAAACCCCAGTTTTGATCCCACAGGCTCTGCGGACTTTGGGCAAACCATGGGAATTCTCTTATCAGTTAAGGTGATGGATAAGTCCCCCTTACTGCACCCCAGTGTTATGAGGATGAATTGCCTGTAGAGTGACCAGCTCATTCTGCCCCAGGAACCTCTGGGTCCCAGGTAAACCAGGACAGTTGGTCACCTTGATTACAGGATACATATAAAGCACGTGGATCATTGCAGACTCTTAGGATATGAGAGCTGTCACTGTTGAAAGTGCTCTGGGGCATTCGATCCATGAGACTGAAAATGACTCATTGTATTTCAGAACTAATGAGGCCCTGTGAATGATTCCAGGTTCTCCAAATTGACTTAAAAAATAGTTCAAAACAAGGCTCTGCATTCGAATTGGACGAATAGTATTACTTTCCTGAATAAGTGGCTGTAGAACTTTCTAAAGCAGCTCCTTATAGCCTCCAACCCTGAAGTAAGTGTGTTTTATTTTATTTATTTATTTATTTATTTTTAAAAGATTTTATTTATTTATTTGACAGAGAGAGAGAGAGAGAGAGCGAGAGCAGGAACACAAGCAGGGGGAGTGGGAGAGGGAGAAGCAGGCTTCTCGCCGAGCAGGGAGCCCGATGTGGGGACTCGATCCCAGGACCCTGAGATCATGACCTGAGCCGAAGGCAGACGCTTAACGACTGAGCCACCCAGGCACCCAGTAAGTGTGTTTTAGAAAGTTGGTCTTCAATCTGGCTCAGTCGATTAAGCATCTGACTTTTGATTTTGGCTTAGGTCTTGATCTCAGGGTTGTGAGATTGAGCCCTCTGTGGGGCTCTGCACTGTGTGTGGAGCCTGCTTAAGATTTTCTTTCTCCCTCTCCCTTGTCTCTCCTCCCCTCCACCTAACCCCCGCACATTCTCTTTCTCTTAAAAAAAAAAAAATTGCATGGTTGAAAAATCCTAAAGGAGAACACAGGCTGTAACTTCTTTAACATCAGCCATAGCAACTTCTTTCTAGATAGGTCTCTTGAGGCAAGGGAAACAAAAGCAAAAATAAACTACTGGGACTACATCAAAATTAAAACTCATGCACAGCAAAGGAAACAATCAACAAAACTAAAAGGCAACCTATGGAATGGGAGAAGATATTTGCAAATGACATATCCAGTAAAGGATGAGTATCCACAGTATATAAAGAACTTATAAAACTCAACACCCCCAAAATGAATAATCCAATTAAAAAATGAGCAGAAGACATGAATAGACATTTCTCAAAGAAGACATCCAGATGGCCAACAGACACATGAAAAGATGCTCAACTTCACTGATCATCAGGAAAATGCAAATCAAAACTACAATGAGATATCACCTCACACCTGTTGGAATGGCTAGAATCAACAACAAAAGAAACAACAGGTGTTGGCAAGGATGAGGAGAAAGGGGAACCCTCTTGCACTGTTGGTGGGAATGCAAACTGGTGCAGGCACTGTGGAATATAGTATGGAGGTTCCTCAAAAAGTTAAAAATAGAACTACCCTACTATCCAGCAATTGCACTACTAGTTATGTACCCAAAGAATAAAAAAATACTAATTCAAAGGGATACATGCACCCCAATGTTAATAGCAGCATTACATACAAGAGCCAAATTATGGAAACAGCTCCAGGTGTCCATTGATTGACAAATGGATAAAGAAGATGTAGTAAATATACAATGGAATATTACTCAGCCATAAAAAGAATGAAATCTTGCCATTTACAACAACATGGATGGAGCTAGAGAGCATTTTTCTTTTCTTTTTCTTTTCTTTTTTTATTATGTTAATCACCATACGTTACATCATTAGTTTTTGATGTAGTGATCCATGATTCATTGTTTGCGTATAACACCCAGTGCTCCATTCAGTACGTGCCTTCTTAATACCCATCCCTAGGCTAACCCATCCCCCCACTCCCCGCCCCTCCCCTCTAGAACCCTCAGTTTGTTTCTCAGAGTCCATAGTCTTAGCATTTTTAAAGATTTATTTATTTGAGAGAGAAAGAGTACACTCACACACGAGAGTGGGGAGAGGGGTAGACAGAGAGAGAGAAGCCTCAAGCAGACTCCCCACTGAGTGTGGAGCCTGATGCAGGGCTTGATCCCAGGACCCTGAGCCAAAATCAAGAGTTGGACACTTAACTGACTGAGTCACCCAGCTGCCCTGGAGCTAGAGAGTATTACACTAAGTGAAATAAGTCAGTCAAAGACAAATACTATATGATTTCACTCATATGTGGAATTTAAGAAACAAAAGAAATGAGCAAAGGGAAAAAGAGAGAGGCAAACCAAGAAATAGACTTTTTTTTGACTGCAGACGTTTATTATTTTTTCAATTTTCTACTGTTTTTTTTTTTTTTAACTGCAGACGTTTATTATTATTTTTTTCAATTTTAAGAAATAGACTCTTAACTATAGAGAAGAAACTGATGGTTACTGGGGTGGAGGGGTTGGGGGGCTGGGTAGTTGGGGTGATGTGTTAAATAGGTGATGGGGATTCAAGAGTGCACTTTTTGTGATGAGCACCAGGTATTGTATGGAAGGGCTGAATCAATATATTGTGCACCTGAAACTAATATTATACTGTATGTTAACTGAAATTTAAATAAAAACTTAAAAAATGTCAAAAAATTGCACGGTTGGTGGGGTTGGTGTCACTAAGGATCAGACTCAGTATTTTTCATGGGTTCTCAGTTGGAAGGAAACTGCTCTTGTAGGGAAGATAATGGTACTTGTGTGCTGTGACGTTCTTTTTTTTAAATTCAATTAGCCAACATATAGTACATCATTAGTTTCAGATGTAGTGTTCAATAATTTATCAGTTGCATGTAACACCCGGTGCTAATGCCCATCACCCCATTACCCCATCCCCCCACCACCTCCCCTCCAGCAACCCTCAGTTTGTTTTCCAGAGTCAAGAGTCTCTCATGGTTTGTCTTCCTCTCTGAATTCTTCCCTTCAGTTTTCCCTCCCTTCCCCTATGATCCTCAGCACTGTTTCTTATAATCCACATATAGTGAAACCATATGATAATTATCTTTCTCTGATTGACTTATTTCACTCAGCATAATACCCTCCAGTTCTATCCCCATCAATGTAAATGGTAAGTATTCATCCTTTCTGATGGTTAAGTAATATTCCATTGTATATATGAACCACATCTTCTTTATCCATTCATCTGTTGATGGACATCTCAGCTCTTTCCACAGTTTGGCTATTGTGGACATTGCTGCTATAAACATTGGGGTGCTGTGACTTTGAATCCTGGTTCTGTCCCTTCTAACTGAACTCTTGGACAAGTTACATTTTCTTTGGACCTCAGGGTTGTCAACTGTGAAATGGCGATAATATTTTTACCTTTCTAAGAACTGTCTAGATTGGAAACAAATTCAGTAGTACATGAGCAGTCTTTTTTAAGCTCTTACACAAGTCTCAGTGTGTGTGTGTGTGTGTGTGTGTGTATAAGTCTCTGTTTTGCCAGATAAATGAGGTTTTCCCCCCATGGTTTTCTGTGACCCTGTTTAAGAAATTGAGCAGAAATGTATCTCATTAACGTTGGTGGGTATTAAAGAGGGCACGTATTGAATGGAGCACTGGGTGTTATATGCAAACAATGAATCATGGAACACTACATCAAAAACTAATGATGTAATGTATGGTGATTAACATAACAAAATAAAATTTAAAAAAATGCTGGAATTTGGGGTCCATAGGAACATGTGGTCATTCCTGGGAAGGATGTCCTCAGATGATATTGGGTGGGTTCAGGTGTCTGGGAGGTCCAATGGGCTGAATTTGGACTGTGGTATTCTGGGAACATCACCAACAGACTCTGACAGCTTGCTGTCCTGCCCCTCTGCCGTGCTTGCTCTTTGGAAGACAGTAATATTGGTGTTTTGTTTTCATTTATTTATTTTTTAAGCTTTTGGAGTTCACCTTGTCCTACCCAGAGCCTTTGCCCAAGGCATTTACTTTGCCTGGAATGTTCTCCCAAACCCCCTTCACTTCCCTGTCACCCAGTTAATCCCAACTCAGCCTTCAAAATTCAGCTTAACACCCAAGGAAGCTTTTCCTTATTTGCACATGTCCCTGCCTACTGCGTAAGTCAGGTCCCTGCCGTTATGGTATCATACGTTCTTAATTGTATAATTAGCTATTTAATATAAGCCATGAGGATAGGGACCAGGTTTGTCTTTTTCACAGCTATTTCTCTCCCCGCCCCCAACACAGTATATTGCATGTGGGAGGTCTGCAAATATATTTTTGATGAATATGGTTGGGTATAAATACTCATTTAAACCAATCTTTTATTTAATACCTACTTTCTAGCCCAGAATGGTCCCTCTTCTTATGCAGCCCACATTCTAGGGGGAGAGACAGATACTAAACAAGTAAATAACTAAATAAATACAATAGATAATAAGTAAACAGCTAAATATATAATGACACCAGTGGCCCCCTGACTGTCTGGCTACAGGCATATATTTAGCATCCCTGCTTAACCGTATTTATACAAGAGCATCCATTTTGGGCAGTAAAGAAATAACTACAGGACGCCTGGGTGGCTCAGTCGTTCAGCGTCTTGCCTTCAGCTCAGGTCATGATCCCGGGGTCCTGGGATCGAGCCCCGCATCGGGCTCCCTGCTCAGCGGGGAGCCTGCTTCTCCCTCTCCCACTCCCCCTGCTTGTGTTCCCTCTCTCGCTGTGTCTCTCTCTGTCAAATAAATAAAATCTTTAAAAAAAAAAAAAAAAAAGAAAGCAATAACTACAAACCAGTCTGTTTTCTGGAGCGGCCATCTATCTGGTGGCCTCAGAACCTGGCTACCTCTTCTACTTCTCTCTCCTTCTGCTAGAGTTTAAGTTCTCACCCTGTTGGTGTTATGAAATCACAGCACCTGTGTGACCAGCTCCCCATCCCGTGTTCGTAGCAGACGTGTCGAGTTCATCACAGCCGTCTTTCTTAATGAGTTCAGCCTTAGCCTCAGAGGCAGATATTCATTATCAACTGGAGGTGGCCTGCGAGATGAAGCTGTGGGGCTCTCCTTGCCCTTGGCTTACGGCGTTCCCGGCAGTGCTTTCTCACTTGCCTGGACAAGACCCTCAATCCTCGGCAACCCCACCCTCCCACCCTCAGTTTCCAGACCTGCATTCTTTAATCTGGTAGTCGGTAGACACATATGGCAATTTAAAGTTAAATGGAATTAAAATGAAATAAAATTAAAAATTCAATTCTTCATTTGTATTAGCCACTCTTCAAGTGCTTTAAAGCTCTAAGTTGAAAGCCTCCCCCGCTGGGCAGTGCGTATCTAGAACATTTCCATCATTGCAGAAAATTCTTTTGGGTAGCCGTGTTTATGGACTGACTTCAGCTCTCCAGGCCTGCCCCAGCCGTTGTTGACTGAAATCCCTCTGAGATGCTCTGAAACCAATCCTTTGACAAGGATGAAGATTTTGTGACTTCCTAGGGTTTGGTTTAGGTTCTTGGTGAATTACTTACAAATTGTCTTTGAACTACTTATATTGTTGTGTATAGAGGCTGCCTAGAGCAAGATCTCATTCAAAAATATTGTCTAGTGGTGTTGCTATTTTTATTTAGGTGTTCCACTGAATCTTGGTGTTTGTCCTTGGCCATAATAGAAAACAGTCTCTGGTAAAGTGGTTCCAAGAGATGGCTTTTCTATTATCCAAGGTCAAAGCCTTTATTAGTGGGTAGTTGAACCTGTGGCTGAAGCACCATTGACACCTCTTCTTTGCCATTTACTAATGATTGTCTTCACACTGTGGGGATTCCGGTGATGATACTTGTCAGAACACACAGGCAGAGGAATCTTGCTGAGAGCCCAAGTCTGATATCATCACAGAGCCCCTACGCTTGCAACAACAATGCAGGGAATAATTTTTGAATTATATAATGGATAAAGAGTATTAAGTTACAAAGTTATACCCTTAAGGTGTCCTATTTTTCTTTTTCTTATATCGTTCAATATAATTTCAAGTTCGTGATGATTATTAGGGATTTCAGGTAGAGATAACTAAGAAAAATAGAGGACATAAAAAAAAAAAAAGCCTGATAATGAAAACTTCCTTTTTAGACCCTTTTTATATTTCTTTTTTTCATTCATAAGTGAGAAGAGTGATCTTTTTTAAGATTGGAGGAATACTGGGGAGTGAGTCCTAAAAGATGCTAATATGGGACTTGCTGTGCCTTTGTCTAGCACATTATTTGCCTGTTAGTGGGAAAAGAGATGGGAAAATGGCCCCAGGGTGAATGTGGTGAATTTCCTCCCTGTTAGGATGAAAATTTGAATGACACCTTGAAGTGATTTCAAACTCTTTTATTTACACAGTTAGCTGGGAGGCCCCTAGGCGTCATATGCAGAACGCAGCAATGCTTGGAAAATGGTGAGAGATGTGAGCACTCGCTCCTGTATCCCAGCTGTGGCTAATAATCTGGACCAGGGAGTGAGAAGGCAGGTCACGCAACAATCGTCAAGAAAGAAAAAGGGCATGTGGCGAGGGCAATAATCCTGACACCCTCTGAGTATTTTTATGTACTATTTAAACAAGTATTAAACACACAGAGGTACAGAAAAATTAATATATCTGCCAAAAGTTAGAGTTGTAGCCAAGGCAACCATAATTGCCCATTAGTCATTCCCTTCTTATTTCTTTATGTCTGAGCTAAAGACAAGGAGCTGGAGCTCAATTTGGGAGTCTTGTGCATCGCGGCGGGGTGGGGTTCCCTTTTCACCACTGGGATGTTTTGAGGGTGAAGGGCAGAATGGTGGCGTCCGTGCTGTCAATGGCTTCAGGCAACTCCGAAAGGGGCATGTCCCAGGAGCAAGACGAAGGGAAGATCAGCTGACAGGTGGGTGTTCGTCCCTGGGGCCTCCTTGCTTTAAGCATCGTGTCTTCCCAGCTCCAACGCACTCAGAAATGTGCCGATTCCAGCTCCGAGGGACCGCCAAAGTGTGGGACGGTCACTTGGCCAGTTTTTCTTCCACTTCCAGCTTTCAGGCCATTTTGGAATTCAAAGAAACCTCCTCCTTTATGGCACGGTCCCTGAATTCCGTGGGGATTTGGTATCTACGGCAGTGTCTTCATGTCACATGTTGATTTGCTGGTGTGTATCCCTCCAGTGAAGGAACACGAGGCAGAGAAAAAAGGAAATCCTTGAGGGAAAAGCAATACCGAAGACTTAACATTTCACTGCTGCTGTGATGTTTGAAAATAGATGTGAAGTCTTTATTTTGGTGCCTCAATTTAATTGTGGCCTAGAGCTGAGATTTGCATCTCTGCGTCTATCAAATGTAGAGATACGGCAATGAAGTAACACCACACGCTTGGCTCGATTATTTAGTTTTATGTTTTCGCTTTTTCTTTTGGTGTCACTTGTAGAACAGCTATCTTTAAGAAACTAGAAGTTCTGGGAGGGGTTAATTTCATGCTGTATTAAGTACCAAGGTCTAACCTTCTTCAGGGCTAGGCTGTGTGTTGAGTGCCAAGTAGGTAAAGCCGAGTCCTGCAGAAGTAATGTTCCAGCTGAGGATCATATTACTCTCTAAAAAAATAGTCTGGCTTTCTGCTGATGATTCATCAGAAAAATGAGCATGGTAATTGAATTGGGGATTTAAAAGGATCTCAAGGAAAACAACCACATTCGACTGTGGGCGCTGTCGTAAGAAATCCTGTTAATGCGCAGTATATAAGGCAACAGTCTCTCGCGGTGGACTCTAGCAAAAGCAGGCTAGGTAGTTTTTTGCCCTGATCGGTTACAAGAGGCTGTCCGTCACTGCTGTTGAATCAGGGAAGGGTTTGAAAACACTGAGTTGAAAAGTGAGTCTTACTGTGGATGCCTGCGATGCCTTCTACATGCTGATTTTTTTTAAGACTGTGGGAAGGAAATCTGGGAAGATGACAATCAGAGAAACTAGCACAGAGAAATTTTCTTTTTTTTTTTAAATTTTTTATTCTTATGTTAATCCCCATACATTACATCATTAGTTTTAGATGTAGTGTTCCATGATTCATTGTTTGTGCATAACACCCAGTGCTCCATGCAGAACGTGCCCTCCTCAATACCCATCACCAGGCTAACCCATCCTCCACCCCCCTCCCCTCTAGAACCCTCAGTTTGTTTTTCAGAATCCATCGTCTCTCATGGTTCGTCTACCCCTCCGATATCCCCCTCTTCATTCTTCCCCTCCCGCTATTTTTTTTTTCCTTAACATATATTGTATTATTTGTTTCAGAGGTACAGATCTGAGATTCAACAGTCTTGCACAATTCACAGCGCTTACCAGAGCACATACCCTCCCCAGTGTCTTATCACCCAGTCACCCCACCCCACCCCCTACTCCAACAACAGTGTTTGTTTCCTGCGATTAAGAATTCCTCATATCAGTGAGATCATATGATACATGTCTTAGCACAGAGAAATTTTCTGAGGAAAGTCTTAGTCTCCTGGATAGCGTAGCAGTGATGACTGCGATAGCATGAATAGCCACTTCGTCATGGAAGGGAACAGATTTGGTCCCAGGTGTATGAAGTATTGGTTTGTATAGGTTGAATGAAATAACCACTTTTGGGCAAGTTAAAGATCTAACTCTTCTCCAGAGCCGTTCTCAGCTGAGGCAGTTTTGCCCCCCACACCTCAGGGGACATTCAGTGGTATCTGCAGACACTCCTGGTTGTCAGTCAGGGGTGGGGAACTCCTGGTGTCTAGGGTGAAGGCCCTGGATGTTGCTACACCTCCTACAGTGCATGAGACAGCCTCCGACAATGATGAAGCGTCAGACCCAAAGTGTCAGTAGTGCCAAGGTTGAGAAACCCTGATGTAGAGAATGTTCTGGACCTTTGGGTCTTGACTTTGTGTATACTTTAGGGGGATATTATTTTGAGGAAAACGTTAAAGCAGAAAATGTCTAAGGCTTTTCCTTGTTATAGAGTGTCAGGACTCCCAAAGATGTGAATTCATCCTTTTGCCAGACCTAATAAGAAGAGATGAGTCTGAGGAGAAAGTTCTCTACACCAAGAATTCTGAGTATTGTCTTCGTTTTTAACAAAACTGACACTCATTGAGACTCTTTCTGTTGCCTCGAAGATGTAAGATGGGAATCCTCCTCCCTAAAAATAATTTCCTTAGACTGTAACAAAGATTTTCTCTTTCACTGCCAAAATGTATATGCTTCTTATTTCCAAACCAGTGAGTTCAAATCCTGTAGCTGTTATCCCCTTATTAAATTTTGCTACAAGCACTTTCTTATCTTGTACAATATGGATTAATCCATGCTTATAACTTTTCACATCAAGAAAATCATTGTATCCGAAGTAGTTTACATGTTGTCTTCTTAAAAACACAACAGAAGGCTAAGAATATTTAGCCCTAGAAAGTATTGGTGACCAACTAAATAAGACATGTTGGAAAAAGACAAGCTACTTAAACTTACCCAGTGGTTTAAAAGCTGTTGAGCAAGTGTATGAGCAGTCCAGATTCCATTTTTTAAACATTTTGGTAAGCATGAATAAGGCAATACTGGGTCAAGAAGGAAATTTCTGTAGACCTCACTCTAAATCTTGAAAGATTTAATCTACCAAATTTGTTATTTTAACTTTATTAAACCAAGAAATTAGCAATCAGCATACATGAGATAGCCAGGAAAGGGTCCCACGTCAGTCTAAACATTCTGAGCCCAAAGTGAGAAGTGTAATACTTTATTTCAGGGGTTGGCAAACTTTAAATGTGAAAAGCCAGATAGTAAATATTTTCAGCTTTGTGAGCCATTCAGCCTCTGTTTCCACTTCGGTGTTATCCTGTGGAAGCACTTGCAGACAGTTTGTAAATGAATGGATGTGGTTGCATTCCAATGAAATTTTGTTTACAGAAGCAGGCATTGGTCCTACTTTGGTCCTGAAGACCCTAGTGTACTTCCCTCTGTTTAATTTAACCCAGACAGCCTTATGGGCAAATGCATAATTCCTGTTGCATTTTTTACAGTGATGCGTATTATTTATGGAACCCCAGCGTTATCTTCAAAGACTCCTGGTTGGGAATCATTGCAGGATGCACTTAAGTGTTGGTCTACACAGCATCAGCAACCTCACAGGCCAAGAAGACTCTATACCCACAAATTGACTTTGTCAAACAGTGATGTGGTGTTCATGGAAATTATCTGATAGGGTCTGTGAGCTTATTATAAAAATACCATGTCATTCTTTAATATTTGTTAGATTTCAGTTTAGTGAAAAATCAGGTTGGAACAAAAAGAAATGAGCCATTTCAAAGGGGGATTCCCCACAGACTGGAGCCATGCCACAGACTGCTGGTCAGAGCGGTGGCTCTTACTCAACAGTCATCAAACACTATGTGGCTCTGACTTTGGTCGTGGATTATAAGGTATGGCCCTGTCTTGTTCAGCTGTATTCCGGGTCTTCCTGATACTGTTTTCTGATGTGGGGTTCTGTTATTAGGGCTTGTCTGTGTGTCAGCTAATGTAATGTAAGAGTGAGTGATGGTTCCTGCAACCTGTGAAGAGAGAAATGAGCCACCCTAAGTTCCTTGCTTTCTATTCCTCAGTGATGACGCCGGTGTGATCAAACACTGTGACACTTCCCAC
The DNA here is from genome assembly GCF_011800145.1 of Mirounga leonina. Classification (NCBI taxonomy): domain Eukaryota; kingdom Metazoa; phylum Chordata; class Mammalia; order Carnivora; family Phocidae; genus Mirounga; species Mirounga leonina. Next base: position 14,572,566 of record NW_023270268.1, on the reverse strand, counting down.
AAGCCAGCTAGTCTCCATGTGGAGGCGACGAGAGGTTTTTTTCCCACCTCTTAAGTGCCCTCAGTCAAGAAAGATAAAACTGAAGTAGTCTTGTGTGAGAGTTCTCAATCATGGCATGGGAGAGGCTCAGTGTCCCGTGTAGAGGCACAAGCATAAAATTGCCCTGAAGTCTTCATTTTATGTGAAATGTGAGGCTCTTAAGAAATAGTGTCTGATTCCCTGAATGAAGTAGCTGCTATGTTCAATTAGCCATTTTTTTTTTTTCTTTTCAGTTCTACCGGTAGACACACACACAGAAAGAAACCTTTAAATTTGCTGTTCACATAAGCCAATAACCAGTTCATGAATAAAATCTTTGCTGCCTTGTTAAAAAGAATCTGTTATACATATACAACTGATTTCATCATATGACTGGGTTGAAGAAAACTCAATATAATACTTAGATGACCTCTGGCACAGTCTTCCCCTGTTTCCGGGAAGCATTAAAAACAACTAAAGGTAGGCAAAGCTTTTCAGCCTTAGGGAGAGCTAGTTAGCTCTCTCTTCTCTCTCCTCCTCTTCCTTCCCCTCCTTCTTCTTTCCCCGCTCCTTTCTTTCTCTCTTCTTCTCTCTGTAAAACAAGCTAGTGAATCAGTTATCTATTGCTGCGTAACAAAATTTCCCCCGCCCCCATTAGCAGCTTAAAAACAGTAAGCATTTATTATTTCACACACAAGCATTTTTGTAGGTCAGGAATTCAAACAACTTATCTGAGTGGTTCAGAGAGAGGAAGGTAAAAACCAGTGTCTTTATGACTTAGTCTGGGAAGTCACACTGTGTCATGTTTGCAGTACCCTACTGGTTACACAGATCAGCCCTGTTCAGTGTGGCAAGAGACAGCACAGGCTATGAATACCAAGAGGTGAGCATCTTGGAGGTGGACTCCTGTAGCCAGATACTTGGAAGGATTCTTCAAATTACTACCTGGCCTTAGTTTTCATTTGCTTGGAGACAGAAACTTTAGCAAAGGTCCTTTCTAAACCTAGGGAGGCCATAACTAACCTAGGCTTTTCACATAAACAGATGTGAAACTTAGCATATATCTGATGGATGCAGAATTTTTTTTTCTCTATTAGCAATACCTGTCAGATATACTAGCTGGTCATCGTAGTGGAGGCTGGTTATTCAGTTTTTAAAAATTCTCCTGAAGGATTACAATTACATGTATCTAGATTTTCTTTTCATTTCTTGCTTAAGGATCCCAGCTGGTCTCATTGACTCAAATTTTTCATAGAGCTTTCCTCTATGGAATCTGTCTTAGTTGAGAGAGGCTGAACTGTTGTTAAAAAAAAAAAAAAAAAAAAAAAAAAAAAGACTTTTAGAAACAGTCAACAAAACCAAAAGACAACTAACAGAATGGGAGAAGATATTTGCAAATGACATATCAGATAAAGGGCTAGTATCCAAAATCTGTAAAGAACTTCTTAAACTCAACACCCAAAGAACAAATGATCCTATCAGGAAATGGGCAGAAGACATGAACAGACATTTTTCCAAAGAAGACATCCAAATGGCCAACAGACGCATAAAAAAGTGCTCAACATCACTCGGCATCAGGGAAATCCAAATCAAAACCTCAATGAGATGTCACCTCACACCAGTCAGAATGGCTAAAATTAACAAGACAGGAAATGACAGATGTTGACAGGGATGCGGAGAAAGGGGAACCCTCCTACACTGTTGGTGGGAATGCAAGCCGGTACAACCACTCTGGAAAACAGCATGGAGGTTCTTTAAAAAGTTGAAAATAGAGCTACCATACAATCCAGCAATTGCGCTACTGGGTATTTACCCCAAAGATACAAATGAGGGATCCAGAGGGGTACGTGCACCCTGATGTTTATAGCAGCAATGTCCACAATAGCCAAACTGTGGAAAGAGCCAAGATGTCCATCAACAGATGAATGTATAAAGAAGAAGTGGTATATATATACAATGGAATATTATGCAGCCATCAAAAAGAATGAAATCTTGCCATTTGCAATGACGTGGATGGAACTGGAGGGTATTATGCTGAGTGAAATAAGTCAATCAGAGAAAGACATGTATCATATGACCTCACTGATATGAGGAATTCTTAATCTCAGGAAACAAACTGAGGGTTGCTGGAGTGGTGGGTGGTGGGAGGGATGGGGTGGCTGGGTGATAGACATTGGGGAGAGTATGTGCTATGGTGAGTGCTGTGAATTGTGCAAGACTGTTGAATCAGAGATCTGTACCTCTGAAGCAAATAATACATTATATGTTAAAAAAAAAAAAGAAGAAGATAGCAGGAGGGGAAGAAGGAAGCGGGGGGAGTCGGAGGGGGAGATGAACCATGAGAGACTATGGACTCTGAAAAACAAACTGAGGGTTCTAGAGGGGAGGGGGGTGGGGGGATGGGTTAGCCTGGTGATGGGTATTAAAGAGGGCACATTCTGCATGGAGCACTGGGTGTTAGATGCAAACAATGAATCATGGAACACTACATCAAAAACTAATGATGTGGGGCGCCTGGGTGGCTCAGTCGTTAAGCGTCTGCCCTCGGCTCAGGTCATGATCCCAGGGTCCTGGGATCGAGCGCCTCGTCGGGCTCCCTGCTCGGCGGGAAGCCTGCTCCTCCCTCTCCCACTCCCCCTGCTTGTGTTCCCTCTATCAGTGTGTCTCTCTGTCAAATGAATAAATAAAATCTTTAAAAAACCCCAAAAAACTAATGTATGGTGATTAACATAACATAATAATAATAATAAAAGAATAAGGAAGTTCTGCCACACGTGAAAACATGGATGGACCTTGAGGACATTATGCTGAGTGAAATAAGCCAATCACAGAAAGACAAAAATTGTACGATTCCATGTGGATGAGTTATCTGAAATCGTCAAATCCATAAAATCAAACAGTGGAATGGCGGTTGTCAGGGGTGGGGTGGTGGAGTTATTAATTAATAGGCATAAATCTCAGTCAAAGAAGAGGAATAAGCCTTAAAGATGTGCTGTATGCTGTACATACAAGCAACAATAATTGTGCCCTTAAAAATTTGTTAAGCAGAAGATCTTATGTTAAGTGCTCTTTTCAGAATAAAATTTTTAAAAATGTAAAAAAAAAAAAAAAGACTTTTAGATGTGTAATGTCTCCAACATGATAAAACTTCTCACTCATGTCCCAGTCCAAGATGTATGTTTCTCAGTGAGTGGTGGTTTTTCTTTACACAGTGAGTCAGGGACCCACATTCCTTCCATCTGGCGGTCTGCCATCCCTGAAGGTCAGATTATCACTTGTATCCAGTCTGAGGAAGGGGTAAGAATGTGGAGGTGACAACGCCACGTAGATTCTGTAGGAGAGAATTGGTCACAGGCTACTTCTAGTCCAAGGTAGCTGAGAAATGTGACCTCGTGGGGCATCTGCTTCCCAGACAGAGGTGTGTTCTCTAGGAGTGGGGGTTGGGGGTTGGGATGGCTTTTGATAGACAACTATGTCTACTTGAGATTCCAGACTTAAGAATTTGGCCTGTCTGGGAACAGTCACATTTTATGAGATCTGAAATTATGCATATATGAAATTTTGTGACAAAAGTTAATAGTACTTCACTTTATGAGTCCACAATTGAAAATATTGTGAACCCAAACCCACTGTGAAAATTTCAGCATGAATCACATAATTTCACACTTGGTGGCCAAGTGCATTGCAAGCTGGCGGGGGTTAGGGGGAACCCCTTTGGACTGATAAACATAAATGCCCAGCATTCTCTTTTAGGATTGTTCTAGAATGATGTGAGGTCTTCAAGATATCAACCCTTCCACAGGAAGCAATCAGCCTTGTTTACCCGAAGTGTCCTTGGACTTATAATCATGTCACTGTGCCTAGCAGTACTCTAACTTGCATATCTAAACCACCTGTTTTGTCCCCAGTGTTAACATGATCACTGTCTAGTTGAGGTGCTTGTGAGCCATTGCTGTTGTCATTGCTTTCTAATTGTTATTGTTATCATCAGCAGCACCACTTATCTGACATTTACTGGGGCCAGACATTGACCTAAGTGTTCTGCTTAACTATTATCTCATTTAATAATCCTCACAAAACCTTTTAAGGTAAGTATATCACCCTCATTTAACCATTAAGCTAATTAATTTTAGACACCAGGATATAGTTCGTGGTGGAACTGAGATTTAAATATATTCTATCTGGTGCATTGCTTTTGCCTTTCTTCCACAATGTGGTATACATCAGACGAAGAGCAATATAGTGAGGGTATTTGACTTTTTGTTCTCAGATCTCTAGGATAAATTAACTCATGCATTTCTTGATCCTTAAATCACACTGTGGCGGTGTTTTCCTTCTCCTTTTAAAATCATTCCTGATCCTAAATACGGCCTCCTCACTTCTGAGCAGAGGCATTTTCTTTCATATGGTGCCTTTGCTCACAAATGCTTTAAACAACCTTTTCCTTACTCTTCCTTAGAACATGGGTCTCCTTTGTGAATGAATTTGCAAGCACCTTGAAGAGAATGGGGCACTGGGCAGTAACCGTTTTGGCTTTAAAGAGGAGAATCCAATCTCTTGTGACAGTGGCAGGATTGATAATTCTTGTGAAGGCAGTTTAGAAAGAATTCATCTATTACCATCTTTAGCAAGGCTTTTTTTTCCTATCCCGCACTACTAAGTCATCAGTAAACTGGTAAATGGATTTAGCTGATACGGATTTTCTCATTTGCTGGGCTTGCAAACCCATGTTGTCTTCAACAGCTCTTTTCTTGGTCTAGGTTCATTGAATCAGTCTTCAAAAGTGGTGAAAAGAACAAGCTTTCAAATCAGACAGCTCTGATGGGTTGGAATCCTGGCTCAGAAACTTCATAGCTATGTGTGATGTTTGAGAAATTACTTAATTTCTCAGCACATCAACTTTCAATTCTGCAAATAGAAAGGATGATGCCTAAAAGATTAAATAAAGCAAAACAAATAAAAATAGTATAATGTCAGGAGACTGGTAGGTCTCCCGTAGTTATTGCTACATTAATTTGTTGATAAAAATATCAGTTAGGAATGCAGCAGGCAACAGACAGTGTGAAAAATAGCTACAAAAACCAGGGTTGATTTTTCTCACCTAATAAGTCTGCAGATTAGTGGCTGCTGGTGTTATTCAGGAGCTCCCTGAGGTCGGCGCTATAATATCTGTGATTCTCTTGGTTTTGCCCTCATGTTGGCAAGATAGCTTCTGCAGCTCCAGATATCAAGGTGAGAGGAAGAGGGAGGTGTTAGTGGTATGGGTTTTATTCTCTACTATCAGGAAAACACAATTATGCAGAGATTCCCCAGCAGTTTTATGCTGATGTCTCATGAGCCAGACTGTGTCACGTGACCATCCCTGGCCGCAAGAGAGACTGGGGAAGTGATTACTTAGCCTTCCCAGCTTCCACAGAGGAGTTGGGCAGTGACACTGTTCATAGCCTCATATGGGGATAGGGGCAGCTTGGGAAGGGGGATAAAAAGTGTAAGAGAGGATTGCACGTAATGTTGTGAAAGCATGGTGAAAAATATGACCACATAGGAGTGGGGCTGAGGCTTCATTATCAGAGAGGGATGCAATGACATGTGGACATTGCATGCGTTTCATGCTTGGGACTTGGTAGAGACGTGGTGGGTCTGGAGTGTGTGCGTGTTTCTGTGTCTGGTGGGGGGCATGATGTAGTTGTTGGTGATGGGGGGGACTGTTAAGCCTGGACAAATAAGTTGGAACTAGATTTTGAAGGGCCTTATGCAGAGCAGAAAGCAATTTGGACTTTGTTTTAACGGGTTGGGGGGGTGGGTACTAGATGACTTTGAACAGGGATGAAGTAATGAACGTATGTTTTGAACAGGAGGGAAGAAATAATCAGATGTAGGTTAGGGATGATGAGGGATTGGGCTAAAGCTGGGAGAAAAAAAAAGAGGAAATAGCAGATACCTGTGGTATTTAGATGGTGGATATAACACAGTGTGTCCTAAATTGCTTGAAGAATACCAGGGAGGGAGAAGTTCAAAATAACCCTGAGATTTTTATCTTGGGTGCATGATGATGCCATTGAACAGAGAGAAGGAATCCTGGGAAAGAAGTAGGCTGGTGGGGAGAGGTAATGAGTTTGGTTTTTGACATACAGTGTTGAATAGATCTATAGGACTTCTGGACATTGGAAATTTAATTCTAAGGGCCAGAAGAGAGGTTGGTGGAAGGTATAGTTACAGAGTAATAGCTGTGAGATCAGCTTAGGGCAGCATGTAGAATGGTGGAAGCCAAAACTGAAGGGACAGGCAGAGGATGGGAAGAAACTAAGAGGGAGTGGCATTCTACAGGAGTGAGTGTCGAATGCTTTAGAGAAGTCATGCAGAAAGGAAGAGAAACCATTGACTCTCAACCCTCATTTATCTTTTTATTTGCCATGTCTCTTTGGAACCCTTGTCTAGACCCTACTTTCTTTGTTGTCTTCACCATTTTAGCTTTCTACTTAGTTTTGTACAAAGCAGCAAGTCATCTTCCTTTAAGAGAAGTTTCCAAAGATAAAATAATTATTAGTTTTTTTCTACTACAGAAGCAATATATGCTCATTTCTGAGAAGAAGCAGGAAATACTCATAGGTAAAAATAAGAAGAGCAAAACTCATAATCTTATTACCCAGCAATAACTACTGCCAGAATCTTGGTATGTATTTTTCTAGACCAGTATTTTCAGGCACATATGCAAACATATATAATTGAACATAAATCAGAACAGTCTGTACATGCAGTACTTCAGCCTCCTGTCTTAATACAATACACTGCATCATAAAAATATTTGCTGTATTAGTACTCATGTAACAGCATTGCTTTTCACAGATGAATAATATTCCGTGCAATGTGCTTGTAATTTTAAACAATGATTCCCTTAATGTTGGGCTTTTAGGTTTCTTCTAGTTTTCCCCTATTATAAACAGGGCTTCAGTGAACATCCTTATAAATAAATGTTGGTACCTTTCATGGATAAATGTTAATGTTAGGAAATATCTTTAGGATTAATGCTTAGACGGGAATCACTGGGTCTTCTGATACCCTTTTGAGAATTGCTCTTCGCTTCCTCCCACACTCCCAGATTTCTCAGAGGCCCCCTGATGGACTTCTCCTAGTTGCCTTTCAATTAATATGAAGGTGTGTCTTTGCTCTTCTCTGCATGTGACTCATTTTCATGATACAGAGGAGCCACCAATGAGTTTGGAGTGTTGCGAAGGGAGATCCAGAAGCAAAGGTCAAGTAGAACAGCAGCTCATCCTGAGAGCAATTTGATAATGCATTTCCAGTAAGGGAAGAGTTTGTCAATGAAGCAGGATCAGCAGTTACCCTCTGAAATCAAAAAGAGAAGAAACAGTTTAAATCCCTAGGGTGGGTGGGTGATTTAAGTTACCTACCTGAAATCATTTTCTGCTGTGTAGGCTATTAAGCTTTGAAATGTGTTCCTGGGTGTGACTTTGGAATCTTAATCTGGAGACCTTTAAGCATTTTTAGACTCTCTTTTGGCAGAAGTGGTTAAGTGGACTTGTGTTAGATGAGATGCTCGTCTCGGTGACCTCTTTGGGTTATTGCTAAGTGTATGAAGTCACTTCAACCTGGGGGATGTGCCATTATGCAAGGTTTATTGTACTTTGTTCAGGTGATTATCATTTAAGCCTGTTTTCTGTGTATGTTTGTGTGAATCACTCTATGGAGTAGATTGAAATCTGAAGTTATTTTTCCACTTCAATTCCTTTGTCCATGAATAGTGCTTCTTTGAGAAAGGAAATCAGTGTTGTTTATTGTTGCTACTCTTGTTTTCTTATAGCTGGGAGATTTTTCTATCAATACAAATTCCAATTCTTTATGAAAGATTACAGTCAGCCACATGTAATCTGTATATCCAGGGTTACTCTGACACCATTTTCAACCTCCTGCAAAAATCACTTCCATTTTAATCTGTTTCTTCCTTTCTTAAATTTTGGGCTTTCTTTAGAAATATTTTCATGTTTCCTCTTTCTTTGGGGCTAAATGCCTGAAGGAGAAAGTATAGGCGGGCAGCAGAATATTTTTTCCCTCTAAATAAAAGATCACAGAAGGTGCCTGAGGAGATTTAGACCTCAGGAAAACTAAAATGAGCATTTTAATTCACTCTTCTGGGACTGCTTTATATTTTGGGGGGCCTTTGTGAGTTTTTCTTTTTTTCCTTAGGTATTTTGTCAGAACTAATTTAATTTTCTAGTACTACAATGAGGGAAAATGATTAATAAATGAAGAAGATAGGGGTTTTGATTCAGGGAAATATGACCATATTGTGTTGGATTTTCCACATGGAAGCCTTTAATCAGTTGTGGAAAAATATTTAAAAGGTTAAGTTCTTCTGCCTTTTTGTGTTTCACATGAAAAATATGAAAGTATAGAACTACCAACTGCCTTTCCAAAGGTCCCTAGTTTCTTGTACCCTTGACTGATCTTTTTCCATCACTGATGCATGAGTTTGTGGTGCTCTCCCCTTTGAAAATTAAAGGTGTGCATTAGAGGGCTATGTACCCTCTTAAAATAAAGTTACTGGTTTCCCCAGAAAGAGACCACTTTGAGAAACGCTTGATCAGTGCAAATATGGACAACAAGGAAAGAAAAAAACTCATTGACCTGGGATTTTGGAGACCTGTGGTCTGTTCCTGACTGTGGAACTAGCTCTGAGGTCTTAGGTAACTCTTCATCATCCTGGGCTTTACCCTGTTCACAGAGGAGCTAGTTTGAGAGTCAGAGATCCTAGCTTCTCATTTGCGGCCTGCTGCTAAATTACTAGATTTATTTGTATAAGCAAGACTTTCTCCCATCATTTTCTCATACATATAATAATAGGAACACATACTCCCAAATTACAGACACATCCAAGTGAGCATTTAGTGTCAAGGATTATACAATTTCCTTAAGTGCCCCTAAATGCTCTGAGTGTATTTAAGTGTCACTTTTGAAATCACAAAACAAGTCCGAATTTGTGAAATGAGGAAGTGGGTATTGCTGATTACTAAAATTCTGGATTTTTAAAAAATTGAATCACTCAGTGGTGAACCAAATCATAGGAAGCAAATGATTACTTGGTTGAGAACCCAGCAGGTGGACAGGGGGCATGTGGGAAAAACGAAGAGGCAAAAGACAAAGAATTGGGCTAGGGTTCCTATCTGCTGTGAGGCTGAAAAGTTGGGTGAAATGTAACATTTTCTAGAGAGGTCTTGCATGTGTATGTTGTTCTCCCCCAGGTAAGGTCTTGCTTTTGTTTTTTTGTTCATTATCCACCCTTGATCCTTAACACCCTTTATCCCTTTTCAACTCTCCTCTTTTCTCTAATGTGTCCATTCTTAAAGGTACATATAAAATGTGTCATCTTGTTTTGTATTTTATACTATGGTTCTCACTTGGTTTCTTATTTTACCCCAAACTAGGTCTTTAATATCTATCCATGTTTTGCATACAGCTGGTTTGCTTCTCATAGCTGTATAATATTCCAAGTGTGCACCCATCACATTTATTGATTCATTTCCCCAGTGGTAGGCATCTAGAGTGCCTCCACCTCCCAGCTATCACAAATGTTGCTCCATTGTGTCAGAATATCTTCACGGGTTGAATTCCTGGTTATAGCATATGTACATGGTGTAAATACTGCCACATTGTTTTCCAGAATGGTTATACCTGTTTATCTTATATCAGCAGTGCAAACAGATTTATGAAAAACATACATGAGATCATTCTTACCATCACTTGAAATCATCCCCCTAATGGGATTTATTTGCAGTTCTCTTCTTAATAGTAAATTTGAGCATCTCTTGTGTTTGTTAGCCTTTTTGTTTTCCCCTTCTGTGATGTGATGTGATGTGTGCGTGTTTAATTTTGGATAATTTGGGAGGCTGCCCTAATTCTTAATAGCTTCCTTATCTATCTAAAGGAGTCAGCTATTAATCTCATTAGTAACTTATTCTTAATAAAGGCAAATAATTAGTGGGATCCCTTTTCCACCCCACTCCAACCAGCGAGGGTAAAGGCTTTGTTACCACCAGTTTCTAACACCAGTTTCCAGGCATCTCATCATAGTTAAGTTTGACAGTACTAGTAGATGTGTTGGTCTGATAGAGACTAACTTCTCATGATGCTAATTTCTTGGATATATTTGTTTAAGATTTTTTCATTTTGTCCTATTTAAAATGAATAATAGGAATAGATGCTTCAAATCACAGACACATTCAAGTAAGCATCTAGAATTCAGGGTGATAAAATTTCCCCTTTTCCTGGTCTGTCATGTAAGGAGCTTAGAGTCCTGTCTACACAAGAACAAAGATGAACAAACTGGAAGTCAACAGCTTTTCTTAGATTGATCAGGGAACCAAGGTCACAGGGCAAACCACTGCCCCCCAAATTGGAGTGACAAGTGAATACAGAGAATCACTACTTATCAGAGCAGAAACCTCTGCAGGAACCAGTGCCAGAGTAGGAAAACCTAAACTGTAATTGATGAATTGCTGAAGGCTCAGTGTGGAAAAGTCTGAGAGTTAAAAGCTCCAGGGGACCGTGGTCTTAGAGGAGCTACTACACTTCTCTCTTTTATCTCCAGAAGGACTGTCAGGCTCTCATAGTGAAGATGGAAGAAAAATCCCCTTGTGCTTCTGACAGGGGGAGGGGAAAGCTAACTATTTTGAATTATGCTAGAGCATTCTGTTCTGCCTGCCCTGAAGAGAAACTATTTCACTGAAGCCTAATGGACTGGTGTTATACCAAAGTCTAACCTACCTGGAGGAAGGGAAGCCTCCTCTCGCCTTACTAAGAAGGACAGGGTGGGGACTGAGAAGCATGTATTAAGGTCATTGTCCAAGGGCACAGGCCCAGTGAAAGTTTAAGACCTAATCACAGGACTACAGAAAGTTTCCCCTCTTTGTATACCTCACCACTACCCCACCAAAGGCCTATTTACTACACTTAGTTTTACCCAGTACATCATGTCCACCTTTCAATAAAAATTACAAGGCATACTATAAGGAAAAAACACAGTGTGAAGAAACAGAGCAAGCATCAGTATTAGACTTAGATCTGGCAGGGATGTTGGAATCAGAATCTATGTGATTCTAACTATGATTAATTTGCTAAGGGCTCCAATGGAAAAAGTAGAAAACATATAAGAATAGATGAGTAATGTAAGCAGAGAGATGGAAAGTCTAAGAAAAAATGAAGGACATGCTACAAATCAAAAACACTGTAACAGAAATGAAGAATCCCTGTGAGAGACTCATTAGTAAAACTTAAGTACCTCTAAGTGTTTCAATTTTATTCAAATGTCACTTTTGAAATTATAAACAAGTCTAAACTTTACTGTAATACATTCCACTTCTGGTCATGCCGTTCTTTAAAACGTTCAAGGAAGAGAAAAAGAGAGCTTGAGAAAAAATAGGAAGGGGCACACTGCCTTTGGATACATAATATGCAACTAGAAATTGATTTTGGGTGAAATTGTCAAAGTGTTCTATAGAAGTTATTTGGTGAGAAATATTTTTGCCTTAATGAAGATGAATTCAGATCATGGCATGAAGGATTCTGACATTAGCTATAGAATTTTGATACCTAAAATTGGGGAGGTGTGAATATGAACATTATAAGAAATAAAAAGTTCTAAAATATCAAAATATCTTAGTTATGATTTATAACACTCTTTTTGTCAGCATATTATATCAACACTTTTTTTCTGGAGAATTTTTGCATTTCATGCATGATTGCTCCTTGATTTTAATTGACAGTAGCCATTAACTGTGTCTGGCTATGCAGAGATTGAAAATTTAAGAAAAGTAGGAACAGAAAAGAAATATGTTAGAAGCATTTTATGTTGGGATAGTAGCAAGGCACATCATTAATATACTGTTTTTATGTTATTATTTTTTTAATTGAGATCGTCTAAAACATACTCTTGTATACCTTTCTTTTGTCAATCACATATTGTGGGCATCTTTCCAAGTCATCACAAATAGATTTGTCTTATTCTTTACTCATTTCATGGATATACACTAATTTGTCCAACCATTGCCCTATTTATGCTATTGCCTATTTGTTAGCTTATAGGTAGAGTGCCTTGGTAAACATAATTATACAATAGGTCTTTAAGTAGTCATGCTTCTGTAGGGTATATTATAAATGTGAGATTAGAAAGTCATGGATTGTGGACATTTACCATGTTGGTAGTGATGGTCAAATTTCATCCAAAAAAAGATGTTATAGCCTTCTTTCCTCTAAGATCAAAGTGCCTGTATCTTACACATTTGCCATCACCCAGCATGGTCATTTTAATTTGTGTCAATCTAGTAGACTTTAATTGGTATCTGGAGGCTCTGGTTCAAAATGCTAGACTGATGACCTGTATCTAACTCTTCTTCTGTCCATTAAAATTGTAGAAAAAGTATTTTTAAAAAGAATGAAACTGTAAGGAGAACAAGTAAAGGTACTGCCAGTGGCCAGAACTTTGGAAAAATATGTGGAAGATGGAAAACAGATGTGATTGGACTATTGGCAACAGCCCAGTGGAAACAAAACCCAGAGCAGCTTCAAACCAGGGGTCAACAAAGATAGATAGAGTGGGCCATGGAGCAATCATTGCAATTGTTCATTATGTATAATGGTATTTCTAACAGCTTGGAACTTTGGTCATTCCTCTTAGCCCTTGTTAATTAGAACTGCTCAAAGGAAGGGGTTTTTGCCCCTTAGCTAAGGCTAAAGGACTTTCTTAAAGAAAGTGATTGGTCTTAGGACAGATCCCAGAGAGAATATAGGAGTCTATGAGTGAAGTGGAGATATGTGTGTAGGAAATCCTGATCTTTACAACAGACATGCCAGGGAAAACAAGAGGTACAGGTAGGTGCCCAGGAAGGAAATCTAGCAAACTCTTCGATCCCTACAATAACTGTGGCTGCCCCTACAGCCACAATTTTTACCACAATGTTTGCATACCCCATGTCCAACCATAATCCAGGATGCATGCCTCTTGACATACTCCCATATTCTATTGACTACCTAGAAACTGTACTCAGCCTTTCCATTCAAGGGAGAGATGCTTGTGTAAGCAGATGTATATATGCAGCTTTAAAGTAAATCTACTCTACCTCTCCTAAACCTTATATTGAAAAATATGAATGGACAAACAAGGTTTAGCAGGTATTTGATGAAAACCAAGAAGAAAAGCATGAGAGAGCAAGGATGAGCAGAACAACTCCTCTAAATTAAAAGAAATGATTCAAGTAATGGGCAAAAAATTCAAATTCATGTTCTCCGAATAAATAAAGAGCTTTCATCCATAAAACAGGAGTTTCTGAAAATAAAAAAAATAGATTGCTGACATTAAAACAAAAATCAGTCGATGGGCTAAATAATAAATCAAGTGGGATTGAAGACCTTGTTGGTGTTCTTGAAGATGGAATCAAGGAAACCTTCCACACTGTACAGTAACAAAAGACAGAGTCAGAAAATCAGGAAATAGTGTTAAGATGAGAAGCAGATGTCTAGGCATCTAACGATTCTAATGGGAGTTACAGAAAGAGAGTAAGAAAGAAGAGAGGTTGTAGCTAAAATATAATAGAAGAAAGGGTTTTTTTTTGTTTTTTTTTTTGGTGGAAGAAATCTAACTCTTTACATTGGAAGGTTTCAGTAAGTGCCAAGCAGAATGAAGGAAAAGAAAACCCGGTGCTAACTTAGTAGATTTCTGTTTGTTCAGCTTTTTTACCTTTAGATAGCTCCTCTACCATATACTAGAACTGGCCAATTAATGCTTCTTAGGGGATCCATAGAGAAGCTGGGAGAGACTAGTTCTTATCCTTTCTGAGGTCTCTAGTGCTTAAGCACCCAGTGACCACTCTCTTTTAAGGAGAGTATCAGCCTAAGAAAGAATCCAACACATAGGAGGCCAAGTCCGAAGATGGAAAGAAAGAGACCCAGACCTAATAACCTTGTTTAAACCATCCGTATGGCCACATCTGATTTTAACACTACCCCTTAGGCTTCCCATTATGAACTGAGTAGTTGGAGATGGGATTCTGTCACAAAAGTCATGGTAAAATACTTAATATCTCCTAAGGGTATTCTAGGACTGAGGATTAAGAGAAGATCCTAGGGCGCCTGGGTGGCTCAGTCGGTTAAGCGACTGCCTTCGGCTCAGGTCATGATCCTGGAGTCCTGGGATCGAGTCCCGCATCGGGCTCCCTGCTCGGCAGGGAGTCTGCTTCTCCCTCTGACCCTCCTCCCTCTCATGCTCTCTGTCTCTCATTCTCTCTCTCTCTCAAATAAATAAATAAAATCTTTAAAAAAAAAAAAAAGAGAAGATCCTAAAAACTTCCAGAGAGAAGAGGAAATGAATTATTTACCAAGGTATAAGAATTACAGTGATATTCTACCTTTGATCAGTGACCCTGTGTGATAGGAGATAGAGAAGCGGTGTCTTCACAATGCAGGGAGGGTGGGGAAAGGTTTTGAAGCTAGAATTCTCCCCTCAGCCACATTAACAATTAAGCCTGAAGGCAAAATAAAGATTAATGGGAGTGCAAAAATTTAGGCAGTTCATGAGTAGATTATAATAGTATTTCAGTGATATGAAAAAGGAATAAGGCTTAAGAGAATTGAAGGAAGCTAGAAAGGAGGTAAAAGGTCATTTGGAGTGGGTGCCTGAAAACATCTCCAATTGGAAGTGATTTATGTATTTCTTGTGTACCACTCCTCTTGGTTCTTAAGTGAATAGTATCTACACATTTAGAAAAAAATCATGGGAAATACTCTATTGGTTTTCCATTTTCAGAATCAACCAATATGGACAAAGCACAGAGATGTGCTTAACTTTTATATGAAGACAAAATGCATATGCTTTAGAATGCAGTCATAGCAACTGGGGACAAAGTGATTTGCTGTAAACAATTATGGAATAAGTGTAACTGCTCTGAGGAAAATCTGGTGGAGTGGTGTCTGAATAGAGAAATGACTAGACTAGGAGTCCACCTTAGAAATAGGGCAGAGGGAAGATGGGGACACATTGGTTGGGAGCATTGTTGTGTGTGACCTGAGACAGCCTCCTCAGAGGAGAGGCTTAGGTGTGCCAAGCCAGCCGGCTGGGACCAGTGTTTGCTCTCCAGGAAAGCATTCAGACCATTAGCCTGTCCTCATTTTCTCCCTCCTGAGGCCCAGTCATTACCCAGGATTGAATATGTCGTTTTGTTGTCTGGGGTGGTTTTGGTTAGAAGATGCAGAATGTAGTCACTTTTCTGAGAAGGAGTATTATATGTGATAAAATGATGCCTTTTTAATGGACTGGTGTTTTATCTTAAATATTTAAAAAGAGAAAGGGAGGGAGAAAGCTGAAATGTCCCGCTTTCATTTTCCTCATGTGAAATCTGTGTGAAAGGGCTTAGCCTCTTTCCAGAGAAATAAGAATCTAACTCACAAAGTGCATAAACAACAGAAAAGAGAAACAAAAAAATGCCAATTGGTGATTAAAGGAGAGAAGTTCAGTATTTTTTGACTGTATGGCAAAAGCTTATATTTTCAAGAATAAACATTTCTAATGAGGTCCAAAGACTAAAGGGCAAAAAGAAAATGGCGGAGTAAAGACTTTAATAATCCAAAACAGCTAGGGAGAAATGAAGACCGTTCTAAAGCTTGATGCGCACCATAGCAACTCAACTGGTTGAAAGATGAAAAATTCAGCCTAAATGTTGGTTTGTTTTTTTTTTTCTTTCCCTGTACCATAGCAAATGACTTCTTCCATGTTACCCCTTTCTTCTTCTCAGTTGCTAAAAATTTGGCGTCTCTGACTTCAGATACTAAAAGGTAAAGGAAATATGAAATCTCTAGGACATGAAATGGACTTTATCTCAGGCCAGGGTTGGGCAAAGGAGAAGGAGTGGAGTCCACGTCAAGTGAGGAACCCAGGAAGGTCCCAGAGCTGTGCTACCAAGAGTAGGCACTCCTGCTCCTGTTCCCGGAGTGTCATCCAGGGACAACTTTATGAAACCCAACATGGGAAACCCACACATGAATTAAATCGAATATAGGAAGAAGCATGGGGAATGTTTTAAAAATCGATGTATTAAAACAAAAGAATGATCACGGATCTGCTTCTACGAAGGAGTTCATTAACCAGAAAAAATGCTCGGTGAAAGGCCACGGGAAGAAGAGATGGGAGCGGAGAAAAGCCTCACACAGCTCTTAGGTGCATGTACTAGCCCTGCTAGGATCATGGTGGTGAATGGCCTTTTTTAAGAGAGAACATTCTGGAGATTTATAAGTAATACCACCTAAGAGTTCTTGGAAATCTTTGTTAGTATATGACCTCTCAAACATATCAACGGGCATATTTGACTTACACAAAAAGACATGGAGTCTGTGGAGAAAGGGGGTGATCCCTCAAATAACAGCTGATATTTAGAGAGTCCTTCCTTTGTGCTGGGCACTGTGCTGAGTGCTTTTGATGTATCAGCCCATGTAATTCTTATTCTAGTCCTAGGAAGGAGGGGGCCTTGTACAGAGGAGGCTTTGACAGGTGGAGCAACTTGCCAAAGATCTCACCAGAAAGCCCCAGACCAGGTGTTTTTGTCAGCTCAGGCTGCTATGGCAAATATCAAAGACTGGGCGCTTAAACAACATGGTTATGGAGCCTGGGAAGTCCAAGATCAAATTGCTGGCCGATTTGGTTCCTGGTGAGAGCCCACTTCCTGACTTGTAGACAGCTGCCTTCTTGCTGTGTCCTCCCATCACCTTCCTGGGTGTGTGGGCACAAAGAGAGAAATCTCTGTCTTTTCTACTTAGAAAGGCACTGATCCTGTCATGAGGATCCCACCCTCATGACCTCATCTAAACCTAATTACCACACAAAAGCCCCACCTCCAAATGCCATTGCATTCGGAGTTAGGACAACATATGAATTTGGGGGAACACCAGCATATTCATTCCTTTATATTGGATTTTGAACCCAGACCTTTGAGTTGAGAGCCATGCTTTGAACTAGTCTGTTACTATTATGTCATCATTGCTGCTACCGTTATAGTATTAGAAGCAATATTTTCCCTTGATAAACAGGAATTTTACCAAGGCAAGGAGTAACATAACTTCAAGGACCTACGTTTCTTTTCGCCTCAGCCTCAAATAAAATAATATTTAATAAATGAAACTTAAAATAACACTTGTCATATCTGAGTACTTAATGCATGCTGGGTAATGTGCTTTTTGTGTATCGTCTCATTTAATTATGTTAGCAACTGCGGCACCTGCGTGGCTCAGTTGTTAAGAGTCTGCCTCCGGCTCAGGTCATGATCTCAGGGTCCTGGGATCGAGCCCCACATCGGGCTCCCTGCTCAGCGGGAAGCCTGCTTCTCCCTCTCCCACTCCCCCTGCTTGTGTTCCCTCTCTCGCTGTCTCTCTCTCTATCAAATAAATAAATAAAAATTTTAAATTATGTTAAGTAAAATGATTAAGGAGGCGAGTCAGCATCACACAGCCTGGTTTCCAGTGCCACTTCTGCCATTTACTAGCTGGATGTCCTTGGCAAGTCTTCTAATTTCACTGAACCTCAGGTTCCCCATCTATGATATGGCAATAATAGTCATACCACCTTCATCCTAAAGTGGTGGGGCTTAAATCACTAATCAGAATAATGTCTGGAACATAGTGATTGCTCAAGTGTTAGCTTTTCAAAAAAATTATTCCCATCTCTAGGTGAGAAAACTGAGATTCAGAGAAGTTAAATCACATGCCAAGGGCAATGCTTCTTATGTAGCAAACCTGGGATTGTAATCCCTAGATACTTCAAGGCTCAGTCCTTGCTCCTAAGCCCTTTGCTTTAATGACATCCTAGGGTCTGGCCTTACAGCTCTGTTTTCTAAAGACCATTCAGGGTGCTCCCCCC
Organism: Mirounga leonina; assembly: GCF_011800145.1. Lineage (NCBI taxonomy): Eukaryota > Metazoa > Chordata > Mammalia > Carnivora > Phocidae > Mirounga > Mirounga leonina. Next base: position 14,554,634 of record NW_023270268.1, on the reverse strand, counting down.
GCCCCCCACGTATTTAAACTCTGCCATGGATTGTCTATGAACAGGTTGCCTGGTGTGCCTGGGCATGTCAAGGTTAAGGCAATGAATAAATTAGGAAATCGACACAGTTGCAGGTGACCCATTTTTAAAGATCGAATTTAAAAGCACTTTGTCTTCAAAAGAAACTGGATTAAGCGGAACTGCCCTGTTTAGCTAAAACATGGACCATTATTTGAAGAAGCATTTAGGATATTTTATTTCCAATGGTGGCTTGTTCTTAAATGCATAATGTTAAAGAAGAGAGCAGAGCTTTTAGTTTTAGTGACTTTGAAGTTAAAAAAAAAAAAAAGCACTATAGATTCTATAATCCATATCCAAAGTGCAGAATAGCATGAAGAAGTACAAATAAAGCATGTCCTGAATTGTTATATTCAGGGGAATCTCTTTGTAAGGTAGCATTAAAGGGAGGTGTAATGAGCTCTTTATAGGTTAACTATATGACCTTAGGCTTTTATTTTCTGTAATTTTTTGCTTTTTTAAAATGTTTTGGGAAACCATCGAATATTAGAGACCATAAGTTGGATAATGATGTACATTTAACTAAAAGGAAAAGGATCTAACTCATCCAATGACGATGTCCAGACTTTCTGCCCCAAACCTGCTGGGGATCTCATCACAGGATGGCATAAATTTTGTGAATTTGTCACATTCTGGGACCAATCCCAGTAGGTTCAGAACACTTATTTGTCAGTACACTGTGAGTGATTTCTTCTCTTAGATGTGGACTCAAACTCACAAACTCCTGATCATAATATATAAAGCCAGAAAGCCATCTGATGAACATACAGCAAACCATACTTGCCAAAGGCGTAGACACATGCCACTAGCCAACCCATTACCTCCCTGTAGGCACAGACAACAAATTTCAGTCAGCTGGTTGTGAAGCTGTAACCAGCCAAGATGAGTGAGTTACATATTTTAAATATTCAGTGGCATGAGGCTAAGGTGGTTGATTATATTAAGTCCACCAAAGAGTGACACTTGCCACCAGCACCAGATTCCTTAATTAGCACTTGGCTGGGCACTGCTCTGCATGACCTTGGGCAAATTACTTGCCTCACTGTGTTCTCTATCCATAAAAATGTATGAATAAATGCTTCAGCAAAGTGCTTGAACCATGGGAAACCATTGTTTTTTACCATCCATGCCTTAATTGCCCAACAGGCTCTTTTTTTTCACATAGAAATCATCTATCTCTTCTATCTCTTTAAAGTGACTTTCTATATCTCTGATTTTAAAAGCTTAACTCACAGAGGAAAACAGCTTCCCTACTTCCAAGTTCTGGTAGGTTCCAGGTAAAGAAAACAAGGATAATGAGGCCTTCTCCCCCCCCCCCCCCCCCCCCCCCCGCCAAGGACGTCTATGTAGCCAATAGATTGTTAAGGCTCTTTTGGTGTTGATAAAACACATAGCATTCTGTCAAAAGTCTGTAGAAAGGGGACCTGCTTATGTAAATTATCCATTTAACTTCCCAAAACTCAAGTATCCTCTGGTGGTGTAGTTTCTTTTCTTTTCCTGAAATATTTGTAATCTAGATAAAAAGCATCACCTTGTCTTGAGTTTTCCCCAAGTATGTTTCACTTTCCTATGGAACAGAGGGTGGGCATCGGCTTTGCTGCTCCCCCACCCGCCAGTCGAACCTGCTGCCAGAGAACAAAGGGTAGACAACAACAGGGCCTTCATGCTGCAAAGACAATGGATAGTAACGGACACCTGCTTGATAACCATTATTGTGCTGTGGTGTTTAATTCAGCCGCCTCTGGTTTTAGCTTTTTATTAGAAAACAACCTTTGCATCCCTCTGTAAATCTTCTACCTCTTTTCCCTCTTGGCCTCAGACTGTGTACTTAGAAAGCATTACCCTCCGTTTGGGGTCAGACATTTGCTGGGGAAATATATGAGCCAATCTCTTTCAGGATAAGGAAGCCATTACCCATGGTAATGTGGAGTACGACTCATAATTTAGTATTTTATTTTGAGAGTTTGGCGGCCATTTACTTGTTTTCATCCAAATCAAGGAGTTAGAGTTTCAGAGTAAATCATTTTCCTGTTAAGAGTCTTGATTTCCCAGTGTTTCCCCTTGACGTTTCTGTGAAATGTGTTATCCTGGATTAGTACAAAATCAGGCACCAATGCCTCAGCATTAAATATCACACGGCTGTATTAACTTTTTATGAGATGAAGCTGAGCTGCAAAACATTATGTGTGGATTTTGGAGAGGATTGTTTCTGACTGGTGAGTTATGATGACTGAGTTTTTATCTATAGTACTAGAGTAGGGCTGATCGGATGAATGCATTTTAGGCATATAAACCTGAATTATAAAGACGAGAAATATGTTCTCATTGCACGCAGTTCTTTGTGGGTAATGGTGTAACTGTATGAGTTTTTTAAGCTATTGAAATATACTCTGGATGATTGGAAAAGGCTTATATTTCTTGATTCCCTGGGATACTAATATGCATATCTCTGAAAGGAAATGGAATATAATGGTCTTGCCAGGGCTGTCTGTAGTTGATGGGACACCCAGCGCCATCAAATCACGGGCTGCACTAAATGTGATTAGGAGCTGTCACAATACATTTAGCCCTCATCGGTTAGAGAGAGAATCTGGGCCAAAGGTCATTCTCTACAGCAAAGTGGGCATTTAGTGCTTTTATTTGCACTAATGGTAAATGATAGTTAATGAAAATCATTTATAAACCTTGTCCAAACCAGTGTTTCTCTACTGAAAACGGCGGCTGGCTGCCTCTTGGAAGGGCTGTAATTGCAATACGGTTGACGCCATGTGATAGTAATTGGGCTCACAGCTTAATGAACTCTGTGTCCGGGAACTCATTTCCACATAGTGGGAAAACAGGCTGAGGTAACAGCCCTCCCTGATGGGAACTCAGACTCCGGCTTCGTCGGGTGGACCTTTGTCACTTTGCACTTTGAAGTGAAATATTAGCACCTTTGAAATGATGTGCCCAGTCCGAGGCCTCATACTTTTGGATTGTGGTTGACACATACCCTAATGATGATTAATAGCCTTTTCAAATATACTAGTTGTTTTAAAGGTCATTTAATCTTTATGTAGCAGCTTAATTGAAATTTTATCCTTCTTATACACCTGGTGTTCATTTGGGGGAAGAAAAGATGCGGTCGCTGCAAGCTGATGAGAAATAATTTATTTGGCATTCCTCTCTTTCCTCAGGTTTTCACTTTATTCATTTGAAAAAACTTTACCTTCGTTTTACTTCTTTTGCAGTAGTTGTGGTAAAGTTTCTCCCGGCGAATCCAATGCTTGGCAGCTTCTTGGCTTGATTCCATTTCATCAGCCAACCGCCGGGAGGCAGCGCCCGGCCGCTTAGCCTTACCTTTGGAATCACAGACGTCTGAGCAAGAGAATGGTGACCCACTTGAAGGACAGGTATTTTGAATGAAAGTGTTTCTGAGGACTTTCAGCGGTCTGTAGAAGACTCAAGATTTGGCGTGATTTATACAGAAGACCTAATAATCACTAATGTTTATTGAGTCCTTACTCTATGCTAACCCCTGCGCTACGTCTTTCATGTGAATTAACTCATTGAATCTTTGCAAGAATCCTATGAGGTCTGTAGGGCCTCCCCATTTTACAGATGAGGATGTGGGAGAGACGGGTTACATTACTCCCCTCAAGTCAGGTGGCTAAGAAGGAGGACCCTGCTTAGCCGATGTGGCATTGTGTGCAAATTAGGGGAAGGCTCTCCCTCTGGTGACGGCTTGGCTGGCACAGCACAGGATGGATGGCAGCCCCTGTCTGCACCCGTGCGGCAGCCTGGCCGGTGGGGGACAGACCCTGAATCTGACTGCGACAGGTGCAGCGGTGCTGTCCAGTGGAAATAGAGTGCCATCTTAACTTTTCTAGGGGCCACATTTTAAAAAGAAACAGGCAAGAAGATTTTTAAGGATGCATTGTATTTAACCTAATAGATTCAAAAAGTTATTTCATTTGAGACAGAGAATGAGAGACAGAGAGCATGAGAGGGAGGAGGGTCAGAGGGAGAAGCAGACTCCCTGCTAAGCAGGGAGCCCGATGCGGGACTCGATCCCGGGACTCCAGGATCATGACCTGAGCCGAAGGCAGTCGCTTAACCAACTGAGCCACCCAGGCGCCCCAAAAAGTTATTTCAACCTATAATCAATATCAAAACTATTGAGATACTTTACATTCTGTTTATTTTATTTCTATTTAACCCTTCACACCCATTGGGCATATTATACTTCTCGTATTTTTTCAGTTAGTACTTAGACCCATTTCAAATGCTCAGTAGCCACATGTAGCTGGTGGTTCAGACAGTTCTAGAGCCCCAGGTCTTCACCTCCCAACCCCAACTGATTCTGAAAGAATAAGCTGAATTCCCTCAAACCGTCCTCAATTAAGGAAACCTTATAAGAAACACTCAAGTAGATCAGAAATTCCAAACATGGTTCCCTCTGGCTGCTATCAGGGTAATTATGAAAGCTTTGTTTTTGCATACAAAGGGTACATCAGCACTATTGTTAATATAGTCACATCTTGGTGATACATAGTCTGAGTATCTATATTAATGGGTTGTCAGATTCTGTGGATCCTTTAGTTGCTGTCCTTTTGCCATTCCTTCTGTCCTTTGCATTTCAGCCACGGGATGGCAAAGATCTCCAGAGGCATTAAGACCCAAATCAAAAAACTTTCCAAAATCTCAGCATCTCTAATAAGAGTAATGTGGCCCCGAAGCTTAAAGACATTTCTGGATGACTGGTTCAAGGACTTTCAATGATGTTTATACTCTGTAGAGTTAGACAAAGTTACCAGAGGCACAAAAACACAGGCGGAGCCTAGTTTCTTGTCTTCTTACGGTGCCTGCTAGCATGATTTAATTAATTAAATCTAGTTTATGGAATTTTTTTCCCTTAAATAATCTACTTCATTCTTTTTGGTAATAGGGTATGAATCAGACTGAATGTCATCAGTCTATAACTGGTCATATCTTTTCGGAAAATGTTCAAGATTCTTTTGAAACTCTCTGGGAAGTGGTGACATCACTTAAAAGGGTTTGTAGAGCTTTAATTACTAGTTGATTACTACGGTTGCAGACTGGGAAACCTGCCATGTGATGGAGAGCGGTACTTGGGTGGCCTGGCCCAGTTTTCTTGAAGCAGGGACAGTTGTGAGTAGTGCACCGTTTGGGGAAGAAGACAGGCCTTAGGATCTTAGGTTTGGTATGCCCTCTCTTTGTTTTCTTATCAATACCATGGGAGAATGAGCCCTGCTACCTGGGATTATCATGAAGAACTAATGAGAATTTAGGTAAAGCATCCAGCTTTGTGCCCAGCAGAGATTAGACAATCCCTAAATTACAGCCATCGTCATTACTAATAGAAACATTTGGCTTATTTTTTTGAGTTGGTTATGCTTTTTTTCCCGACAAAAGGTAACTGGTATCATTTATGGTTTATTTTTAAAGAAAACTATTTTCTAGTTCTCAGGGTCATGATCTCACTATACAGCTGTGTTATTAGAAACACAATAGTATCTTTCTCAGAAAAAGGATGAATTGAGAAGTTATCAAAATAAATTAAGATGATATTAATTATATAAGACTAATGAGAAGCATTGGATAAGAAATAGAATTTTTAGTGTCATGAGAGTAGAAAGATTGCTTAAAAATCCAAAAACATGTATATATTTTCCCTGAAAAATGGTGTTAAAAGATATTATGATTTCTTTTTTTTCTTTCCCTTTTCCCTTTTTTAGTCTTCCTTCCCCTTTCTTCCTTCCTTTCCTTCCTTCCTTCCTTCCTTCCTTCCTTCCTTCCTTCCTTCCTTC
>NW_023270268.1:14433083-14548757 GCF_011800145.1 Mirounga leonina | reverse complement strand
TTCCTTCCTTCCTTCCTTCCTTCCTTCCTTCCTTCCTTCCTTCCTTCCTTCCTTCTTTCTTGGAAGGAAATGGGTTTGGTTGGTGGGAGGTTTGGGCTTGGGGGTCTTCTGTGTGAAACAAGGAGTTCTGTGACTATAAAAGTTTAGCTTCCAGATCACGGTGATATGGGTGGATTATGACTGTGCAGATATTTTTATTCAAGAAGTACTATTAGTCTGACCTACCAAGGTCTGGATAATGTGTATAAAATTCAAATGCTCCTTATCTTAATTTGTATGTGCTATTGAGCTGTGTTGCTTAACTCTTTGGAGTGGCTACCAAGCATCTTTTATAGAATGAAATGCATTTTAGAGTAAGAGTCAAAGAAATACAAGCACTGAGATGCAGTTGGACACCACATCAGTTAAGAGACTCTTAGGTAAGCAGCAGATCCCAATTCTGTCCAAGTTTTGGTATAAAAAGGGAGTTTAGAACAGGGACACTGAGTAGATAGGAGGATAGGTAGTAGAAGACCGAAGGAGGATGCTTGGTAATAGATTGGGAACAGGTAGTTCTTGGCAGCCAACGTTAGGATCCAGCATTTAGAGTGTGTTTTACCATTTATGATCTTGTGGCACTTTGCTCAAAATTGGGAGTTACAGTAAAGTGTCCAGCAGCTGCCCCTGGGATTCGTTGGGGTGCCTGGCTTTATAGTTCCACCATGACTGGAGAGTACATCTGGATGCTGAGTTTCCAAGGCAGTCAACCAGGGCATGTCCACTACAGGTGCAGTTTCCACTTAGGAGCCACTGCTGTTAACAACTGCTTCCAACTGTCTGAATTTTCCTGCGGCTCTTTCTAGTGCTGATGCCCTAATTCACCTTGCCCCCTTTCATATAGTTAGAAGGTCTGTGGCATACTCAGCTGCCATGTTGCAGGTGTTTTGGTCTTCCAAAACTTTGACCTTGTGTGGCAGGCCACAGTCTCAGCAGCTGTTGAACATTTCTCTGTGGAATGGTGCTGTTCCCCTTCCAGTTTTCCTGTTGTCTATCTCTCATATGCCAAAAAAAAAGCAAGAGAGATAAGAAAGAACAAGTGATACTGCAATTTAAGTCTACATCTGTAAAATCAAAACACAGCACAATTTATAATTATCTTTACACACTGAGCTTCTCTTGGCAATTAGTAACGTAGTTTTATCCCTCTTCTTATTTTCTGTAACACTCCTACACAGACACACACACACACACACACACACAATGACATGATTATGAAACTCTCATCGAGGTGATTTTTTTTCCTCAGCCATGAAATCTGATCAGTGCCTTTGTAAGTCAGTGCCTGTGGACGGTGTTGAGCATGATTGTGTGGTTGATGGAAACAGTGGCGAGGCTGGCATGGGGTTTCCCACACATCTCTTTGAGGTGCTGCAAAGATAACTGTGACATTGTAATATAGTGTCAAAACACATTATGATTCAGAGAGCATTTTGTATAATGTTAGGCACATAATAGGAGGTCAATAAATTCATGTTCCTGATTGACTGATGCGGCACCTGTAGTGCGTAATTATTCATTTTTCAGGACAGTGATTAGGACCTAGCTGGTAGTAGAAATTGTGAAATACCGTAATTTTGTTAGAGTTGGTTCCTTCGATTCTTTTGCCATTTTTGAACTCCTTCAGCCATAGCTGTGGGAATAAGACATTCTCAGATGAAGATATGAGGCAAAGGATATGAGTAGAAGACACAGGTTCTGTCACAGTGTCAGGTCCAAATGGTCATATATTCTGAGGAAACCAAGCCAAACCCTAAACTGCACTAGAAATTCCTGCATATGTCCCCCCAAAATCGTCAGTAACTTATAGAACATGGCTCTGTTTTTGTAGGCTGTCATCTATTTATCTCCTCGTGATTTTCCTTAGATAACTCTTGTTCTGATTTTCAGACATGAGTGTGTGAACCCACATCTCCACAAATGGGGCTCTGTTAGTTTTAAGCTGAGGAAATGAAAGCTGTTGGTGAAAAAGAGATGTTGGTTATTGGGAACCTGCCATCATGGGGGTAATTTTATTTTTTATTATTTATTTATTTTTAAAGATTTTATTTATTGGAGAGTGAGACTGCATGCACGTGGGGGGTGGGAGCAGAGGGAGAGAGAGAATCTCAAGCAGACTCCCCACTGAGCCTGGAGCCTGATGTGGGGCTCAATCTCATGACCTTGAGACCATGACCTGAGCCGAAATCAAGAGTCAGATGCTTAAACCGACGGAGCCACCCAGGTGCCCCCATGGGGGTTATTTTAATCTCTTACCCACAAATGGGTAAGAGATTACCACTTTCAGTGGCTAATGATAGGAAACTGAACATAACCAATAACCAATTCAAGAGAAATGAAATGTGTTGACTCATAACTTGAAGTTCTGGGGTAGCACTGGTTTCAGGCTCAATGGACCTCAGGACTCAAATTAGAATTTAGTTTCCCTTATGTCTTGGCTCTGCTTTCAGTGCATTTGCTCTGTGCTCACACTGTGTCTTCCTTTCCCGTCACAGATGGCTGCCATGTTTTTTAGGAGGACTTTTTGGAAGTCCCAGCAGCCTTACTGGTTCCAACTGGGTTGTGCGTTCATTCATGGATGAATCACTATGACATGGTGAATGTCAAATCCTAAGTGGTTCAGGTCTGCGTCATACACTTTGTACCTGGAGTTTGGGGTTGTAGTCCCTTTCCAACTACCTCCAAGTACATTCCTAGTGGCATACTGGTTATATGTTATCTTTTAAAATATAATATAATACAGATGAAATAGTAGGACATAACAAAACATTGAAAGTGGCTATCTCTTGAGTGGTGTTGTAGGTGATTTAAACTTTTTTTGCTTTTACTCTTTGTGGTTTCTAAATTTTCATATGTGAGAGTAAAATTTTTACAAGTCGAAAAATTATCTTAATTGTAATTACAACTTAGGAGTAAAAAACTATTATTGCATTCTCTAAGAAAATAAGATTTTTTTCTCCTATCTCTTTATTTGCATTTTTTAAAGAAAATCTTTCTTCCAGGTAAGTTAAATATTTACCCATGCTGTATCATTTAAACATTATTTCTTCAATCCACTTGGAATGTATTGGGTGTGTGATATAAGGGTAAGATCCTAATTTGATTTTCTTTTTCCAAACTAGCAAATTTTCAAACTTTTCGTTTAAAAACTCATGCTCTCTCCATTGATTTGGAAAGTTTACCATTTCATGCTTCAAAAGAAAAAAAAGATAATCCTGCCCATGTTCCAGAAAAATTCTGTCATTGACCTTATGTCAGCCAACCTCACATGGCCAAAGGAGAGAGAAAGCAAAAGTGAAGATTTAGGAAAACAGGAAAGAGCCAGCTAACGTTTCCCTGCTTAGAAAGTTGTATGGTTCCTTGGAAGGTAACACCACTTCCCAAAACCAAAAGTCTATAGTCATGTGACAGCCCCATTGTCTCTTTCCCCATCTCCTTCCTACTCTAACGTAGGGAAAAGCAGTTGATTAAATATGAAGCTATTTGTAAACACTGTGGAGTACCGTAAATAGTCCAGCTAAATTTGCATCTTGTCCCACGTGGCAAACTTCACAAATATAGAACTCTGAGAAAAATATTCTTTAATTGTCCAAGATGGCCCATGTCTGTGCATAAAACAGACATTTATTAGAAGCACATTTTAATTGTTCATGTATTTATAGAGAACCCATTTTAATTTAGCCAAGAAGTGTTTATATTTCAAAGTGTAATTCTTATCATTTTGGAACAATTTTTGGTATGGCCTTAAAAGGAAAATTTTAGGGTAATACAGATATGAAATCTTGTGAACGATTAAAAAGAAACCCTCCTAGCGTTCCCTATAAGAGTGACCCCTGAAAGAGAAATTGCAATGAACATATGTTGGCGATACAATCGGAGAATTTTTAAAGGCTTGATGATCTTTCAGTTACTATGTTAAAATCATACATGGAACCATCCCTAAAGTTATTTCAATTTTAGAAGTTCCACTGAGGTCAATAGGAATCTTGCTTGGGAAGGACTGCATTTTTAAAGATAATATTAAATATTTTGTACTTACACAAGTCAAGAATACTGTGGATTTTTGCCAATAAAAGACTGTAGAGTTTCATTTCTAAGTTCTATTGCAGTACCCCTATTTCAGTCCACCACCATCCTAACTCAGTTTTCTTAAATTACTTTTCATGCAAATATCAATGTTACTCTTTTTAAAAGACCAATTGCATTCAGTGTCATGTCTCCCTCACTTTGTAGGGGATAAAATTTCCATGAATGGGCTAGAGTTTTCTCTCTTGAGATGTGTGGACTGAATGAGGCCATCTGCATAGATATGTTTAGCATCTATTTAGATGTTTTTAGAGTCTGTTTAATTGATAATCAAGACTCAGGCCTGTCGGTTAACAAATTAGTTTCTCTTTTGGTGAATTGTGTTTCCCACACTAAAAAGCAAAATTCCCCATGCCAAATCTCAGAATTCTTAGGAAATTGTGTACTTGAAGTCAGTTGTCATGTTTAGTTTGAGTCTCTGTGATAAAATACCTAATACATGTCAGATGCTGGCTCTCCCTGGGAATTAGAAGTGGAGAGTCCATTTCACATCTCAGATAGGTACACTGGAGTGAGTTCATGATTATATTCCATTTGACTTTCTGGTTATGAACCTGCAGTTGAGCCCATGTTTGGGACTGGTACAAATTAGATTATCAATATTCCATTCCTCTTTGCTTTTGCACCCAGCTGTCCTGCCAGGTTATTGCCTCCATGTTGAATTTTCTCCTTGCTCTTCTATTTTGTCAGTGGGAACACATGAAGCACTTTGTATTCTGCTTATTCTTAGGTTTTTTTTTTTTTGTCATGAGGTGCTATGCACTTCTGAAAACAAGGTCACCCTGTTATTAACTGAAGATTATCTGTCTATTGTAGATACTCAGTAAAAAAAAAAAAAAACCCCAAAAAACGAATGCCACAAAAATGCATTATTATTTGAGTAAAAGCTAGTATATCTTATTCTAGTTAAAATTATTTAATATGCCTTATATATATATATGTGATATATATGATATAGGTGACATGTATCTTTGCATCTCTCTATGAATGTTCGTTTGTTTTTCCCCTCACCAGCCAGAATTGTCAAAATTTCTGTAACCCCAGCGTGGAACTCAGGACCTTTAAACACTTGTTGCTAGATTCAGGCAGATGGATAGAAACCCAGCTGAGAGATGGGATAAAGCCTCATAACAAAGGGGCCCATCTCTGGGTGGAGAAGGGACAATGATGTGATCCCTTGATTGGAAAGATACCTTTCACTCTTGGGTTATGTCATGGGTAACTCTGTGTGTTAAAACTATGTAGTACATGTAAAAAAGTCGCATGGGAGTCACTGATTTGATTGAGTGGCTGATGGGGAGGAGCTGCCCCAGACTCAGGACTCTCAAAGGGCCACCATCATCAAGGACCCTCAAGGGGTAAAGGGACTGCTCTTTCAGGAAATTCATAGAGGCAGTTCACCCAAAGAAGGAAGCTTGTTCTAGAATTTACACCTGACCCCAGCAGCAGCAAGCTTCTTTCCAAAATTATTATATTCATGCATTTTACAGAATTGATGTAAAGAACACATTTCTGTTAACATGGAACTTCAGCTAGTCACTTTCCTATAAACAAGCTGAGCTTTGTCACGTTAAGAAGAAATATGACGTAATATAATAAAAAAATAAGTAAAATAGTATAACTTAAAAAAAGAAGAAATACTAATTTCTAGTACAAAAATGACCATACCTCATTTATTTATATGTTAAACTTAATGAAAATCTGCATTATTATTAAAATAATTATATATTGTAACACTGTAAATATTTATATATGTACATGGGTATAACATGATAGATTGTAGGGGACAGAAACAATCATTATTTTAATAGCTGGCACCAAAGTTCTTTTCAGTGAAGAAACCATTTTTGCTTAGGAATTATCCAGGGAAGAGTGAAGCCTCAGAGGCAAGGTGTATAAGAAAAATAGTCAATGGATATGTAAATGTATTTGTATAGGCAGTGAACACAAATGGTAGTCATAGAAGTGGATGAAAGAGAGAAGAGTGGACAGAGGAATGGGCAGAAGTAAATGAATGAGACAAGACAATGTGACAGAAGGGTGGAGTCTACAAAGAGAGGTGGTCAGGGAGAAATTCCCAGTGTTAGGCTGGCTGAGGGATATTTGAATATGAAAAAGTCTAATCATCAAACTTATGTGCATAGCTGCATTTTAAAGTCATAAGTAAAGTCTATCACACATCCTGATGCATGGTTGGGGTTATCACAGTGTCTGAAATCCATGACTGGGCTGGCGCAGAGCCGAGAGGGCTGCAGCATGAGGTAAAGTCTCATCTGGGATGTGGAAGACATCTGGTGGACCTATTGTGACCTTGAGGCAAAAATCCCCTAGGGATTTTAAGAAAAATCTCTTGCATGATACTGCACTCTCTAGAGATCTGGGGAAACAAGGTGGTACCAATTTTATCTAAACAGAAAGGAAAGAATGGGTGGAGAGGTAGATAGGTAGATATGAAGAAAGATGTCGTAAGCAGAAAGGCATTGCTTGGTGAATTCAGAGTTCTATAACCTCGATTTTCCATCTCTACAGGACAGTGGTATAATTCTGGCCAATATCACAAGAAAAAGAAGGAACTTGAGGGCAGTTTGGAAGGGGCTTTTAGAGGCTTCTTGGTTCAAAGGGGGTCTCCATGGACCCACTCAAACAGCCAGTGTGTGTAAATGTGAAGTCCTCTTGGGATCCAAGCAGGAGAGTAACCGAATACTGCACATCTCTTGCTGTCTTCATGCCAAGGGGACACTTCCCTTTAGGGTTCTATGTATTATCCACACCTGCCAGTCCCCAGAGACAGAGACAGACAACAATACTTCATTTCTCTGCTCTCTTAAAACATTCCTCTCCAGCCAATTTCCTCAGAAACACTTCTCTGCCTCTTTAGAGGGAACTGAGGATGCAGTTCACATCGATGAGTTGAATTAATTAATTTGATTACTGTAAAATAAGGGCACTTGTTGATTCATTTTGGTGCTCTTGATATGTATAGCTCCAAAACATTGGTTTCAATGGTCTTTCTCTTCTTTAGTTTCCTGTAGGCTTATCACCAAACATCACCAGAAGTCAGTGAGCTTAATTCAAATGCACATGTGAGGAACATTTATGGGTGTCCATATGGAATTTTAATTATCCTATCTGGGAACAATTTATTCAAACTTTTTATTAATAGAGAAGATTTTGGGGGCTTATCTGGTGCTAAGGAGGGTTAATTCTTCACAAAAGAAATGTAAACAAGTACTTAGTTTGGCATTTGGTAATCTTTTTTTGGTCTTGCATGGACTGGTTGTTTTACCTGTGTTACTCTATGGGCCTTTGTCGTATCCTGCTTATGTTCCCTGAGGCACCTCACATCCCTTTAGGATGCCCAGTAGACACTGCATAAACCCATGATGAATTGCATTCAGCCAGGAAGGCAATGCTTTGATGACGTAATGTATATAATCTCCTAGCCAAGCTCTTGTGAGAATCTTGTGTTGAATCTTGATTATAAACTTTTTGAATCCATGGATGGTGTCATTTCCTTATCAGTTTTGAATTGCATGCATCTCCTGGACAGATCCTTTGGTGGACTGATCACATAATGGAGAAATAGGTAGAATAGCATAGTTGCTAAGACTCCCTGGGTCATCAGATGGCTTTCTTGCTGCTTAGTGGCTGAATGACCTTGGAAATTTCTTGCTCCTCTGCACTTCAGTTTATTAGTTTATAAAATGGAAATAATAATAGTTCTTCCTGATAAGTCTGATAGAAGGATGAAATGAATTAACATATGCACAGCTCTGAGAATAGTACATCACGTAAGTTCTATAATTAGCACATTAGCTATTATTGTTATTAGTAGCAAAAATCCTTAGTGTTTAATGTAGTGTAAGTTAGGATATATCTCTTTCTTCTTTTCATTCATGAAGTATATGCTTATTGTTTCTCTGGACAGTGACTTGCTGTGAAAACTGGAGATAGAAATTATGAATTGAGGGTTTTCCCTGAGTGGCACTAGCTTTCCCCCAGCTCCTGGAAGCATCCACATGCCCAGGACTGGGGCTGCTCTTGTGTTAAAAGCAAAAAGGCCTAAACCTGTCCAGGAACTCCCCACCTGCGTCCATCATTCTTTGTCTAGCTGCAGCCTGAGTGGGCGCATTTATCCATTTTGATTAGAAGGCGAATCGATAGTCAAGCATACAGATTCCCTCAGGCTCAGTCCCAGAGCTGCCTTTGGCTTAAGGCAAAGGAAAATATTCTTTTTCTCTCTTTGTATCATTTCTTACTGCAATCAGACTTTGGATGGAGAGCCTTGGGGCTCTAATCCTGGGTGATAAATTAAGAGAGGATGCACATTCCTCTAACACCTGCATCCCCTTCCTGTCTTTAGATCTTTGAAGGACTCCAGATCCACTGTTTGTATGACAAAAGCCTAAATATCAGGTGATAATGCCCCAGAAACGTTTTCAGGGAATGTGATTCAGTGTGGCTTCAGGGACTCTTGATAGTTATAATGATTTTGACCATGTGAAGAATTCCAACAGGACACTCATGTGATGAGTCCTTCAACAAAGTTTTATTGAGCACTTACTATATTCCAGGCCCCATACAGAGTGCTGGGGATACAGCAAGGCCACTGCTTTCCTGGTACTTAGGTTCAATTGTGGCAAGACAGAGGTGCTGCATATTTCCATGGGCTGCTTCAGCTCTGATGTCTGCCCTTTTCAGCTCTAATCTGCCTGGGAGACTGATCGGAATGGTTTACTTACATCAGGGACAAGCCAAATGTTGTCCATGGGCCAAATCTGGCTCGGCACCGACTTTTGTGTGGCCTATAAGCCAAGAATGACTTTTGTAGTTTTAGATGGATGAAAAAAAAAGTTCCAAAGAAGATTTTATGACATGTGAAAATTCTATGGAACTCACATTTCAGTTGTCTGTAAATAAAGTCTCTTTGGCACGCAGCCCGTTTATGTACGCACATTTATGGCTGCTTTCTACCCTACAGGAGCAGATCCAAGGAGTTGCCAGAGAGACCCTATGGCTCGAAAAGCCTGAAACACTGTCTGACCCTTTACAGAAAAGAAGTACTGATCCCTGGCTTTTGTCCATAGACTCCTTGCCCTCTTTTTGTTGAACTTGGCAAATGGGGAGCTGCTGCTGGAAATCAGAGGACAAGGAGGAGGGACTTTGGGGCATCTCTTCTCTAGCTTTCTCTCTTTGGAGTCTTTGTGGGTTGGCCGAATGAGCTTCTGCAGGCCACAGCTCCTACCAGGTGGTCCTGGTACAAAACCCATTCCTTCTTTGTGCTGCCGTCTGCCCCCTCCCTCGCCCCTCCAGGCCCAGGGGTAACAATGTCCCTCATTGTTCCTAGGCCCTGGGGGTTGCACTGGCCTGTGCTTTTCCCCCACACACTGCCTCCACTTCTGTAACTAGCCCCTTTAGTAGGGGATGCTCCCACAGCCCAGTTTGCTTGTAATATCTATGTCTTGCTTGGACCCTAATGGAGAAAGCAATAATAAAGAATTCAGAGGTCTAGATAAGTTTTGATGGTGAAAATAAAATATTAAGTAGAAAACAGAGTGACTGGTCTGGCCTCTTGTGGAGGTGAAGTCTGAATGCTAAGGAGAAGAGAGAAAAAGATGTCGGGAAATGCCAGTTTGTGAAGAAGTAGCTGGTGTCACCTTCTTAAGAGTGTTGAATTACAGAAAGGGCACCTGTAGGCTAGAGGACAGTGTGTGATCCAAGATGTAAGGGGCAAGTTGTGTGGTCTTGTCGGTGTGTGCTAATGGTTTTTATTATAAATGCAATGGAAATATTTAAACAAGGATGGCATAATCTGATTTACAACTTTAAAAAAAAAAATCACTCCAGCTCTTGTTTGGAGAAGGAATTGTTTGGTGGCCACAGTGGCTTGACAGACACAGGTAACGGGGTAGTGATTGCAGCAATCGGCAAGTCCATACCCGGAAGGCCATGGCCACTGTGGCTGCTCTGGGGTCTCCTTCCGGAACTTGGGAGAAGTCACCATGGGCTGGGCAGTAAGGAAGGCTAGAGTTGGAGGCGGGACAGTGGTGATTGGAATGAGGTTTCCTTAAAGGTTTGGTATGTCCTTCTGGGTTTTCCATGGAGAGGACACTGTATTTATTTCTTCAGGTGATCATGTCTCATTTTCTGCATTTATAATTCCTTCTAAAGCTTTACAAGCCATAAGCGACCCTCTCTTCAGAGAGCGAAGAATAAAAGCTAGTTTGGGATTTTTTTTTATATCTGGTTTCTGTGAGAGCAGAAGAGGAAAAAATTTTGCATTAGCACAGGCCATTTGTGATTGTGTTTTGATTGCACTGACTGGTTTGATTGTGTTCTCTGTACGTCTCTGAATTGTTCCTTTGGGTTTCTTGGTCAGAGTACTGTGGTTAACTTTTGTATTCTATTTTCAGAGTTTCAGCCACATTCATTTACAGCCCACGCCTTACAAGCCTGGTATTCATTCTCTCTGCCTCCACCTCCCCACCTCTAAACACACACACACACACACACACACACTCTCACACTCACCCACTCTCTCACCCACTTGCTGGCATCTTGTGGTCATTCCCAACATCCTGGAGGAGGATGTCCTCTAGTGGGATTGCATTGCACGGTGGCGGGAATACTTTGTCGCTTCCCTTCCTGCCCCTCTTCCATGTGGTTTTGGTCAGGCCTGTGCAGGAGATGTTGCCCCTTTCTCAGCCGGCAGCTTCCTGCTACTTGGATGAACAGCGTGAGCCCAGAAGTGATCCTTCTCAGACACCTTGGGCACTTTGACAAAACTCTTCCACTGCTTGCTTTTACCCACTTAGAATTTTCTTTCCTCCCAACTTGCATGTCTTACTTAGTTTTGCGCGTTTCCTGTGGTATATGTGGTAAGTTCTCTTGGGAGGCGCTACACATAGTTTAAAGCAGAGCAGAGCTATAAGTGTAGGTATAATTCATTCATTTATTTAGCACGTAATCATTGGATGCGTACTGGGTAGCAGGCCCTGTGCTAGTGAGTGGAGAGTCTTTGTCTTCAAGGAGCACATGTCACTGTGGGGGAGTTGGGCACCTAAGCCAATAATTATAATTCAATGTGGCAAGTGAAATAGAAAGATGATGGTTATTATAGAAGCCAGAATGTGTAGTGCTTGACAGCCCAGATGCTGGAACCACACAGCCTTGGTTCAAATTCCAGCTGCACCACTAATTATCTCTCTGATTCTAGGCAAATTACTTAAAGCCTCTGTACCTTATTTTCCTTATCGGGAAAAGGGAGATACTGTAAGGGTTAAGAGAGCTGACATCACAGAGCAGAACAGCTGTAGCACAACAGAAGAATGCCTGGCGTGGAGTAAATGCCTAAATAACCATTTTCTATTATTATTAATATCCCCTCATAATCCTCACAGGATTAAACTTTGAAAAGGAGGACGGAACTTAACATGGTTAAGTAGTTACCACTTCACGTGGAATCTGGAGAATTCAGAGCAGTTAAGAAGAAGCCAATTTCTGGTTTGTGAGATCATTTTTAGTTACTAAAAATATGGGATTGAACCCTTAAAAACACTCTCAAACTATTTCTCCCCCTTGCATTCATGCTTCAGGCTCAGACCTCCTGAATCTGGATTGCTGTGTTGCAAGAAGAAGAAGAAGAAATGAATCTTTCTGTTTACTAATAAAGCCAGTTGCACTGATGCTAGGGAGCATTTTTCATCATGTAATCCTGGACTTCAATGCCTACCTTTTAAAACTAGCTGTCTTCCTCCAGGCTTTCTAAGGAAATAGGTGACTGCCAAAACTGGATATATTGGTTTTAATTCCCATTTTTCAGCGTTGCCCCTCCTAAGCGGCATATGCAGGGAGAGCCTTCAGAAATTCCTGCAAGTATGAAGTATAGAGAGCATAAGCATCTGATGCCTAAACATCAGCAGCCTTTCCACCAGCCAGTAATCCCAATGTTCCAATGTTTTTCTGAAATCATTACACCGGCTAAGCTCTTACTGACACATCATTTCCCTTGGCATCTTGAGGGATTGTATCTGAGGGATGCCATTGAATCCCCATTAACTAGCACATATTAGCTGCTCAATCATTGCTCAGTAAACAGATGAATAACTGATTTTAGCGTTTGGGTCTGTCATAAAGTATGTTTATCACCTACCCACCTAGAGAACTTTCTTTTCTATTTCCTTGCTTTTTCTGTGTCTTATTCGTAGACAAGAAACTACAATATTTTATGCCTCTGGTAGGACTGCTAAATACAGTTACGCAGTTTTGGTATCGCGTAGAAGTATCCAGACAGGAAGACAGGTCGGCACTGAAATTCAGCCCGTGCTCTGCTCACCTGGTCACATGCCTTTGCAAGGGGTTCTATCTAATCCACGGTAGGGGTGCCTTTTCTTCACCTTGGCATGACAGTACTGTCCACTGGCCAGTCCAGGTATCCGTGGGGTGGGGCTCTTCTCTCCCATGGACAGGCACCATGTACTAACTCTTCAGCATGGAGGTGACGTCTTTATCTAATGTTTGTACAGGTACCATGCAGGCTGGTAGTGGCCATGGCAGTAAATTCAGTATTCCGTCACCGTGTTGCATGATTAACAAAAGCAGAAAGGGGTTAGGAGGAGTAAATAAGTGCCTTGTTTCATTAAGCCTGATGCCCAAAGTACAGATCCATCATAGGAGGATCCTGTTCTGCCACCCAAATCTGTGATGTACTCTGCACTTCAGAGCAGTTTGCTACTATTTTCAGGTGGTTTCATCGTCATACGGATAACTGATTACAGTCTTTTCCTCTCTACCAGAGTATTCACTTGAGAAGCGTCTCTGACTAATGACGAATTTTTTAGCACCATCTGTACATAGGTGAGGTGAGGTGGAAGGAGTTTAAAAGTAAAGGCCCCACATAATCCTAATTGCCAGCCAAGATTTTCCCATTCATGCTCCCGTTGAATCTGTTGTGCGAACTGCTAGCAATTAGAAGAAATGAATAGTTTGTATCTTTTCCCTGCGCATTCCCTGTTTGGCTCTGCTAATGTCTAATGAATGGGCTGGAGAGCAGGAGGCTGCAAATCAGCTAAGCCCTCACTGAGCTCCTGCTGGGATGTGAGGGGGTACAGGGAGGTGGGAAAACCGGGCCCAGCCCTCCTGGAGTGCTGGTCCAGCCATGGGCCAATGGCTTCATGCAAGTAACTGTGCTTCTTTCTTGGCTGGTGGTAGGATTTTAAATATACTTTTTAGTTTCCCCCAAAAAGGATGGATTATAGGATTCAAGTGGGTAACTTTAATAAAAGAAGGAGCCTGGTGTGATGAAAAGGGGACATGTTGGAGATGAGGATAGACAGGTGAGTACTGACTCCTAAAGGGAGCAGTCACCAACCCTGTCTCCTGGGGGACTTCCAGGCATTCCAGTGCTTTCAAAGAAGGTAAATTTTGATGTGAAACCTAATGAATTTTTTAATGGTGGCTCAAATTCATTCATTCTTTCTTTCCTCCTTCCTTCCTTTCTTTCCTCCTTCCTTCCTTCCCTTCTTTCCTTCCCTTCCTTCCTCCCCTCCCTTCCTTTCCTTTCCTTCCATTCCTTCCTTCCTTCCTTCTTTCCTTCCTTCCTTCCTTCCTTCCTTCCTTCCTTCCTTCCTTCCTTCCTTCCTTCCATTGCTTCCATTCCTTCCTTCCTTCCTTCCTTCGCCAGAGTGGGTGGGAGAGGGAGAATCTTAAGCAGGCTCCATCCTCATGGATGCTTAACTGACTGAGCCACCCAGGTGCCCTTCAAATTCTTTAAAAATATCGTGGAATTTAAGAAACAAAACAGATGAACATGGGGAAAGAGGAAAAAAGAGAGGAAGGCAAACCATAAGAGACTCTTAACTATAGAGAACAAACAGGGTTGATAGAGGTAGGTGGGGGATGGGCTAGATGGGTGATAGGGATTAGGGAGGGCACTTGTTGTGATGAACACTGGGTGTTGTATTTAAGTGATGAATCACTAAATTCTCCTGAAACTAATATTACACTGTATGTTAGCTAACCAGAATTTAAATAAAAAACTGAAACATTAAAAAAATGAAATAAAACAATATGGGACAGATTGCTTCCACAGTGGGATTCAGCCCTTTTGCTGAGCTTGTGACGTCTGAATTAGTTGGGGTGGGTACAGAGCAGAGGCCTGGATTGTCCTGTTCTGTCTGTCCTGTTCCCAGTGGGCCCTCTATGACAGCAGGCCCTCTCATGACAGACAGTAGGGGGCTTACCCATGAGGCTGTGTGTGATGGGAAAGGGGGCAGGGATGCCTGCTCATGAACAGACGGCCAGCATCTCTTCCCGGAGCCTGGCCATGGCCCCATGCTGTACATTGCCACATAGTGCACAGTTGGCTAAGAGCTGATCATACCCAAGCCCTGTGGAGGAGGAGGCCCGGAGACCTGTCGGGGTTCTCCAGGAGACTAGGAATAGTAGGGGATATATAGATATATATGTATATGTACAGAGATATTTTTATATTTATACAACATTTATAAATACATATAAGTATAAAAATATATGCATATAAATGTATATATGCACACATGCATATATGATTTATTTTAAGGAATTGGCTTATAGAGTTGTGGGGCTGGCAAGTCTGAAGTCTGTAGGGCAGACCAGCAGGTTGGAAAATCAAACAGGTTGGAAATTTAGGCAGGTATTCTGTTATGGTTTTTTTTTTCCTTCCAAGTTTTTATTTAAATTCCAGTTAGTTAAGATACAGTGTAATATTAGTTTCATGTGTAGGATTTAGTGATTCATCACTTACATACAACGCCTGGTGCTCATCACAGCAAGTGCCCTTCTTAATCCCCATTGCTCATTCAACTCCCCTCCTCCCACCCCCCTACCCGGCACAACTCCGCTCCAGCAACCCTGTTTGTTCTCTATTGTTAAGAGTTGGTTTTATGGTTTGCCTCTCTCTTTTTACCCCCTATGTTCATCTGTTTTGTTTCTTAAATTCTGCATGTGAGAGAAATCATCTGGTATTTGTCTTTCTCTGACTGACTTATTTCCTTAGCATAATACTCTCTAGCTCCATCCCCTGTGTTATGGTTTTGAGGCAGAATTTCATCTCTCAGAAGTCTGTTTATGCTCTTAACGCTTTCCATGGTTTGGATGAGGCCTACCCATATTATCTAGGCTAATTTCCTTTACAGGCAACTGATGGGAGAAGTTAACCACATCTCCCTTCACAGCAATACCTAGACTGGCATGTGATTAACGGTACTGTAGCCTAGCCAAGCTGACACTTAAAACTGACCATCATATCCCAGTTTGTTATCATGACGTTGGGAAATGGAAAGCATGAGGTTAGGGGAGGGTAGGAGTCCAGCACAACACTTAGCACAGGGCCCCACATGCTCTGTCAACATTGCATTTGAATGCAATTCTGACCTCAGCCAGAGGAGCAACTGTCTTGCAGTGAATAAAGTTGAAAGCTTCCAGGTCTCTGGCTTGCACAGGATCCTTCCAAAGTGCTGTACCTAATTTTCCTAATTTTGTGCTGATAACATTGAATTCTTTTTTTTGGTCATCCCTCCTTATATAAGCTCTAGACCCTTCAGTATCTGATCTGCCTCTTTGAGCTCTACCACTATTTCTGTGTGCCCTCCTGCTGGTCCTTCAGTGTCTTTGAGCCTCAGTTTCTCCATTTGTGAGTTGGGAAGACAATGCTAACGATATTCTGGGGTTCTTCCAAGGATAAGAGAAGAGGCTGTGCAATTATGAACATAGAAAAAAATCTAAATGCTTTCCTTCTAGTTTCTGCTTCTCAAAAGTGTTCTAATATTAGGTATTTTGTTAGCTAAAAAAGTAGCACCAAATTCTTGTACTCAATAAAATAGGTAATTTAAAGTATGAGAATGTACAATTCCCCAATCACAAGTGGCATAAAAAGCTATTTTTATTTTGAATAACTAGCTTTCCAAATGCTTCACATTGGAAGCGTAGGCATCATGGAGCCAGGGTTATGGTATCTGGGGCCCTCATTAGGTATTGCCTGGAGCCTGGCACTGTGCTGAGGGTCTCACGCACATGACTACTCATCCTGCTTCTCATGGCAGTGGTGAGGTAACTGTCATCATCCCCATTTTACAGATGGGGGAACTGAAGCGCAGAGAGGCTAAATTCAACTTACCCAAGGTCACATAAGCAGCAAAGCCCGAGATTCAAACCTTATGGTGTGCTGTTCTGTTAGCTTGAGATCTAGAGGTAGAAGGATAACTAAGAGGAGCCTCCCAGAGTGGTGAGGAAAGCATTTGCTTATGGCAGCCATTTAACCCAATAGAATCAGGTCCTGGGCACCTGCTTGAAGAACGAAATCCTCTGCTTCCTCTCCGGGAGTCACCTCAGGGCTGTTTGGGATGGTTGTGCAGAGTGTGCACTGCCCAAGGCTCCTGATCCTGGACAAGCAGAGGCTGAAATCTCACCTGTGCTTCACTATAAATAGAGGCCCCTGGAGGGGTGCAGTGGCCCAGAGAGGAGCCTTTTTCTCACTCACACACTTTATTTTGTAGAGCTGGCTCTGGCCAGTCTTGCAGATTCTTCCCATTCTTCGACAATTCCCCATTCTCACCATTAACATGCTCTCCCTGTTCCTTTCTAAGCATTTCAGTTGTCCCAATTTTGTGGGCCATCTCCTTTGTGCAAATCCTCCTGACCTCCTGGTTTACTGTGCTGTGGTCTTAATTCCCTCTCGGCAATACTTCATTCATTCATTCATCAGCACACATCTATTAAACATTTGCTGTGTGCTCCCATACTGTTCTAGGTGTTGGAATTAGAATAAGGATAAACTGAGAGGTGACTGAGAAAGTCTTAGTCATCAAGAAGTTAAGATTTGGGGCACCTGGGTGGCTCAGTTAAGCGTCTGAAGTGTGAAGTCTGAACTGACTCCAGTTCAGGTCATGATCTCAGCATCCTGGGGTGCTGGGATCAAGCCCGCATCAGGCTCCATCCTCAGCGGGGAGTCGGCTTGTCTCTCTCCCTTTCCCTTTGCCCCTCCCCCCACTTGTGCTCTCTCTGTCTCTCTCTCAAATAAATAAATACAATCTTTAAAGAAAGTTCAGATTCATAGAGGGAAAATGATTATCAAAAAAATAATCATAACAATAATAAAGTTGTGTTGCATGTTCACTGTGTGCTGGGTATGTTCTAAGTGCTTTGCTTGCATTCATTCGTTTGAACCTTCCAGTAATGCCACGCATGTTGGTATGACTAGTGTTCCCATTTCATATTAGATGGAACCATGGGATTGCTGTCATGATTGAGGTAGGTCAAAACAGGTGTAGACTAGCAGTTTAATATGGTTATGCCTAAGAAAGGTGGACCCTATGTATAGTTACATGCCCAAAGCCATTCATATAGTGGTGGAGTGAAGCTCTGAACCCAGGCGGTCTGGCTCTGAGCCCACAGCCCTAACCCCATGCTGTACCGAGCTGCCTGATAATTGGAGTGTTCGTGCTCAGAGGAGGGGGTAGTGGTGTGCTTTGCCTGCAGGAGTAGGGAGGGCTTTTCCAACGTGGCTCCTGTACCCTTATTTACCATTCCTTGACTTTGTGGACTGTTTTTACCCTATATTCTCAGGTGGAATATAAGGGCAAAACCTTGTTATTTACTCATCTCCTATATCACAGCTCCTGGCCCAGAGCCTAGCTCTTAGGAAGGACTCTGTAAAAAATTTTTGTTTTAGTACTAAAAAGTTTTAGTACTTTTACTGTCAGTGTGTCTAAGTTTTCTGAGAGAGAAGAATGTGGAAAGAGCACAGGGTTGAAGATAAGAATTTAGGGTTTAGGGCACCTGGGTGGCTCAGTTGGTTAAGCATCTGCCTTCGGCTCAGGTCATGATCCCGGGGTCCTGGGATCGAGCCCCACGTCGGGCTCCCTGCTCAGCGGGGAGCCTGCTTCTCCCTCTTCCTCTGCCCCTCCCCACTGCTTGTGCTCTCCTGCCCTCTCTGTCAAATAAATAAATAAAATCTAAAAAAAAGAAAAAAAAGAATTCAGGGTTTAGGAGGAGGGAGAGAAGAAATTCAAGAAGTAACTAAAATATTAGGGAAACTGAAAGTTTCTCTGAATAATAAATAATAAATTTAATAATTTAAAAATAATAAATAGTATCATCTAAGTGTTCTTAGGCAAAAATTGGATGTTTAGAATATAAAAGAATAAGTGCATTTGATTTTTATTAGATTTTTATTATTTTTTTAAAGATTTTATTCATTTGAGAGAGAGATAGTGAGAGCACAAGCAGGGGACGGGGACAGGGAGAAGCAGGCTCCCCACTGAGCAGGGAGCCCAATGCGGGGCTCAATCCCAGGACTCTGGGATCATGACCTGAGCCGAAGGCAGATGCTTAACTGACAGAGCCACCCAGGTGCCCCTGAATTTGATTTTTAAAGGAGTAAAATTTTTACTTTACAGCTTCACATTTTCTAATTCTTCTGTCTGTTCTAACCCAACCTTGCTGCATCACTGTATCCTTAATGCTTGGTGCCTTTATGATCAAGGGTCATTTACATAGGAAGAAATCTCAAAAGGCGCTTGGTGTCTAAGTGTATAACTTCATGTTAGAGCTGAGAAAATAGAGTTTTGTTTTTTTTTTTAAAAGATCTGGGTAGAGATTAGAATAGGAAATCAAGATTTAAACACATTTCCATAGTTACTTTAAGCAATTGTGGCAGCATCCCTTTTATTCATACTTAATGTTTTCCCTCAGGAGAACATTTTTGTATGCATATAATGGTGACTCCATTGATGATATATACATATGCTCATTATAACATAATCTAAATCTGCTAATTATGGAGTAGTTTGTGTCAGCAACAGGATTTTATACTTCTGCCTTCTAGCGTGTTCCTACTTTTCTTGCCAACCATGGACATGCAAAGGAATGACTGAAACTTCCTGTAAAATTCATGAGAAGGTCTTATTATGATAAAAGGTTCACCCTTCAACACACTCTCTGGTAGATTTTAAATTTACTCAAATTAGGTTAAATCACAGTAGACAACTAAAAAGCACATTGTTATTCTTTTTGAATTCAATTTCTAGCAAATCACTGAGGTTTATAAAGTCCCTACTGACTGTTTGCAGTATCCAGACCTGTGACTATCCCATTAAGTGGTCAAAGTACCAGTAGATATGTGGTTCTCCAGGGAGGGGAATGGGGACATTTTTAGTTGTCACAGCTGCAAGCATGGAGATTGCTAATGGAATCTAGTGGGTAGGGACTAGGGATGCGGCTACACATCATACAATGAGCAGGACAGTCTCCCACAACAAAGACTTAGCCAACCCAAATGTCAATATGGCAAGGTTGTAAAACCCTGTCCTGGATCATTATAAAGAAAACCGTCTGATATAAATGCATATATATCAGCACCTTAACGTTTAATGGATGGAAGATTATGTAGAAAAAGTCTAGCTTATTTATGCCAGTGGTAGAATACTTGCTTTTGATCATTGTATGCTAATGCACAAAATGGTTGTTTCGTTTTCAAAAAAATGACTTAAAAATAAAACTTGTCCATTCAAAAGTGTATTAGCCCTTTTGCCCCATTTGTTTTTTATCTGGAGTTTGCATTCTATTCTTAGAACTTTATTCTTAGAAGTCATGAAGGAGGGGTGAAGTAGACTAAGAAGTTTTAAAGTATACATATTTTCCTGAGTCAATACATTTGTTTTAATATTTAAAGTCTTCATAAAATTCTGAGGAGCCTTTCTGAACAATGCAACCTGTTTTATGGACAAGAGACATCTAGGGACCATTTCTACCTCTGGTTTAAACCTCTTTCTTACGTTTCCTCTCAGACTGCACGGTCTTGTCCACCAGCACGAGCTTTCTGACACATCTCCATCAGCGCTGGAGTTCTCTTTTTCTCTAAACACCGAGAGATTTGTTCACTGAAAGCATCTTGTTCTGCTAGTAGGTAATGCCTATTATCTACAGCGTTCTGACACACGGACTTCCTTGCTTTTGCTTTCCGACTCGTAATTGGGAAATCCTCTGGACACACCCCACTGCAGCTCTCTTCGGAGCTCCCCCTTACTTTGTTTCTATTTGAAATTCTCCTAAGGCTTGGGTCCAGATGAATGAGTCCACGAAGACTCCCTCACTGCTCTGTACCTCCTAGGCACCTCTGGTGACCTTGTCCTTCACAGCCCTTGGCCCTGCTAAGTGAGTTTGGCACCTGCAGAGTAGCATCTGATCAGGATGATAAGCTACAGTGTTGCCTGTCAGGCCATCCTTTACCTTCACACTGTTTTTGTTTGTTTGTTTGTTTTGTTTTTTTGGCGGGGGAGTTGTTGAAACTGGAGTAACCACCACATCTTCTTTTAGCAGGCATCTGACCAGGTTTCTCTCTGCTGGTAACGTGCTTATCTAGCCATTCTCTTGTATGTGTGTATGTTCCAATTATTCCTACCTTGGGCACCAAGAACATGCAAGCGTAGAGTCTTCAGTACCTTCTCGTCTTGGCCTCTCTTCCAGTTGACATCCCTTAGAGGAGGAAGCCTTTATTGTGGACTTTCCAGACTCTCTCCTGATGAACCCCTGACTTGGCACAGCCTTTGCTGTGGCATTTTATTTATTTATTTATTTATTTATTTTAGATGTAGTGTTCCATGATTCATTGTTTGTGCATAACACCCAGTGCTCCATGCAGAACGTGCCCTCTTTAATACCCATCACCAGGCTAACCCATCCTCCCACCCCCCTCCCCTCTAGAACCCTCAGTTTGTTTTTCAGAGTCCATCATCTCTCATGGTTCATCTCCTTCTCTGATTTCCCCCCCTTCATTCTTCCCCTCCTGCTATCTTCTTTTTTTTTTCTTAACATATATTGCATTATTTGTTTCAGAGGTACAGATCTGAGATTCAACAGTCTTGCACAATTCACAGCGCTTACCAGAGCACATACCCTCCCCAGTGTCTATCACCCAGTCACCCCACCCCTCCCACCCAACAGAGAAAGACATGTATCATATGACCTCACTGATATGAGGAATTCTTAATCTCAGGAAACAAACTGAGGGTTGCTGGAGTGCTGTGACATTTTAAAAACACTTGATGTTTATTGTTTCTTCAGAATTCACAAGGGATAAATGTTTGTTCTAGATAAAGACTGGAAGATATGAATCTCAGATCTGTACCTCGGAAACAAATAATGCAATATATGTTAAGAAGAAAAAAAAGAAGAAGAAGAAGATAGCAGGAGGGGAAGAATGAAGGGGGGGAAATCGGAGGGGTAGACGAACCATGAGAGCTGATGGACTCTGAAAAACAAACTGAGGGTTCTAGAGGGGACGGGGGTGGGAGGATGGGTTAGCCTGGTGATGGGTATTGAGGAGGGCACATTCTGCATGGAGCACTGGGTGTTATGCACAAACAATGAATCATGGAACACTACATCTAAAACTAGTGATGTAATGTATGGGGATTAACATAACAATAAAAATAATAATAAAAAAAGATTGGGAGTAACATATAAGTAATTAGAAACTACTTATAACTTTTTTACCATTTACTGTTGAAAGTTTAGACACATTGTTCTCTATATATATCTGAGCATAAATGGACATGGGTTTTTTTTTTTAAATCAAAACAAAGATAGTACTGTTATTTAGCCCATTTTACTCAAAGATCTAACATCATTTACCCGTATCCTATGTAGTTTGAGTAGCATTTTTAATGACCGCATAGTATTTTAACGGATACTGAAACAGTATTTTAGCAGGTAACTGGAACATAGCATACATGCACATATGTACAAGTGTAGGCACATATGTTTCTTTATCAATTGCTTTTGATCTGTGTTTATATTTGTTTATATTTGTTTTATCTTTTTCAGTGTGATAAGTCCCAGCATATCTGTTCACATCTGGTTGCTTATTTCAGAAGGTAAAGTCCTATGCACGCAATCGACTCATTAAAAGGTTATGAATATTGTCTCAGATTGCACAATATCTTCCTTTTTATGGCGGCATAATTCTGTTGTATCACATCTTCCTAATCCATTTGTCTATGGATGGACACTTAGGTTGCTTCTGTATCTTAGCTATTGTAAATAATGCTGCAATAAATGTAGGGGTGCAAAACTTGTCAAATCACTATGTTGTACACCTGAAACTAAGGTAACATTGTGTGTCAGCTATACTCAAAGAAAATTAAAATACAAGAGACTATGTGATCAATGACTGCGCTTACTACATGGATATAAATAATAAAGCTATGTTTTTTGAAACTAAAAATAAGGCTGAATGTTTTTAAGGCTTTTGATACATGTTGCCAAATAACCTCCAGAAAAATGTTTGCCACTTACTTCATTGTCTTATTCTGAGTTGGCTAAAACTTTCACCATTCATCCTTGATTTATCTTTCTTCCAATGGCAAGTTTTCTGCTCTTTCATCATCAGTGACCCTGTATTCCAGAAATATCTGCTATTCCAATTTTTTAAAAAGTGTTCTAACAAGGGGGCGCCTGGGTGGCTCAGTTGGTTAAGCGACTGCCTTCAGCTCAGATCATGATCCCGGAGTCCCTGGATCGAGTCCCACATCTGGCTCCCTGCTCAGTGGGGAGCCTGCTTCTCCCTCTGACCCTCTCTCCTCTCATGCTCTCTCTCACTCTCTCTCTCTCTCAAATTTAAAAAAAAAAAAAAAAGTGTTCTAACAAGGAACAAAACCCGGATTTGATTAGATATGATCCTGTGATTTCTGTTACTGGATTTATCAGCAATGAGGGATTCCATCATTGCCTTTCCTGACATTGGGTTGTCTTTGCCTTTATAGCCCTTTGAACTTTTGTGGATGCTCCCAGTTAAGGGGGAGTGGGCCTCCTGTGTAAGAAGGGAGGCTCCAGAGATGGCCTTGGGCTCGTGGCCTGGAGGATGGGCCAGGCGTATCAGCCTTACACAGTCAAGGGTGTGTTTTACGGCTCTTAGCCCACAGTTTCAGTAATGGTCTGTGGGCCGTGTTCTCTGTCTGAGGAGTGCTGTGGTCTCCAGTGCTTTGGATAGGAGGGGTGAGTTGATTTCAAGCAGGCTCTCTTATCCCTGGGACTCTGCTATGCTGATTTCTCTCTGGGAGCTCAAACTTAAGAGATGCTGGTGAGACATTTCAGCATTTCCTGGAATACTGGTTACACTGTATGACTGTCTCAGGTCAGGGAGATGTCGTCAGATTTCTGTATCTTTGTTTAGCTCAAATGCAATCATTTGTGGCAACTGGGCCTTCTAGTTTATCGTAGAAAGTTGGAACCATTGCCTGGTTTCAGTGTTGATGATGTATTATTCATTATGGATGTACTCATTTTTATCACCGTATAGGAGATTGATTTTAAAAGCCTGCCCTTATGACATGGTACACTTGAGTACACTTGCAGGTAGCTTTCTTTCTTTTCTTTTTTTTTTTTTTTAGGATTTTATTTATTTATTTGTCAGAGAGCGAGCACAAGCAGGGGGAACAGCAGACAGAGGGAGAGGCAGGCTTCCACTGAGCAAGGAGCCCGATGCGGGACTCAATCCCAGGACCCTGGGATCATGACCTGAGCCGAAGGCAGCCGCTCAACTGACTGAGCCACCCAGGCGTCCTGCATGAAGCTTTCTAAGAAGAAGAAGAAAAAAAGACAAATTTAATGTACAGTCCTAAACATGTGTTGGATAACAAAAAAAAGTCCTTAAAAATGTCTGTTTTTAATTTTGAGCATTAACTGATGTGCAGCTAATTTAAAACTGTAGCATACCTGAACAGAGGCATCGATGTATTATCAACAGTGAATGTGGCACCGTTCTGATGCATACCGGTATTATCCGAAAAATTTTAGCCACTCTAATTATTTCAGTCACTGAGGCTGGAGATAATTTTCTGAAAACTAGATTAAATATCACATGATTCACCTTTTTAAAAGTATGGAAAGAATCATATTTTTAAGACATCATTTTGAGAGCTTTCTGTATACTGGACCCTGTGGGGTAGTTGCATTGTAGGCAAAATTCACCATAGAAATTTGGTGTCCAAAATCTAAATACACCCAAAGCTTTCAGTAGTTTTCTACATCTCCATAAATCTATGAAAATTATATACATGGGAAATCTTGTGAGTGTATGTAAAGAACTTCTAGATATGTTCCTTCACAGTAGAAAAAGATGTAATTTGAAACCTTATGATGTGTCAAAAACAGGAGGCCAAAGTCAGTATGATTTAATGAAAAACAAATTTAAGTTGAGTGTTTTCAACAACTCCAGACTATATAGGGCTGTGGGAGTTATCAAACAAAGCATTATCTGAGAAGAGTCTTTGTAGATAGGAGGGAAAACAGCTCGATGTTGACAGTGAATGCCAAGTTTTAACAGTTAGCTTTACTAAAGCCATTTATTTATTCGCAGCAATTCTCAGTGGGGTTGATCACACTTCTAATAACACTTGTGAATCTGTGTTGCAGAGCTACTCTAAACATGAGAAAGTCATTCACAAAGTACTCATTTTAACTTATAAGCTTTAAGCGATTTAATAATGGATTGATGGCTTCATTTAAAAAAAATTGAAAAGTAGCTATTTTGATTGAAATATAACCAGCGGCAGTTTCAAGTTTTCTTAAGGTAGTAATCTCATATAATTGTGTCATCCTCAGTGTGATAGTGTGGAAATTGCAGATTGAATACAGCCCCGCTTTTCTGTGTTCAATGAATATATTGCTGTTAAGCTATATGTAAATCACATTTAAAAATCAGTTGAATCATTTTAGATACATTAGAGGATCTGTGTGTGAAAGAATCCATTTGGGGGAGATTTTACAGCCTGATGTGTCATCTCCTAGTTTATAGTATTTAAATATGGATTTTCTTAGACTTGTTTAAAGTTTGCATTGTAGTTAATCATTTTGACACCCTGACTTGTCTTGGCCTCGTGGTCATTGCACATTTCTGGAGAGGAGAGGCTGTAGAGATAAAACTGGATCTGGAGCTGACAGCTAAGAGAGGGAACAGATTCCTACAGGTGTATTTTATTTTTGTTTGATTTTTTTTTTCAAGCTTAAATAGAGATAATTTTAAAAATTATGCAGTTCTCCAAGACTCATGATGAATGACAGATCTTTCTGCCTCTCCTCTTATCTCAGTTCCCGCTCCCTAGCATCAACCAGTCCATCTTTTAGAGGTATTTCTCCTGAGTTTTACCTCTGTGTTTCCAAAAAGCAAGGTTATACAGCCGATTCTTGATTTGTTTTCCAGTTTTCGATATTATCTACTGACGTTCTCCCTTGGGAAATAGGGACGACTTTGCTCATTCTCTAACCCCCAGTAAATGGGACATCTCCCGTATCCTAGGTGTATTATAATGTTTTTAAGAACCAATCTTTTTTTTTTTTTAAAGATTTTATTTATTTATTTGAGAGAGAGAGTGAGAGAGAGAAAGAGCACAAGAGGGGGGAGCGGGAGAGGGAGAAGCAGACTCCCTGCCGAGCAGGGAGCCCGATGCGGGACTCGATCCCGGGACTCCAGGATCGTGACCTGAGCCGAAGGCAGTCGCTTAACCAACTGAGCCACCCAGGCACCCGTGATAGGATATTCTTTTTCATTCAAGGTGCCATGTAACATAAGGGAAATATCTGATTGAGTTGTAAGAATGAACTGAATGGCTGAGGACTGCTTGTACAGAGGTCGTGAAGGAGAGTTTGCTGGGTTGGAAATACTGCTGAGAGAAATTCATTATTTGGAATCTCTTGGATTATATGGAAAGACAGACTCAGAGTTGAGTGGGGCAGCGACTGCAGAGGAGTATCCTGGGAACATATGCGGACCCTGGAGGGAGGACTGGCCCAGAGCCATTGTTATTCCTGCTCAAGATGACCGGGCGTGAGCGCACGCTCGTGTGTGTGTGTGTGTGTGTGTGTGTGTGAGAGAGAGAGAGAGAGAGAGAGAGAGAGAGAGAGATAAGACAGGGTGACAGTGTAGAGGAGTGTGGAGTGGTGGAGGTGGTCTGGGGGACTCAGTTGTTTTTTGACTTCCAGCCATTCCTCTATTCTCTGCTTTACCCGCATCTTTCATGGGCATCCGTTGCCCTTCAATCCTGGGTCCTTTGGGGGCCGGCTGTACAAATTCTAAGACA
This sequence comes from Mirounga leonina, assembly GCF_011800145.1. NCBI lineage: Eukaryota > Metazoa > Chordata > Mammalia > Carnivora > Phocidae > Mirounga > Mirounga leonina. Next base: position 14,522,520 of record NW_023270268.1, on the reverse strand, counting down.
GCGTTTACCCCCTGCTGACACTTCTGGGGCTAATTTCATCTGCTCTCCAGTTCTCAAGATTTACCTGTTGTTGTTTTTTCTCCTCTTCTTCTCTTTTTGCATTAAATTTTTTTTTCTACTGTTATGATTCATGTGGTTTTGACTCAGAGTGGTGGTAAACATATGTATTCAATGTAGAGCATTTAGCTGGTATCTCAAAATTCATTTGAATATAAAGGTGTTTGAAGGCAGTGTCTGTCCATAGGATAAAGAGGCAAATAATTATTGACCTCTTTTGCAGAAACAGAGATATTTGAATATTTGTGATTTTCTTTTTTTATGCTCCTAAACTTGAGCCCATCCTTCTTGGAGGTAGAAGGGAGGTGAAATGATCATATTCAGAGTTCCTCAAGAGGTGCTTTCCCGAATATCAGCCACCATGGAGTCATACCACATATTCTACTTGCACAAACTCAACAATTCAAAAGAAAAAGAGCTTACAGAAGATTTCCCTTTGCCCCATGGAGTTCCATGTACTCCCTCCCTCAAAGATTAAAAAAAAAATACAAAGAAAATTTAAGAGAATCAGTTCTTGGCTTGTGCGCTTTCAAGGACACAAGGGTGGAAATTTAAAGATGCATTAAGAGATTTTTAAAGGGTCACTTTTTCTATATTTAAGTTTTGCCTTAAAATCTGATTTTTTTAATAAAGTTTTTTATTTATTTGACAGAGAGCGCGGGTGCACAAGCAGGGGAAGGGGCAGAGGCAGAGGGAGAAGCAGACTCCCCACTGAGCAGGGAGCCTGACGCGGGGCTCGATCCCAGAACCCTGGGATCATGACCTGAGCTGAAGGCAGATGCTTAACTGACTGAGCCACCCAGGTGCCCTTAAAATCTGACTTTAGACCCTAACTCTGTATCACATGCGAAGCCATTATAATCATTTTACTCCACTCTAAAGAACCAAAATACTGAATGTATTCTTATTCCTGTGGCTGTATGATGTCATGAAAAAAGTTGAATCTTATAATTCATACAACCTTGGGTTCAAGCTCTAGCTATGCCATAGTGGACATATTATTTAATTTTCCTTAATCTTTAGTTTTTTTGCCTCCAGAGTGATTACAGTTATAAGCTCCTTAATAGGTTTAAGAGTTAATGCTAGGCAATATTTTAAGCACTGTGAAGTGCTATGTACACAGTAGATGCTTAAAAGATTAATATGTTGGCCCCACAGCTGAAAGTTCATTTATTATTTTTCATGGATCAGGTATCTCATTATTTTCAAGATTTTGATGTAGGCCCAAGAATATTCACATTTACTGAACCCATAATACCTCACATTATTCTAAGTTCTTTATATGTATTGACTCATTTAAGTCTTAGAACCACCGTGAGTTAGCTACAATTGCCATTCTTATTTTATACATAAGTAAACCTAGGCCCAGAGGGGTTAAATAACTTATCTAAGGTTGCAAAACTGCTAAGTGGTAGAGCTGGGATATTTGAACCGAGGATCATGGTAGCATTTCCCAGCCTGATTTAGGAGAAGAGATGAACTCTACCTTTTTCTTATTCTTTGACCCTCTGGAAAATTCCTGTATGTTTCTCATTTTAATGGGAAAATCATAGGAAAGTTCTTTTGGGTAGTACATGAAATAGTATATATAGGTTACATTTTTTTGAGTTATAAATTAAGGAAACCAAACTTAAAACTAGTTTGGGGAAAAAGGGGAATTGGGATTCAAAGAATGATTGACTCACCTTTGGAAAGGGCACACATGGAAGCTAGGCTCAGGAATAGCTGGCATCAGGGAATTGAATCCCACCAGGGTTTTCTTCATGTTCCATTCATGCCTTGCTCTGCATGTTGACTCTTGCCTTTCTCACTAGGGACAGGCTTTCTATTCAGTGCAAAAACTTTGCTGCTGATGACCCAAGTTTAACATTTTATATAACTGCAGCCATGCGAGAGGGCAAACTTTCCTTCTCAGATGTGGTTTAAAGAATCCCAGGAAGGGACTGAGTTGGGGCCTCATACTCGGAACAGCTAACTGTAGGCTGAGAGTAAAGTCATAGACAATGTGGCTTCTCATGAGGCAGTGCTGTAGACTTGGGGTCATGGAAGGTGAGGGCAGGTAAATCAGATAGGAATGCTTTTGGCTGCAAGTAACAAAGCAGTGTAAACCAGTGGTGTGGCTTAATACTTATTTACTATTACAACAAAAAGTCTGGAGTTAGAGTTGAACCTTTATTTCGATGACATCATTAAGAACCTTGTGGCATTCTCTTTTTTTCACTCTGTATTCCCTGTATAGGATTTTCACAGTCCTGCTTGTCATCTCTTCATTATATGGCTGCCAGAGGTCCAAATACCTTTTGCCCATTCAAGGTGAGAATAGAAAAGTTTACATGGTAGCAAACTTTATTCTTCTTTCATTATGTTTTATCTACTTTTTTCAGAAGCCCACACCAGACTTCCCTTTATGACTCATCAGCCAGCATAGAGCCATGTGAATATTTCTACCTGTGAGGGAATATGGGAGAATGAGCAACTAGCTTATTAGCCTCGACTGTGAGAAACAACACCTGAGTAGGGGTTAGGAATGGCTATTATTTTAGCCAGTCAACATTGTCTGCTCAGTAGCACATTAAAAAGATCATATACCATGATCAAGTGGGACTTATCCCTGGGATGCAAGGATGGGTTCAGCATACACAAGTCAGTAAATGTGATGTGTCACATTCACAAAATGAAGGATAAAAATAATCATCTCACTAGGTGAGAAAAAGTTCAGCATCATCTCATGATAACCACTCTCAACAAATCAGGTGCAGAAAGAATGTACCTCAACATAATAAAGGCCATATATGACAAACCCACAGCTAACATTGTACTTAGCAGTGAAAAGCTTAAACATCAGGAACAAGACAAGCGTGCCTGCTCTTACCACTTCTGTTCAACATAGTATGGGAAGTTTTAGCCCAAGCAGTTAGGCAAGAAAAAGAAATAAAAGGCATTCAAATCAAAAAGGAAGAAGTAAAATTTTCTCTGTTTATAGATAACATGATCTTACGTAAAGAAAACCTCAAAGACTCCTCCAAAAAGCTGTTAAAACCAATAAATGGGGGCGCTTGGGTGGCTTAGTTGGTTAAGTGCCTTTGGCTCAGATCATGATCCCAGAATCCTGGGATGGAGCCCCACATCAGGCTCCCTGCTCAGTGGGGAGTCTGCTTCTCCCTCTTGCTCTCTCTCTGTGCTCTCTCTCTCTCTCAAATAAATAAACAAAATCTTAAAAAAACCTAATAAATGACTTCATTAAAGTTGTAGATTACAAAATCAACATGCAGAAATCAGTTATGTTTCTACACACTAAAACAAGCTATCTGAAAAAGCAATTAAGAAAATCCTATTTACAATAGCATCAAAAGAATAAGATATTTAGGAATAAATTTAACAAAGGAGGTAGAAGAGCTATACACTGGACTATAAAATACTGATGAAAGAAATTGAAGACACAAATTAATGAACAGATATCCCATGTTCATAGTTTGGAAGAATTAATACTGCTTCAATGTCCATACTACCCAAAGTGATCTACAGATTCAACTCAATCTCTGTCAGTACTCCAGTTGACATTTTTTACAGAAATAGAAAAAAAATTTAAAATTTATAGAGAACCACTAAGGACCAAAAATAGCTAAAGCATTCTTGATCAAGAAGAACAAAGCTAGAGGCATTACACTTCCTGATTTCAAACTATACTAACAAGCTGTAGTAATTGAAAGAGTGTGATACTGGCATCAAAACATAGATCAGTGGAACAGAATCATGAGCCCAGAAATAGACATATGTGTATATGGCCAACTAATTTTCAACAAAGATGCCAAGAATACGCAATAGGAAAAGGATAGCCTCTTCAATAAATGGTGTTGGAAAACTGGATGTCCACATGCAAAAGAATGAAATTGTACCTTTATCCTACATCATACACAAAAGCCAACTCGAAGTGGATTAGAAACTTGAATGTAAGATCTGAAACTATAAATCTTCTGGAAGGAAACATAGAGGTAAAGCTCCCTGACATTGGTCTTGGCAATGCTTCTTAGGATTTGACACCCCAAAGCACAGGCAACAGAAGCAAAAATAGATAAGTGTGACTATATCAAACTAAAAAGTTTCTGTACAGCAAAGGAAACAGTCAAAATGAAGAGGCAACCTATGGAATGAAAAGAATATTTGCAAACCATATATCCAATAAAATGTAGTATCCAAAATATATAAGGAAGTTTACAACCAAATAGCCAAAAACCAAATAACCCAATTAAAAAATGGGCAAAGAATCTAAATAGAATTTTTCTGCAGAAGACATATAAATGGCCAACAGGTATATGAAAAGATGCTCACCATCACTAACCATCAGGGAAATGCAAATCAAAATCACAGTGAGATATCACCTTATACCTGTTAGGATGGTGATTATCAGAAAGTCAAAAGATAACAAGTGTTGGTGAGAGTGTGGAGAAAAGGGAACCCTTGTACAGTGTTGGTGGGAGTATAAGTTGATACAGTTGTTATGGAAAACAATGAGGTTCCTCAAAAAATTAAAAAGAGAGCAAACATATGGCTCAGCAGTCCCACTTCTGGGTATATATGCAAAGGAAATCAAATCACTACCTCAAAGAAATATCTACTCCCATGTCTATTGCAGCATTTTCCACAATAGCCAAGATATGGAAACAACCTAAATGTCCATCTGTGGAGGAATATGTGATATATATAGAATAGAATATATATATAAATATATATAATGGAATATATATATAATGGAATATTATATATATGGATATATAATTATAAATATAAATATATATATATGATTATACATATAATGGAGTATTATTCAGCCTTACAAAAGAAGGAAGTCCTGCCATTTGTGACAACATGAATGAACATATACAACACGAATATTATATCAAGTGAAATGAACCAGACACAGAAAGAAAAGTAATATTTGATCTCACTTGTGTGTGGGATCTTAAAAAAAAGAAAAGAGAAAACAGACATAAAACTGAACTCATAGTAACAAGAGAGTAGAATGGTAATTACCAGAGGCTGGGGCATGGAGGAGAAGATTTTTTGAAAAAGGAAAAAAGAAAATAGAATGGTGGTTGCCAGTGGCTAGGGGGAATGGGGTCATGGGGAGTTATTGTTTAAAAGGTACAGAGTTTCGGGCGCCTGGGTGGCTCAGTTGGTTAGGCGACTGCCTTCAGCTCAGGTCATGATCCTGGAGTCCTGGGATCGAGTCCCGCATCGGGCTCCCTGCTCAGCGGGGAGTCTGCTTCTCCCTCTGGCCCTCCCCCCTCTCATGCTCTCTCTATCTCATTTTTTCTCAAATAAATAAATAAAATCTTAAAAATAAATAAATAAATAAAAGGTACAGAGTTTCAGTTATGCAGGATGAAAAGGGATCTGGAGATGGATGGTGGTAATGCTTGTTCAACAATATGAATACATTTAATACCACTGAACTGTATAGTTAAAAACGGTTAAGATAGTAAATTATAGGGGGAAGAAAGAAAAAACAACTCTGGGTGAAGGGTTGGGCAAACTTGTCTGTTGCTATGGGAATGGGAGGAAGGGTATTAGGCAGTGTCTCACAGATGTGTGCTACATAATATATAAAAAGTCATGAACTTAGACCTCAGCAATTTGGAACTGCCTTCAAAAAGACCATACCCAGCCATTTGCACTCTATTGTCACCTCCCAAATAGAATTTGGGCCTTTCTGGCTTTGGGCTCTGTTCACAGGGACTTTGTTCCCAACTCTTTTGTTCTTTTTTTTCTTCCATAGCTGCCAGAACTTTTAGCCTTATTTCAAGGCCCACTTCAGTCTGCCAAGTTCATGGTGGCATCCTGTTCCTTTGAATTCATACCACTTCTTGACCAAACAACTCTTACGTAAGATGCTACCTGATGATGACTTATATTTTGCTGTTTTGCTCTATAATGTAGCCTTTGACACCAGGGTGTCTGATGATCTCATCTAATGAGACTATAGATTTCTTAAACAGAACAGCCCTTCCTCTAGTACTTTGTAAAGAGTGTATCAAAAAGCAGAATGCATAGTAAGTACTCAATTTATGTGGTTAATTCGTCTTTACTGGAGTCTTTAATTAAAGCCCTGATTTCTCCATGAAGAATCGTTTTAATCTATGGCATTGCTCTGGGTGCTTTAGAAGCAAGAACTAGGGGAGAAAATGCCTTTAGTGCATCATCTTTTTGCCTCGTTCAAACTTTGCTTTAGGGCATCTACTTAAATGACATCTTTCTCCTCAAAACCTCTTATTGTTCATCACTACAGAGGTAACAAACAATAAAGACTATTTCTCTTCCTGCTCTGAGTTGCTGTTGGGTTTGTATTATGGACCAAACAGTTGCTAGGCTTGTCTACTGTGCTATTTTGGTCCCGCCTGTTTTTGAAGTATTTGCAGTAATACCCATGGTTTGTTGAATTTTACTTTCTCTGGAGTCAAGTGACTATTATGCACGGGCAGAAAAGGAAAGAAAAGAATTTAATGTAAGCATTGCAGTTTTTCAAAAGAAGTCAAGTTCTTTTGAGAAAGGGGAGATCGCAATGGGAAGTGTGCTGTTCTGTGAAGAGGTGAGATGCTGCAAAACAGTGGAGCCAGCAACGGGCTCTGTGTTTGCTTTGTATTTGATGAATGAAATTCTATTTGTACTCGAGGATGACAGAATTTGAAATGGTTGTATTCCAGCCCCATAGTTTCTTGAGAGTGTGGCTGCATTTTTTTGTGTCTTTTTTTTTCTTTTCATCTTTGATGTCCAGCTGGTATTTTGAGACAAGAGTATGATTATGGAATTGGATTTGAAGAGCAGCACTAAATCATTCTCACTTGGTACTTGACCTTCATCCTAAACAGAGTAGATTTCATGGGAGAAATCAGGTTGGGGAAGATATAATTTAATTCTGCCATGGGTCAAGCGGAAAGGTTAAGTCTTTTAAGTTCCTCATTCTACGATACTGTTTGGTGAGGTTTTGAAAAAGCAGTTTTTAATACTGGGATCCTTTCGTGCATGTCCCATTTTTTTTTTAATTAATTACTGTAATACACAAGCACATTTGCAGTAAGTTTTCCTTGCTAGGATTTCTTCTTGTATCTTTTAGGAAATGGGCATTTTTTTTTCCTTTTTTTGTGAATTAAATTTAAAAATTGTACTGATTCTACATTGACATGCCAGGTGGCAACTGGTTAGTACTTCAAAAATATAAGGCTGTGATTTCACCATCTGTTTAAAGAAGTTATTGGATTCATTTGTTTCCTTCCTCCTCTGCACCTCAGAATAAGGTGACTGGTGAGGGTTGTTGTGAGTTGTCTTCTGTACCCTTTCTTCTTAAGGTTTTATCTAACCTGGTGTTGGACACTTGCACCAAGGAAACCTCAGCTTCTCTGCTCCTCAGAGTATGCATTCCGGAGGAAGTCCTCCTCTGTGACTGCGCTCAGATTTGCCATGGCCGCAATATGGCACTCGTGTATTTTTCCCTTGGAGGAGAAATCCTGTCTCTGGTGGGTGGACTTAGTGGATCTTAACTGAGGCTACTAACATCCCAAACATGCTTGCTTTGGAGGCTTTCTTTGTAGACATAGTTGTGTCTATACAATCTTCTCATTCTTTAATGAATATGTATTATTTTGACCTTTTCTCTAGACATCATAGCCGACTCTTTTTGCTTTTCCTTCTTTTACCTCCCATCTCCCGACATGTTCAAAGCAGAGTGCTCTAAACTGCATACGCCATTCTAAGGAGATTGGCTTGTAATAATTTCCTTCCCTCTAAGCTGTACCTTCCATGTGAATGTCAGCATGGTGCTGACCTGCTGCCACTCCTTGCAAATCTGTTTCCTGACTCCGGCCTCCACCTTTGCACCTACTCTACAAGGTCAGATTTAACCTGTTACCAGTAATTTTCCACTCACCCAACTCTTTGTTCAGAATGGCCCTTAGTTAACATTCTCCTATGTATTTGTGTATTGGTTTGTGTATTGGTCCTAATAACCGCTTCCTTCAGATATGACCTGATTTACATGGTGGTTAATCTTATTTTGGGGAGAGAGAGTAGCCATGGGTGCTAATGCCACCTTCCTATAAAACTGCAGATTATCGGTTGGGCTAACTGCCTCTGGGCACAGTGAATATAATGGTTTGGGCACATTTGGGAGTGCTTAACGGCATAATTGTATTAATTTTCTGGAAAGCGTGGGGTCACAAAAAGCCAGCAAGGCCTGAACTGATTCTAGTGTACGATTTTCTTATAACAAAATAATGATGAAATAACTCTCTGTAGCATTCCTGTGACATACAACTATAGATCAAGATTTAAAAGAGACCAATGAAGGCAGATATCAAAGGCACAGTTCTTCTGTCCAGGATTGCACCGTAGGTCCCCTGACCCACATAAAACTCAGAGGCTCATGCGAGGCCAGCAATCTCAGAGTGCCACACAGGAACTCAGTGTTTGAGGGCAAGGTCTTGATTATCTGCTCTCTCCCCTATGGCACCTGGCACAATGCTGCATGCCTGGTAAGCATTCTTAAAAATTTGTCAAATAAAATGATGAGTTCAGAGGTAGAGTGAGTAATCCATATACCACAGTGTGTCCTTACAGAGCACATGAGGCAGCATGGTCCACAGCATGGCTGAGACCAGAAGCCAGACCCTCTATTCCCATTCTGACACTCATTCCTCTGTATCACAGCATCACTTCTGTCCCCATCCCCAACTGTATGCCCTGGGTCCTCCCTAAGGTTTCTCCAGAGAAGACAGTCTGGTTTGCAAAACCTTAAATTTCAGGGACCTGACTTCAAGCTGACTGCCATCCCATGGTAGTAGGCAATGTGGTGTCTTGAATCCATCTTGAAGAAGCAAACCATTCCCAAAATTGTGTAGGTATTGCCCCTCCCATCTTCTCTATTCTCTTGATTTGTGTCACCATAACACTATACATCCTTTAAGGAGCAGTTGGTGCCATTATTAGGAGAGGTGTATGGGGAGCTTACATTGCTTTTCTGGTTGTTTCACTTTTAAAAAAATGTGTACTTTTGGCTTCTTTTGCTCTATCACTGTCCTATTAGCCAAAAGACCCAGGTGGGTCCAGTCACTCTTGACATCTAGTCATCAAAGATTAATTCTTTGATCTGACACACACACACTATTGAGCATCTAAGTGCCAGGTACCATACTAGGTACCGAAGACAGAGTGGTAAAACCAATGGACAAAATCTCTAACCTTGGAAAGATTGTATTCTAGAAAGGAGAGACAGACAAATACATAAACAGAAACTATAGTATTTCAGATAGTGAGTGCTGTGGAGAAGAGTAAAGTAGGGAAGGGAAACTGCCGGGTGAGGGGGTAATAATTTTAAACAGTGAAGTCAGGGCAAGGCTGCCTGGAAAGGGACATTTGAACAAAGACCTGAAGTAGGTGAAGAGCAGGCTGTGTGGAAGCTAGAGGAAGAAGATATGAGAATTCATTCTTGACTTGCCTAGATCTAATATCCCATAACACACTGGATCAAAGGTGAACTTATACGAATTCTGTTATATGGCAAATGCAGGGGAATTGCAATAGGACAAAAGCCAAGACAGGTGCCATTGGATAGTGAAGGACATCTCAGCATGGCACAGTGCCAAACCGAGAGGTCACAGCTCTCTGCAAAGGATGTGTGTATGCTCCATGTAGCTAACAATGGCCCCCACTCAGGGTTGGTCAGTTAGCTCCTGGGCCTCTGTAGGTATTTGGGTTCATGACTTTGAGTTCTAATATCTGCTATTTTGAAAATACCAAATGTTTAGAAAGCTGTAGGAGTGGGATCCAAGGAATGTTTCCAGATTTCTGCTCCTTTATCTGGAATCCAAACTAGTTTCCCATCCCTTTTGCTTTTCCCTTTTTCTTAAGCCTGATCTTCCACTAGGTCAGTGGAGCTTCCTGTGTTGAGTATGTCTTGATGTTCCAAGACATGAGACCAAATGACCCATGGGGCAAAATGCAAGGATGGTGTGCACATGTGCACGTGTGTTTGTGTGTGTGTGTATAAATTATGGGAGACCTATAAGCAATAGGAGTATAAACCAGAACTTGAAGTCGTATTTATTAATTTAGGTAGGAGGATTAGGGAAGGAAAACTTAGAAAACTAAAAAATTAATCTCCTTTGTTAGTTGGTTTATCTCTGTGGCCATAACCCTGTCCCTTAGGAATACACTTTTCAGACATAGGTAAAAGGGAGTGTTTCTTGCCTGCTGTGTACCCTGTTGAATTAGATGTATTTTCTATCGCAGTCATTCCCCCATTAGGTGTCTGGGACTGAGAAGATTAAAGCTGGAGATGTGGTTCGGGGTCATCACTGGACAGATGGTGATCAATGCCATGGGAATGAGTGCACTCTTCCTGAGGGCATGAGTGTGCAGGATGATGGGGCTGGGCTGATGCAGATCCCCTGTGGACGGCCACCTGTGGTCAGAGTCTGAGAAGTGTGTGCACAGTGGAAGTGGAGTGAAGACATTTTTAAGAGTTAATCCCAAATGCTGAAGAGGGGGCAAGAAAGGTGCACGCCAAATGAACCCCCTGAATTTAGCAGAAGCTCTGAGTGAGAAGGCCAAGGCCTTCTGACATGAGCACAGCAAAATGCAGGGAAGGCAGCTACAAGAAAAAAACGGTCACAGAAGCAGAGGAGGGAAGGGTCAGTGTGGTGCTTAATGCTGCCATAACATTTCCAATGTCTGTGAATAGCTTGTTTTTGTTCTTCTGCGTGGCGGTTCAATGAAATCAGAGAGATTGCTCTCACATTAGTGAGCTCTCCTTTGATGTAGCCCACTTCTGTGGGAAATCCATTTCCGAAAGGAGACTCTGTTGTGCTCTGTTGAAAATCAGCCTCCGGGAAACTCATATGGGAATTCTGAGGAGAAAGGAAAAGCTTCTAGGGGGAGATGTTTTGAAATCCTTTGAGCTGCATATAATCAGTGCAAACTTTACGTGTATATTGACTGTACATTAAGAGCACTTTAAGCAGTAAAGACCTCAAAGGCACTAGTCCATTATGAGAACAAACAGCAATTTAAAGCAATATTTTCCCAGAGAAAAGAATCTGGAGGAACAAAAATGCCAGAGTTGGGGCTTTTTTCCCCCTGTTCATTTGTGAGAAAATGTGCTTTTGATTGATATCTACCAAAGACTGTGTTCAGCATAGCATATTTTTGATGGTTAATGAATGTTCCGAATAGTAATTTAAAACATTTGGGGTGGTGCCTCCGGGCACTTTTTCCAATACCTCTTTTATTCTTTCCAATATCTGGAACATGAAGACTAGAATGAAAATAATTGCACTCTCTCTCGTCTGCTCCTTTCCCATGAGTCTGAGTGCTCATACTCCGTGTATCAGCAAGACCTTCTATTCTCATGAATTCTTCACTTTCATTTTTAGCAACAGGGCTCGAACTTATTCTGTTTAAAGGAAGAATATGGCATCCTGTAGAAGACAAGACCCGTGGTGTATCCAGTGTACCTCCTTTGGCATCTTTTTCTTTGGAATTCTTCTACAAGAGGGATGTGGGCGGATGTGTTTATAAAAATGTGAGGTTGCATTAAAGGAAAAAAAGCCCTCAGTTTCTAATTCAGGTCAATGTACTGAAATGAAAAGATTTCTCCCCCCATTTTCACGTGTTTTTCTTCTTCCTGTTTTTATTTGATTTTTGCAATCACACATTTTACCCTGGTGGCATCAGATAGCAAGACACCACACAAATGAGATGCTACTGAGGACTAACAGACCATGACACTTAATAGCATCTCGGTGATGTGTCCAGCTTATATCTACTTAGATTTGTATACAGCATAATTTCATATGTAACTTAAAAAAATAAAAATAAGAAACACCGCCATTATATAGCAGACCACTAATTTCAGGCTTCATTTACACACAAGTAATGCTCTACTCTTAAATAAACATTAAAGAGCTTTCTATTACACTCTGTTGTGTGAAAAACATCGGTCATATAATAAACTAGCCAGCTAAAATAGTTGTTGTTAACTTAGATGAAGACATTTAATAAAAAGAAATGTGTGATAAAAGGAAAGAGCCAGAACGCATCATTCCTTAGCACTAAGATATATTACCGCTTTAAGATGTCACTAAAGTATTTCGGATACTGTACAATATTTTCAGGGGCATAGTTTCTAAACAGCATGACACTTAAAGCATGCTAGAATCCTTGAAGGCAGCGCAATCTTCTCTTTTACTGTGGTTTCTGTTTTGCTATTAGAAAACCTGAGGAGCAGTGAACATTAATAACCATAAGCTGCCATTTTTTGAAAGAGTACTGTTCGCCAAGGGAGTATGCTGGGGATTTTGCATATATCATCCCTGATACTGTCAGTAATACCATTCCCATCATACAGATGAAAAGACTGAGGCAGAGAATTTAAGTAACTACTCAAGAGTTTATGACTCATAGTGATAGAGAAAGCATTCAGATGCAAGTCCATTTGTCTTTAAATTTAAGACCCTTTCCACTCAACCAAGTACATTAGAATGTCTAGTTGTGGGGTCCAGGTAATAATACTGGAGATTCTAGCACAGAGGAAAGGCTATACTTGCACCATGTTGTCTTTCATGAGAACAAGTAAAGAAGCCAGCTTTGACATTTGGCATATTTGTGGGGTTTAATAAAGAGATGCAGACAGGAAAAGAAGGACTCATCCTTTCCCATTCTTTTCAGGTTTCTGTTTGAAGTTGCTTCATTCCTTCCAAAGAGAAGAAGGGATATATTATGTATGCAAATATGTGTGTGTGTATATGGGACACTTGCTGTGTGTGTCTCTTGTGTCCTTAAGAGTGGAAAGCTATTTAAAATGACAGATATGTAGATGGAACATTTATATGGAAAAATATGTGGAAAATTTTGGGCAAAGCTGGGTGCCCACTGATAACAAGGGCCGAAGAAAAAAGAACTGAAGCATTATGAATATAGAATATAATGTTGAATAGGTTCATGTCTGCAGTGTCAGAAATCTCAGTGTGTGTGTGTGTGTGTGTGTGTGTGTGTAATCTCTGTAAGCCTAAAAATTAAGAGCAGAAGTCACTGGGTTTGACAATTGAATGCTTAATCTCCAGGTCTCTGAGCAAAGGTGGTAGAAGGCCATTTTTGGGGGGAAATGGGCGAGTGGTAGGGATACAGAAGGACTTGTTCTTATCTCATCTCACTTCCTTGATATTTGAAGTTTAGGCCAAATCTTATTGTGCAAGAAGCTGGCCTGTGTTGAAGATGTCACAGATTGTCGATAAAGGTGATTCACCATCTAGAATGTTTAGTTTCTCTCCTTTGCTTTCCGTGGTTTTCATAGTAATGGAAAAATCCTTTTCTACTTTTCTCTCTCTCTGTTGCCCAACACATGAACCCCCACCCCCAAATAATCTTATTTATATACTTTTTTAATATTCTGTGTGGCTCTACTCCATACCCTGCCTACAAATCACCCCACCTGCAATTTATGGCTTTGACATCCATGGTTCTTTGCTAAGCCTTGGGAAATTAGCTATCCAGCCACAATAGAAGGGGCCCTGGTCCTGAATGTCACTAATACCACCAACACAGTTGGCTTGGAGGTGCTTAACTGGGTTATATTGTTAATTTATGTGGCATTTCAAGGTAGGCTGATACTTCAAGTCACCAGGTGGGGCTAAAAGAATTTAATGTTATCATTATTCCTGTTTCACGAACTGTTGGTTGCAAGGAGATTCTGAAACTTTTAGTTGTTTTAATGCATATTCTTTTTGTTCTGTAATGGGAAAGGATTGCTACTGATAGTTAATTTGACCTACAGTGAGTTTCCAAACATTAGGCATAGACAGATTTTACTAGGTGAACAGAAATTTGTTCTCTGTCTGGATTGGTGTAGAGCTTAGAAAAGTGCATGGTCATTAGCAGGACTGGAGTTAGAGACATGGTTAATCATAGAGGTGTTAGCCTGAGGAGTTACTAGCCAATTTAGGGTCCCTCCACTTTCTAAACTAGACTGTTCTTTGATTCTATTAATTGCAGGATGAATGAAAATTTCAGGGTAGTGAAGAGTTCCACATGGTACCCTATTCACTGTCAAGGATAATGCTAACAAAGTATTTCAGTAATCCCCCCAATTTTTCCAGCTTTCTTCCTTATTGTGGGTCTTTTCAATAAATCTGTGGGTGTGGAGACCTGAAGTTGATGTGCCCCCTCGGTGACGGGGCAGAAGAGGGCAAAAGGGAATCTCATGGCCAGGGCTCTGGGCAGTTGATCAATCTATTCATCGAGAGAAAAGGGATGGCCTGGACCTTTTATAACTTCCGTGGTGTATAATTTTAACCCCTACCTAATCCAGTTGTGACCTCCCCCCATGATGTCCTCGTATGATTTTCTTTGAGACAGGAAGGAGAAAGTTCTTCTCTAATCTATTTAGGAAGAAATAAAGATAAAGCAGGTAGGAATCCTCTACAAAGGATATCTGCAAATATTATTGCTTCTTTCTCAAAGCAAGCAGGCAGATATCTTATAAGAAAGGGCACCATGGTCTTTGGCCTTCCTTGCTTACTATGACATTACTCTCCTGTGTTCCCACAGAAAGGAAAAAGTAATACTAAAGTAAGGCTAATGGGATTTCAAGCCCCATGGGTACCAGAGGATAATGCCATTTGTAGATGAGCTTCCCATTGGAAGAGATGAGGGAAGAGCTAGTAAGGTGGGGAGGGGGATGAATAGTCCAGGACAGGTGGAAGCAGAAGCTGCACTCAGAGTCTGAGACACCCACTGGGATTGTCCCCAAGGCACCTTTTTATGCTTCGAGACTGCTTGCCTTCCCCTTCCAGTGTTTTATGTTCTCTCATAGGCATAGAACCCCAAGAAAGCTCATGGACACATAACTCAAATAAGCAAGATCTATACAATGCCATTGAGGTCACTGTGCCTGCTTTTCATTGGTTTTTCTGTTTGCTTTCCATTTGGCCTACTTGATTCCCTTTATATTCTGGGCACGTAGAGAAATGCATATTTTTGTAGTGGGCCTGTTCTATCTATATTTGAGTTTTCAGGAGGGCATGCCATTTGGAAAAGTTTTACTTAGTAATAGTGAAGGAAAAAAAGACGACTTTGTGTTGGAAGTAGTAGCCTTGTTTCAATGACATTTAAAAGATGGATGTTCACCATCTTGCATCTTTCCAGGCTAAGAATCCAGCGTATCTTGAGAAGATGAATGTATTAGGGAGGCTGGTTAATACATTATCTTTGTTTTGCTGCTGGCTAGCAAGGGAGAAGTGTTATGATGGCCAATAGGTTGTCCTGCTCTTGTTTTTATGTTCATGTAAAGTATCCAATATGCTGAACACCAAAAATTTCCTATGGTACTTTAGTTCCTGGAGGAAAATAAAAGTAGAATGGAAAGACTGAATGAAACATAACCTGGCATTTTCAAGCCCCTTCCCCTCATTCCTGAATGAATCAGAAATAATTCCTGAATAAATCTCTTTTCTTGGTGCCCGCAGATGGGGTTCTCTGCGGGCTGAAAATAGTGTGTTCATGGCTTCATTTTGGTAGCTTTTAGTCAGAGGCCATCTGAGGTGGGAGTTTAGAAATCTGAAGACAAAACTGATTTGCAAGAGCAAATTCTCTCATGAAGACAGGACTTTGAATTTGATCATTTATATTTGATCAGATTAAAAAGGCAGAGGACTTGGAGATAGTCTGTGTTTTGCTTTCAGAAGCTGAGGGAGAAATGAATTGCTGACAGGTTGGAGCCATAATGATGAGAAGGTGACTGTTTGGCTATTGTGCTTTTAAAACAACTTAAAGTTTGGGAGAATACTTTAGAGGTAGATAAAAGTATTAAGACCATTTTAAACATTCATCTCCTCTCCTTGCTCAAGGCATGCTGTAGATACAAATCAGAGAGAGAATATATACAAGTTAGGATGTACTGCTTTAAAAGTAACAGGAAAACCCAGCTCAAACTGCTTAGCCAAAAAAGGGGATTTATCAGTCATGTAAATTTCAAAGGCCGAAGGTGTAGGACGGGTTTCGAGGGATATTTGGTCCAGAAGGCCATGGTGTCATTAGGACTCTGACTTTACTGCTTGTGATTCTCTTGGCCTGCCCTCCTGGTGTTTTGGTGTCATTCAGAGTCCGGCTTCCCTCATGGTAGCACATAGCAGCTGCCATTCCGGGCCTCCTGTCCACACAAGGCCATCCAGACAAGGTGAATGTGCCCTTGTTTCTTCATTCTTAGGCCTGAGATTCATTCCATTGGTCTACTTGGTTGGCTTAGCCCAGGACACACGCTTGCGCCTGGAGGTGAGGCTGGAGTCCTCATACCCAGAGCCAGAGTCTCAAATACAAGTGGGGAATGCCAGAAAGGGCTGAACGAATGCTTTGGAGACGACCCCCAAGTGTCTCAAGGCACTAAGGCACCAGGATTAAGAGCCTTGTAAGTTTCATAGACCAGGGAAAGAGGGCTTCAGGTTCACTTCCTTCTCATCACTCCTTGTCTGGATTTATTTCTGATGATTGTTAACATCATTATCTGTTCAGTTCTTCAAGATACCCAGATGTCCAATCCTCCACTTTACTCTGGAGTGCAGTGTGGTATTTCATTGTCAACCACTCACTTGGCTTTTTCTTTCTTAACTTAAATAACTCTTGGTGCAATTTAAAATCCCATTTTTTTTTTCTTATTTAATAGACACTGGAAAGAAAGGACAGCTGGCCTAGCCATTATATCTGATACCCTCATATCTGTTTTCAGTGTTTTACTACCACTTTTATTAGTTTGCCTCCTGATGTCATGGTAAGGTAAATGCCCTTGTTTTCTGTGGTCTCTAGCTCACTGAATTGAGGCAGGCTTAACTGACTTTTCTGAGGTCGTACTCTCAGTTACAGGGGAGAGGTGTATTAATGGCCACAGCTCCAAAGTTGTAGGAGTTGGCAAACTAGCCCATTGACCAAATCCAGTCTGCAGCCTGTTTTTGTAAATAAAGTTTTATTGGAACATAGCCACATTCATTCATTTATATATTGTCTGTAGCTGCTTTCATGACTGTGATTGCAGATTGAGTAGTACAACAGATACTATTTGGCCTGAAAGAGCTAAAATATTTATTATCTGGCCCTTTACAGAAAAAGTTTATTGACCCCCCAGATTGAATGAGCCACATTCTTCACTTTAGAAACTATGAAAGATTTCACAGCTCAGTTGTAGACTCTTCCCAAGCCTTTCTGGGTCTTTAAAAGTGATCAAAGAATGTTGGAGATGGAAAAAATCTGAAATGATTCATCTAGCCCTGGTCTTTCATTCCACAGATGAGAAACTGAGACTCAGGGATGATGCGTGACTTATGCAAGGCTCCAGACATATTGGAGGGAGATGAGAGTGTCCTCTATTTTCTACACCTGGGTTTGTGTGCCGGAAGAGTACCTGCTACCAGGAAGGAGATGAGGTCTGAGATATTTTAAGGAGAGTGTCAAGAGGAGCAGTGAAGCTCTGCCACTTACTGGTTTGGGCAAGTTATTTAATCTAACTGAACCCAATTTCTTCATCTGTAGCATGAAAGTTACAGTAGTCCGTGCCCCCTGGGGTTATGCTATGAGTGAGACATCCACTGTAAAGCACATAGGAATAGCTCAATAAATGTTAGCTGGGGCTCTTATCATCATCATCATCAACAACAACAACATTGTCATCATCATCAAAATCATCAGCAGGCTATGATAATTAGTACTCATCCTTGCTACTTTCTTGCCCATCTTGGAGGAAGAGGGGTCACCCTCCTCTCCAAGACTTAAATGCCCCCTTGGGAACTGGATCATTTCTTCTCAGACCTTATTATATCAGTTATCCCATTTTTCTGTACCTTCTTTTGCTTCCTTTACACTATTCTTTCAAATTACTAACAAGTAATTTAAGACTAACAAGTCTTGGGGCGCCTGGGTGGCTCAGTCGTTAAGCGGCTGCCTTCGGCTCAGGTCGTGGTCCCAGGGTCCTGGGATCGAGCCCCGCATCAGGCTCCCTGCTCGGCGGAGAGCCTGCTTCTCCCTCTCCCTCTCTCTGCTGCTCTGCCTACTTGTGCTCTCTCTCTCTGTGTTAAACAAATAAATAAAAATCTTTAAAAAAAAAAAAAAGATTCTCTAAAAAAAAAAAAGACTAACAAGTCTTAAATAGTGTCATAAAGGCATTTCCATCACCTATTTCATTTTGGTACAGTGTCGTGTTTCTCCCCTTCACATTGTTGCCCCAGTGGTTTATGTCTCACTTTCTTTATACTCCCTTGAGTTCCATTCTAAATCCAACTCTTCTAAAACTGTCCTAGCCGAGGTCACAGACAAATCTGTATGACTATATATAGTCTTCATCTGTCCCAATCTCATGTAGCATTAAAAACTCTTGACACCCTCCTTCAAGGGAGACTCTTTTTTCCTTTGCTTTTAAATCATGATCTTATTTTGCTTCTCTTCCCGTTTCCCGATAAGTCTCTTTCCCAAATTAGCCCCCTCTATTTCGTGTATAATGTTTTCCAGGTTCTGTCCTTTGAAGCTCTCCCCAGCAGTTGTATACTTTGTTTGCCATGTCTTCAATGGCTGTCTATGGAGCTGATAAATGTCCCTATCTGAATGTAGAATTTATAACTTCCCAGACACTCCTCCCAAACTACTCTTCTACTTAATTCTTCTTCCTCTTCTTCATCTCTCATGATATTCCAGTTCCTAATATATATCAAGCACTTGTTATGAATCACATTCTGTGCTCAGGGCTTTAAAATAAGATCATTATTAAATAAACAAAGCCCATACTTTGTTCATATTTCCATAGTTTTTATCTTTTTCTGTTCCAGGACTCCATGCAGGGCATCACATTACATTTATTAGTCATGTCTACTTAGGCTCTCCCCTTGACTGTTGACAGTTTCTCAGACTTTCCTAGCTTTTGATAAGCTTGATAGTTTTGAGGAGTACTGGTCAAGTAGTTTGTCGAGTGTCCCTCAGTTGGGATTTGTATGTTTTATTCATGATTAGAACTGGGATTATAGGTTTTGGGGATGAAGATCATTTTCATCACATCATATCAAGAGTGCATATTACCAGCATCACTTATCATTGCTGATAGTTAATTTTGATCCCTTGACTGAGGTAGTGTTGGTCAGGTTTCTCCACTGTAAAGTTACTCTCTTCCCCCTTTCCATACTGTACTCTTTGGAAGGAAGTTACTACCTGCAGCTCACACTTCCTCAGTGAGGAGTTATGCTCTACCTCCTTGAAGATGGAGTATCTACATCGATCATTTGGAATTCTTTGACACAAGAGATTGAGCTATTATCCCCCATTTAGTTATTATTCAGTCATTTAGTTATATCAAGTTATGTCAGTATAGACTCATAGATACTTATTTTATACTTTGGTTATAATCCCATTCTACTTTATTTTGTTGTTCCCCTTGTTCTAGCTTTGGCCATTGGGCACTCTTTCAGTTGGCTTTGTTTCCCTTTGACACACTCTCATTGTGTGTGTGTGTGTGTGTGTGTATGAGAGAGAGAGAGAGAGAGAGAGAGAGAGAGAGTGTTTCTTTTTGGAGCACCTTCTTATTTTTTAGCACCACAAAATGCTCCAAGCTCATCTTATGTATTTCCTACCCTGGTTCTAGAATCAGCCATTTCTCCAAGGAGCCCTGGCTCCTTTTATTGGTGAATGATATTAGAAATCAAGATCTGGTTCCAAGGTATGCCCTTTTTACTGGAGTATCATTTCTTTTAGGCCTGCTAAACACACAGAGCAGGACCATATATGTGTGTATACTAACCCGTGTATATACAAATACCTGTAACTATTTCTATGTGTGACCATCTGTATACGTGTTAAGCTAAACATGAGTTTGATGCTGATGTCTCCAGCTCTAATCCATTACCATTACCACATGGATCATTTTTGACTTCTCCCTCTGCTTGTTGATAACCTCCCACTCCAGTAATGGCTTCCCCCTTCTCCACTTCATTTTTTTTAATTGTTCAAGGCCAGTAGACATTCATAGTGTTATCAGAATTGTTAATCCATATCCCTGTGGGAGAAATCTTTATCAACTAGAGGACAGTGCTAATGTACAGTTTTTACTGCCTTTTAGGCTTATAGACCACTCATTCCAGAAGTTACTTAGGTTGGCACTATTTTTCCCTATCTGCATGAGGAATGTTTCATACATTTGTAATACAATTAGATTGTTGTGTTACTTTTAGCATTCCATCTTGAGATCTCACCACCCCTAAATGATTTGTCAAAAATCTCTATATGTTAAAATCACATTTTGTGCTGCGAAGTTGTATGGTTTTTGACAAATGCATGGTGACATGTATCCACTATTACCTTATTGTACAGAATAGATTTACCACCATAAAATTTCCTCTGTGCCTTATCTATTCAACACTCCCTTCCCAACCCCCTGGCAACCACTGATCATTTTATTGTTGCTATACTTTTTGACTTTTCAAGAATGTCATATAATAATTTGAATCATACTGTATATAGTGTTTTCAGGCTGGCTTTTTCCCCCCCAGTTAACAGTATGTCTTTAAGATTCATCTATATCTTTTCATGTCTTGATAGCTTACTTCTTTTTATTGCTGAATAATATGCCATTGTGTGGAGGTGCTACAGTTTCTTTACTCATTCCCCCATTGAAGAACATCTTGGTAGCTTTTAGTTTTTTACCAATTCTGAATAAAGCAGGTTTTTGTATGGACATAATTTTTCAAGCAAGTTAGGTGAATCCTTAGGAGCACAACTGGTGAATCGTATGCTAAGGCTATGTTTAACTTTGTAAGAGACTGACAAATGGTCCTCCACAGTAGCTGTACTAATTTTGCATTCCCCATCAGTAAGTGAGAGTTCCTGTCACTCTGCATCCTCACTAGCTATTGGTGTTGCCCGTGTTCTGGGGTTTTACTCTAATATGCATGCAGTGGTATCTTGTTTTATTTAAAAAATTTTTTAAAAGATTTTATTTATTTATTTGACAGAGAGAGAGAGATAGCGAGAGCAGGAACACAATCAGGGGAAGTGGGAGAAGGAGAAGCAGACTTTCCGCCGAGCAGGGAGCCTGAAATGGGACTCGATCCCAGGACCCTGGGATCATGACCTGAGCCCAGGGCAGCCCCTTAATGACTGAGCCACCCAGGGGCCCAGTGGTATCTTGTTTTAATTTGCAATTCCCTAATGACAGATGATGTGGAACATCTTTTCATATGTTCATTTGCCATCTGTATATCTTCTTTGGTAAGGTGTCTGCTCAGATATTTTGCTCATTTTTTATATTGGGTTTATTTTTTATTGTTCTTTGTATACAGCAGTCCCCCCTTATTGGCAGGGGATATGTTCCAAGACCCCCAGTGGATGCCTGAAACTGAAGAGAGTACCAAGTCCTATATTACTATGTATTTTCCTATACATACATACCTATGATAAAAGTTCAGTTTGTAAATTAGGTACAATAAGAGATTAACAACAATAATAATAAAATAGAACAATTATAAAAGTATGCGGTAATAAAAGTTCTATGAATGTGGTCTTTCTCTTTGTCTTCAAATATCTTATTGTACTGTACTTACCCTTCTTCTTGGGATGATGTGAGATGATACAGTGCCTACGTGATGAGATGAAGTGAGGTGCATGACGCAGGCATTGAGATGTGTGTTAAGCTACTATTGACTTTCTGACTCTGTGTCAGAAGGAAGATCATCTGCTTCTGGACTGCAGTTGACCACGGTCCAGATCATGCAGAAAGTGAAACCATGGATAAAGAGAGATTTCTGTATTTTGGATACGAGACCTTTACCTAATGAGTGTTTTACAAATATAATCTCTTACTCTGTGGCTTGTCTTTTCATTTTCTTAGTGTCTTTTGCAGAGAAAATTTTGATTTTAATCAAGTATAACTTGATTTTCTTTCATGGATCATGCTTTTGTGTTTTCTTCCAGAAGTTTTATACTTTTGCATTTTACATTTAGGTCTATGATCCATTTTGACTTAATTTTCTGAAAGGTGTGAGGTATGTGTCTAGGCTTTTTGTTAGTTTTTCATATGAACATCTAATTGTACCAGTACCATTTGTTGAAAAGACTGCCCTTCGCCATAGAATTGCCTTCATTCCTTTGTCAAAGATCAGTTGACCGTATTTATGTGGGTCTGTTTCTGGGCAGTCTATTCTCGTCCATTGATCTGTATGTGTATACTTTTGCTAATACCACACTGTCTTGATTACTCTAGCTTAATAGTAAGCCTTGAAATTGGGTAGTGTGAGTTTTATAGGCAGCATATTATCACTTAAAAATATATTTTCAGTAAATCTTTAGTGACATATAGCATGCATGTAGAAAAATGGTGAAATGATAATGTATGGCCTTATAAAATACGTTCAAGTAAGCAGCACCCAAATCAAGAAAGAACATTAGCGTTTTCAGAGCTTCCTTAATTCTCCTTCCAGTTACTAGCCCTCCACCCAGTGATAATCTTTATTTTGACTTTTAACAACATTTATTAGTTCGGCCTGTTTCTGTAGGTTATTTAAATGGAGTCATACAATATGTACTATTTGGTGTCTGGCTTCTTTCCTCAATATTATGTTTGTGAGATTTGTCCACCTTTTTGTGTGTAGTTGTTGATTGCTTATGCTTATTACTGTATAATTTTCCATTTTATGAACACACCACAATTTATGTATCCATTTTTTCTGCGGTTGGAAATTTGTATTATCTTTGGTTTTTTATTATTACACATAGGAACAATATAAAAATCTCATATGTATCATTAAGAGTTTATATGCACATTTCTGTTGGGTATATCCCTAAGAGAGAAACTCCAGATCATAGGGTATACATATGTTCAACATTGATGGATGTTGACACTCAATTTTCCAAAATGGTGCTCAATTTATATTCCCACTACCAGTGTGTGAGAGTTCTTGTTTATGCGACATATATTCTAATCCTCAAAATATCTCTATGTCATAGTTACAATATTTTATTCTCATTTTATGTTTGAATAAATCTGAGTCTTAGACAAGGTAAATGAGTTGACCAAGGTCATGTACTATTGATTTATCTTCAAGGCAGTCTGAACTCAGCCCACATATACTTTTAATGATTCTTCTTTCTTCCTCTTGTAGGTTAAGAATGCTATTATATACAGATGGTCTTTAAAACTTCCAGAGTTCATTTTAGATAATGCTGAATACCAGCCCAGTGTACGTCAATTTCTACTATGGCCAACAGATGGCGCTAACAGTAATTTAAAACTTGTCACTGAGCTTTGAACAAATGAACTCTGATACAGCCTCTTAGAACTGGTCTTTCTTTATGTTGGTCTGAGCTGATCTAAAAGCTAGAAATCTTGGGGTCATTCCTCTTTCTCTCCCACCCCCACCTAGTTGGACCATAAATCCCATTCGTCTTACTCAAAAGTAATTCCTGAATATGCATTCCCCATCCATTCTGTCCTTCCTCTGTGTTTTAAATATGAGTCCTGCATTCATAAATAAATAGCACTCATCACAGATAGCAATTTATGTACCTACCATGCCCTGCTATGTTTTGACTCCTCATGATAGAGACTCAGTCATATTTATTGTGTGTCCTGGGCTCTAGCATAGTGCCTGGCCCAGAGAAGGTGCTCATGTTTGAGGATCGAATCAAGTTCTCTTGGCAGACACCAAAAAGTTAAAAATGACCATTCTTTGCTGCCGTCACATAAGCTCAAAAAACATTTAACTTGCCCTGTCTGCCCTGAATGGCCTGGTATCATGCTCTGACCTCTGGGAGAACAGAGCTCATTATTATTCAGATCCCTGGCCCAACAGTATGACTCGTTTGTGCATTCCGTCTCTCTCCTGAAAGACTGGAGCTAAGCCAAGGTACAAGGTCATTTCTTTTTTCTAGGGTGGTTGCCAGAGAGGTTCTGGTGGCAGACTGTAGGCATGACCAAATTGTCCGCTTACCCTGGTTCAGATTGAATTGTTGGTAGTTAAGGACTGGGAATGGGGTAGGACAGTTTGAGATCAGGCTGCAGAACCACCAAGCACAAATCTATCCCTGTATGAGAAAGAGATGCCCAGTTATTGGACCACTTGTTTGTGGGCTAGGACTTTCGCTTTAATCACATAGCTTTATACATTTGGAAGAGGGTAGATAAAAACGTTAAGCACAGCAAATTTAAAAAACACTTTCCTGCCCTGATCTTCTCTTCCATCCTCTCCTCACAGTTAGAACTTTTCAAGGTTAGTGTTGATATTCTCTACCACTCCTGTATATCACTATGTTGGGGTCAGAGCCAGGCTGCTTGGGTACAACTCCTGGATCTGCCGTTTCCTATATCTATGACCTTGGGTAACTTACTTAACTTCTCTGAGCCTCAGTTTCTCATCTGTAGAGTGGGTTTAATAATAGTGCTTTCCTCTGGTGGTTGTAATGGGGATTGAAATGATTTAATATATAAAAAGCCCTTGAACAGTGCCAGCTCATATGAAGTGAGCTTGGTAAATATTGACTTTTTTTTTTTTAAATCAAACCAGATACAGATATTTTGTGATGCTATTTAGAGCATAGAAAGCATTTCATTTATTATTATGTTTCATGTGATAGCTTTTATTACTGGGGTGAAAATCGCCAAATGTAAATGAACTTAACATCTGCAATATTTTTCTCGCCAACTGTACTGGGTACTTTCTCCACTCTTTTCTAGAATAGAAATGTCATAATAATTCCTTATGTTTGTATGGCATCTTAAAGTTTACAAGCTACTCTCACCTACAAAATCTCATCTGAATCAGAAATCCTTGCAAGATGGACAAGGCCTGTTTTATATTCATTCCTCTGTTATTTAAGAGATGAGAAAGCTGTGTCTAGCTGTGATTAAGGGGATTTTGTGAGATCTCAAGGCTGGTGAACGATGGGGCTGGGCCTGCCATCCTTCTTGTTCTGGTACTTCCCACTCATTGTCAGGTTCTGGGAGTTTGTGGATCATTGGGAAGCTGCAATCAAATACCTAGGTGTCCATTAAGAAAATATGTGTATGTACGATAGCTTCTACCCAGAAATTAGGTATTAAGACTTCTCGTAATAGGAAAATGCACATCCCAGGACACTGAATTTGAAATAAGGGATGGCAGTAGAAGTCCCGAATGAGTCTATGAAAGCTTTTAAAATTTTGTGTTCGCTAAAATAACTTCAAACAACACCATGAATAAGGACCATATTGGTGAGAGAGTACACATTTTTAGTGGGTAGAAAGGTAATTCCAGGACTGCTCTTCCCAGTAGGAGTGGCTTGTATGTTTTTTTTTGTTTATTGGTTTATTTTTGGTAGATATAATGCATACCACAAGGGTTTTTTTTTTCCCTCCCTGGGTCTGCTTCACCAACCAAATGTTTAATGCCTTTCTGGTTTTATGACTCTGAATTATTGGTTTCTGCCTTCCTGGGACCCACGTCTGTCAGCCCCTCTTAGATGTCTCTCAGCTTTCTTCCTTGGCTCAGACACAGACAGAAGGCAGTAGAAGTCTCCATTTCTCTCACCCAAGGCTTCCAGTAAGACTCCTTTTCTTTTTCTGTTATTTCTTTCACCTCTTACTTATGTCTTCAAACCCCAGGACATCTTTATCAATTTACCTGTAAAAGACTGATTTAGCGGGGCGCCTGGGTGGCTCAGTTGGTTAAGCGACTGCCTTCGGCTCAGGTCATGATCCTGGAGTCCCGGGATCGAGTCCCGCATCGGGCTCCCTGCTCGGCAGGGAGTCTGCTTCTCCCTCTGACCCTCCTCCCTCTCATGCTCTCTGTCTCTCATTCTCTCTCTCTCAAATAAATAAATTAAATAAAAAAATCTTTAAAAAAGACTGATTTAGCTTATTTCAGAGCTAAAACCCCCACTGTTTCAGAATAAAAGTATGATGAGTGCCATAATTTTGAGTAAGATTTCACTCAAATCAGTGGAACAAATATGCATCCAATTTCTATATATGCTGTCATAGGTCCTCAGGAAAACTCCCTTTGAGGGTCTAGAACTTCATAATTCATCCAGATTCATTATGATTCAGTTCCCTTTTCATGAGAAGCCTGTGGAATGAATGAAATATCGCTATTGTTTATCATTCTTTTTTTTATGTTTTATTTATTTATTCATGAGAGTCAGAGAGACAGAGAGAGAGAGAGGGAGAGGTAGAGGCAGAGGGAGAAGCAGGCTCCCTACCTAGCAGGGAGCCTGATGTGGGACTCGATCCCAGGACTCTGGGGTCATGACCTGAGCCGAAGGCAGATGCATAACCATCTGAGCCACCCAGGTGCCCTTGTTTATCATTCTTAATTAAGGTCCCCCATAGTTTTCTGTTTTCATAACCCCTCCCCACCCAGAACTGTAATACTAAAAGTCTCTTAATGGAGCTGTGTTTGTGTTTGAAAAATGCTTGCTAGCTCTCAGATATATCCCTGTAAGAAAGATGAGGCGAAATCTCTCCCATTGTATTGCAAGGTGGTTGAAGCAAAGTTGTCATTGTTGAGCTCAAGAGTTCTGAGCAAGGAAAGTGGTGAAAGAATCAGTATCTCTCTCCCCTCCTCCTCCGAAATGCAGTGGTGGGTGTGATTGTGTGCAGTCCACGCGTCCCCTTCAGGCCCTCTGTTTACCAGCTGCAGCCGGTATGGGCCCCTGACAGTTCCCAGATCTCATTGTCTTTCCCTAGCTGCTGGCTGTTAGGAGTGGCTTTGCTCAAGGCCATGATGGCTCCCAGGAGGGACGGGGTAGCCAGCATCCAGTGACTTTGCCTCTAGAGCACAAATATCAGGCCCCCTGCCTCCGTGCAGGAAGAACTATAAAGGACCCGCCAAGGTTTCTAAGTCGCCTGTGGGGTCGAGAGACTTCTGTTCAGAGTATCTCAGGTCAGCTACCCCCCTCTGTCTGATCCTGCTTCCTTCCCTTCCCTCCAGAGTTGATCCCAAGGGCATGCCCAATAACCCTCTTGCACACAAATCTCAGAGTCTCAGAGATGGTTTCCCAGGGAACTCAGCCTCAGACAAATAGTCTGCTTATCTGTGCAGTGGGTTGGCTGAAAATTGAGGGCATGTCCCTCAGTGTCCACCCTTATTGCCAGGCAAACCACACTGGCCCCGAGCTGTTCTGACTCTTAAAATCTGCACTTGGCAGTGAGCTGAAGCAGTGCTCATGACATCTGGACGTTGCTTGGTGTGGGACTTCATAAGGGATACTGGCAGTATGCAATTGTTTGATATCTCTTAGTGAAAA
Source organism: Mirounga leonina (assembly GCF_011800145.1). NCBI lineage: Eukaryota > Metazoa > Chordata > Mammalia > Carnivora > Phocidae > Mirounga > Mirounga leonina. The sequence continues at coordinate 14,495,175 of NW_023270268.1, read as the reverse complement.
TTTCTCCTTGTATGCTCAAAACAGAATGGTATAGCCTACAGAGACCTAAATTTGTACTCTAAACACTGTCCTCAGTGCTGAGATTGGGCATTCAACGGTGGACAGAAGAGATACGGCCTGGTCCTTGGCCCGGTCCTTGTGGCCGGGAGAGAGGCCAGTCAGGCGGTGGTTGTGCTATGGCCAGATGTGCTCTGACAGGATGTGGGATGCAGATGAAAGGCGGCTAAGCCAGAGTTGGAGGGGCGTTACCTAGAGAAGGCTGTTTCGTAAACGCTGAGAACTGGGTGTTGGGTTGGGAAAAGTCCTGTGGGATCTTGTGGAGGTGGCAGAGGTTTTATGGAGAGGCTTGGGAAGAGATGGCCCCCTGGCAGTTTGAGTAACTGGGAGATGTCCATGGGCACGGGGTGGGGGGGGGGCGGGGGGGGGACGGCAGGGGGGGGGGGGGTGGGGGGGGGGCAGTCAGCAAAGGTCAGAGCCTGTGGGACTTAGGAAAACAGGTTAGAGAAACTGACCAGGATCCTCAGAGCAATGGAGAAGCATCAGTGGATTTCAGGAGGGGAGTCTCCTGACCATATTTGCTTACTTCATGAGTTTACTATTTGGGAACTGAATTACGATCATTTATAATATAGATTAGTATAGTCATGTTGACTGAAAAAAATTGAAGCCAGTGCCCCCGAAGTAATCAGAATGAGGGATTGCTCCCCTCAGTGTGTACTGGTTGTGAGAGGCCTGGCTTTAAAGATGTGAGTCAATTTCAGGAATTCCAAGGACAGGAAGCAGAGGACGTGGCAGCTGAAGGTAGGTATGTAAGCCACGGGCACTGAAGCAGCCATTGTTGTGTGTGTTTGTTTGTGCTTGTGTGCATTTGGGTATGTTTTCCGCTCTCTCTCTGGACATCTTTTCTTTTCAGTGTATCTTTGTCTCTGTTTCTCTCTCTCTCTCTTTTCGTTTTTTTCCTAACTTTGTGTCTTTGTTTCTCTAATTTCTCTCTCCCTGGGTTTCTTTCTGACTCTCTGGGCAAGGCAGGCACTGTAAGCATGTCTATTAAAGAAATTCCCCTGCAGGCAATTTCCCCAAACCCCTTCTTAGCCAAGAGGGTATTCCATCTGGTTTACCAAAAATGCCTGGAATGACATAGCTGAGTGGTTGTGAGCTCCCAGACTTCACGGGAAAGGACTTTTCTGTTGGAGATTGTTTTAGGACTGAACAGCAAGCATAAATGTTTTTCTTTCTGTTATTTTATTCAGGTCTAAGCTTCCGTAATTAAAAAGTAATTCTGTTTCCCCCTGAGTAAAAACTTGATCTAAATTCAGCCAATGTGCTGACATCGGTACTCACCAGGAAGGTTTCCTCAAACAGATCTGCTGTGGATGCCCCAACCCAAACCCCCCAATGAGTCCCAATTTTTCTGCAGAAACTCATTCTCTTTCAGATTCCTGGCTGGTGGGGGAGTAACTGATGGCCGATATTGATCTGTTAAGAACAAATGAGAGAAAATGACCGAACAAATGAACGTTGGGGAACCAAATCATAGAAATTTGTCCCCATCAAAATTCCCATCCCATTCAGCTGTTATTTTTGAGAAAATAGTAATAATAATAATAATAATAAGGGATATTGAGTGATATACTTGTTAACATTTGGGGCTTGTTTTGTGTGAAGATATTACTGGAGCCACTGCTTCTCTCTTGATGTTTGTTAATGTATTTTTTTCCCCAACTTCCTCCTGTTTGAAGTAAGATGTTGCTTCACTCTGGCAATTTGGATTGCCTAATTGATGTTGCCAAGGAGGAGGCCTCTCTTGGTTACTGTGTCACTCTTCTGCACTTGGAACTGTCTCCAATCCCTTTAATGATTATCTTCACGGCATGCAAGCACGTCTGATGCTGAGAGTCGAGTAGTAGCTAAGGACACAGGGTGAAATCTTAGCTGGAATGTTCGGGGCCTGGAGTTCCTTGAACAGACTGCTTCTTGATTAAGCTGGAATCCTCTGCAACGCACTATCTCATAGTCATTAAATGAAGTTTACTTAAACATTTTTTATACAAATGAACACCTTCCCGGGGTGATGAGGCTTTGGAAGGAGTGTAGGAGAGAGAAAAGGAGTTGGGAGAGGTGGCAGGCACTAGGGTCAGATCTGTCATAACTAGGGTGACCTTAGGCAAGTCCAGCCCTCCCTGGGTGTCCTCTGTCAAAGGAGGTCACTAAGGTCCTCTCCACAAATGTAATATTCTGGATGGATGCATTTGGAGACCTAATCTGAGCAAGTTGTTCTTTCTCTTAAGCAGTTCAGTGCTCCTAAAATGAGATGACAGAAAGAAACCATGTCCATGGAATTGCTGATTCTCTTTCCTTGACTAGGGGTTAATTGATGTGTTTCTCATTTCAGCAGCAGGGGAGTGCTATTCAACATGTTATTCCTTTTCTCATCATCCAGCAAATGGATAAAAAGATGCCTGCGTATGTCGGTGTGGAGTGTGTGTGTTGAGGGAAGGATGGGTTTGAAGGAACTGAGAAAGAGCAGTTGTACCCGCAGAAGGTGGTGTTCAGCTTAAGGACCAAGTAGCAATTTTCCCTTCTCTTTTCCCACTCTGCTTCTTACATCAGCTTCTGTGCAACAGCTGCTACCTTCTAGAATCCCTCCACCGCCCCGTTACTATTTTCTAGACCTGCCAGGTGGGAGTTACCTACCAAAACTTTTAAAAATCTCTCATAGGTCTCTGTTGCTCATAGTCTCACTCTGGATTGCTTGTACCTAGGAGGTCCTCAGTAAAGAGGAGGACCTGTTGTTGAATGGAACTGAATAGAAGTAGGTTTGTTGAATGGAACTGAATAGAAGTAGGTTTCAAATGTTAGCTCTTAGATGCAGCGACTCTTTAAGAAACCCCAAGTATTGACATCCTTCGGGGTAAGGAGCCTCAAGTAAGCAAATGGAGTTCAGAGAGGAGAGCAGCAGTCTTTTGTGCTGCCAGATCTGCGGACTCATTCCATTGTTACTCTTCTGAGCATTCCAGGCAGTGGTACATTTACTCGCTTTTGCCAAATTTGTAAGGAGCACCTATTAATACTTCTGAATTGTTCATAGATGAATGGCTTTCATCTCTACTGTCACCATCCTGTGACAAGCGCCAGAGTTTCTTGCCAGCTCTGCACAGTAACCTCCTCAACTTGTGGTTTGCAGACTTTGAGAGGACTTTGTTAAAACACAATTACTGCCCCCACCCCCAGTTCCTGATTTAGGAAGTCAAGGGGGGGCCCCCGAGAATCTGCTTTTTCTCAGTTCCAAGGTGGGGCTGTTGTTGCTGGTCCTCAGGCCTCACATGGAGAATTTGTGCTCTCAGCAGTCTCCTTGCCTCCTTTTTTGGCCTCCAGAATCTACCCATGTAGAAGCTAGAATGATCCACTAGCAACAAAGTCAGATGGCTTTGTCCCACCTCAGTACCTCTTCATGTCCTCTCTCGGCCCAGGAGGCCCTGTGGATCCTGGCTTATGAGGCCACAAGGGCTGATCAGTTGCCCTGCCCCATCTGCGTATTCCCGATCCTTCTCCCGTCTTACCTGCCTGCCTGCCTCGGTTGGTGCAGGAACCCAGCCACACTCCCTGCTCTTCCCGGCCTCCAGTTCCTCATGTGGTCTCGGCTCTCTGTAGGAAACCTTCTTCTTTGCCCCTTTGCCCCCTTTTCACCTGTTAGTTCCTGTATATCCTGTCCGTCTCAGCAGCTGCTGCTTCTTCAGAGAAGCCAGACCTGACCTCGGGAACAAATGTCATCTACCCACTTATTGTCTTGCAGAGAAACTTTCTTTTTTGTCTTTTACAGTCTTTAGCAAAATGTTTTAGGATATTCATTTCTGATTTTGCTTTATGAATAGCTGAATTTCTGTTTGGGTTGGAAACCTCCGTGAAGGAAGGGGCCATATATGTTTTGGTCGCTGCTGAATTTCCAAAATATAGCGGTGCCAGGCACGTGATCGTCACTTGATAAACATTTGTTCAGTGACTGGACAGATGGATGGATGGATGAGGTTCTGGAATGCTTGGGAGTTGTAGGAAAAACTTAGAGGAACAGGAAAAAGAATTCCTGCCATGTAGCATTTGGCTACAGCTGTGTGCACTGGTTTATCTGTCGATGAACATATCCAAGGTTTATTTTTGAAATTTTTGCTTAAGGACTCAGAATTGCCTGGTGCAGTCAGCACCCCCACCCACTTTGCTTCAAAACATGTGTGTCCCTTGAAACTCCTTTCTTCAGGCAATCTGATCCTGAATTTAATAGAACCATGTCTGTGACTCAAAGAACTGGTCTGTATATCTTTGTATTGTAGTGCTCTTTATCCACGATCAAGTCAAAGTTTTGAGAAAGCGTATTTTTGGCTAAAAATAGCAGGATTCTTTCAGAGATAGTTTTGTGGGATTTCAAGTGCCTTCCTTTTGGGGGTTGTCACTTGTCCTTTAGCATGAGCTATTTCTCTGGGGACATTTTCCCTTCTTAGACTCCTTTCCCTCCTTGCTTGTATCTTTTCTGGCCAATCCTCTCTTCCATGGAGCTTATAGCATTCCTTGGAGTTCATGGGTAGGTTGGATCAAAGCAAATTCTCAAATTCTGAACCTGAGGCTGGTACTTACTCATGTACTTTAGGACAGTCCAGCCTCCCTGCCTACGTATTGAATCGCAGCTCATCTCTTCAGTTATGTGGACTTGAGGATTTTCAGAGGAGCAAGCGACCACATGGGCAAAACTGTCAAATTCAGGTACCTACAGGGTCAGGCCAATTGTAGCTGGGGCAGATGAGGCAGGAGTTCATGGTCTTCACCATTTGTGGTCCATGCAGAGCGGTGGTTCCATAGTGATACATATATTTTTTTATCTCCAGGACTTTGAGGTGTGTTCAAAGAACTGGGCTTCAGAGGTACGTGTTTTCATATGGAAATAACTGTTTGAATTTGGCATTGACACAATTCACCCAGGTGTGAAGAAAACAGCGTCAGGTACTCTTAACAGGTAAAACTGAGTTGGGGAGCCAGAGAGAGATTTCATGCACCTGGAGTTAGAATGATAACCTCAGATTAGGGTTGTCTGTTCAGGGTTTTTTGTTTTGTTCTTTGAAATAGCATGTTTCCTCCTTGTGGAGAATCACCCCTCCCCCCGTCATTCCTTGTGGTTTAGGAGCTTATTGATGGAAGATATTGCTGTATGGCTCTCTTGCATTTTTGCACATCTTGTATCATCTGGAAGATAGAGACTGGGTCTCCCTCCAGTTGAAGGATTGGTTTATTTTCTGACCAGAATAATGAAGACGTAATTCTGGGATGAAGGATAGGCAGGTTCACTAGCAGCACCCAGTCATGAACCAAAGCAATGCAGAGTTCCCCAGAGAGTAACATGAGTGCAGCTGGAGAAGACAGGCATGGGCGGGCGGGGGGAAGGCTGGACCGTGGGGATGCTCTGGGGCTCCCAAGGCTGACCCCACATCAGGATGTTAGGAATTTGGCATTGTAGAGCTTTACATGTAATAGAATCTAAATTGCGGGGCACACTCTCATGCCTCTGAGATCACTACCTGAGCTAAAACCAAGAGTCGGATGCTTAACTGACTGTGCCACTCAGGGGACCCATCCACAGTGTTCTTGTACCAAATGGCCTTTTACCTTTCTAGTAACAGTTTCAGGTGGTGGTTGGAGAAGGTACCTAAAGAGGGAGTAGATAAAGCTTATCAGTTGTAGCAGGGGATATTAATAGATGCAAAGGGAGAATCAGAGGCAAGAAACAAAAAAGTGAACAAAAGATCAATTTAAATATTAAACCTTTTATGAAATGGACCTATGCAAGGGTGTTTCAGTTCATTTTCCAGACTTTTTTCTGACTTATCCTGCAAACCATGTGTCTGTCACCTAAACAGTGCTCATCCCTGTCCAGGCCTCCTCCCTTTCCCTCTGTTGACTGTGTCTACTCTTGTCTACTCCTACTTGCACACTCCACCTGAAATAATGTGCCCTTCCCTGCCTAGCTCTCTGCATCTTATCTCACTCTGGCCAGACACACCCAGGGCTTAATGAGCCCAAATCTCTTAGGATTCCTGAACCTAATTCCAACATGAGGGGTGGTCCCCATTTGCCCTCCCCCCCCCCCCCCCCCCCCCCCCCCAGATCAAGCAGTTCTCAGACACCAGCAGCATGTCTGAGAATTCAGCTCAACTCTGACACTAACTAGCTGGAGACAGCATCAGATTCCATAGGCTAAGGGGTCAGTCCTACAAGACTGTCCCCTACCCCCATTTCAGATGCCAGTTGCAACCCTGGGCTGTAACTGTGCTTCTGCCCCACCAGTAACACATTGTAGATTCCAATGACATCCTCCTTAGGTTCTTTTAATTTGCTAGAGCAGCTCAGAGAACTCAGGGAAATACTTATGTTTACCACTTTATTCTAAGATATGCTAAAGGATACGAATCAACAGCCAGGTGAAGAGATGCACTGCACAAGATATGGGGAGCTCTGTATGGGGTACAGAGCTTCCATATCCTCTCCAGATACACCACTTTCCCTGAACCTCCACATGTTCACCAACCCAGACGCTGTCCAAACCCAGTCTATTTGGGTTTTTATGGAGGCTTCAATACATAGTCATGATTAACTAAGTCATTGGCCATTGGGTGATTCAACCTCTATCCCCTCTCCCCTTTGGAGGTAAGGAGATAGGACTGAACATTCTAACATTGCCATCACATGTTTCGTCCTCCTGGCAACCAAGCCCTGTCCTTGGCTGGGGTCTGAAAGTCACCTTCATTAATAACAAAACACCCATGTCACCTTTATGGCTCTGAAGGGTTTTCAGGAACTGAATAAAGGCCAAATATATGTGAGAAATATATATTGGTCATCTGAATGACCAAGTATACATTTCTTTTAAATCATTATATTGCAGCCTGGATCTAAATTACCACCAAATTCATAAATCCCATCATCCTTCCAGTAGGTACCATTTCTTAGTTTCCCTTTGACCCAAAGGAATAAAATATGTTGAGTGATGCTTCTCACCTTTCTCTCTCTCCCCTCCCCCTTCCTCTCCCCAAGTTAATTTTCAGATTAATTTCTTGAAACTGGCCCTGAGACATGTCTCTAGTGAGATGAAGATATATACAGAGTACACCAAAGTTGGAGTCTCCCCCTTTTTTTTTCAGAAGAATTTTCACTTGAGAGTAAAATTTTAATTGGACGTCTAAACTTCCAGATAAGCTTTTGTTCACCATTTGTCATGAATTTACAGGGGGAAGGGGAAAAAAAATCAATATTCTACAGTACTTCTTTCATCCAAAGGCGGTTGAAAGACTTTAGCTGCAAAGTGAAAAGATCAGAAGAGAAACAGATTTATAAAAAAAAAACACCCCCATCTTAGCAATGTCATTTGGAAGAACAGACCCTTTCTGAAGCAATTTCTGATCTTCTTCCCAAAGGCGATTACTTTTAATGGGCGACCATGAAGATGAGAAGCAAGAAGAAGAAGGTACAAAGAGAAAAATGCAGAGTGCAGTTTTCCGTTCTCTGCAGTTTTGGGGAAGAGATCCCAGCTGTAAACGTGGACAATTTGCAAACATTTAAGCTGGACCTTCTGCGAAATTTAAATGCCTTTGCAGATCAAGACAAACAGCGTCACCCTCTGTTATAATTCCAAGCAGCTGGGAGGTAGAATATAGAGCTGAAGTTCCCAAGGCTTGCTTTAAGGGGCCCCTTCTTAGGTGCCCACCAGATTTCTCTGTAGTACAGTGATTTAGTTTTATCATTTTGTCATCAGTTGTGGCTTGATGAATATGTTTAAGAATTTCTTGATTTCCTGCTCTCTGAATCCTCTGGCATCATACATGAAATGGTTTTCTTTTGTGCAATAACTGCTACCAGTTTGCTCTATCAAAACCCACTTTCTTATTTCATATAAAATAACCCTACTTAAAGTTTTTAAAGTTTCAGAGTTATCAACTTAAAACTTCGATCTCCTATTTAATATCTATTTCTTCATCTTACCCATCTTTCCTCCCCCCAAACTTGTGGCCCTGGCTCCCTGGGAGTGGAGGGTTTGGGTCACTCTCTGTTCTATAACACACTTTTCTCGACCTTTTTGTAATGACCACTTTGATGTTGGGTCAATGAGGAAGGCAATGAGATGAAAATGTTGCCTTGCATGTCCGCCTATGGTGGGGTTGCATGACTCCCCTTGGTTGAAAATACCTGCTGACCTAGTTCATGACTTATTTTATGGGCTCCTTGAGGATGGCTGGTGACTCTAGTAGGCCCTCCCAACAAAAGGACCTCCGTCCTATGTGGCTTCTTGTACATGACTCAGCCGTATATTCTAGCTGATTCCTAGTTAGAAACATCCCATCACATCGCCTTACCCAATGCCTGTGCCTGCCCAGATTGCGATACAGTGTTACCTGGCATTGGTGACATTTCCATCTTTGTGGCCAACTGGCAAGTTCAGATCTAACCTACATGTATCTAGGGAACAGGAAAGTTCCCAAGTTTTCCCTTCTTATACCATCTCTACCCAGTGCTCCTTGCCTTCCTCCAGTGGTACAGGGACTTACTATCAAGTCCAGTGACTAAGCATGTGGTATCGGGGGCACACAGTGTCATCTCTGCTCTGCTTGAAGCCTCCGTCCCCTCTCATTGTTGGGGTGGGGAGAAAGCTTCTCTGAGAAATCCTCCAGTGCCTCAGCCTCCTTTCTTTCAGATTTGTTCTCCATTTAGGTCAGCAAGGTAGGTGTAGGGAGGCATGAGCTGGAGGGGACAAAGGTTAATGTTGCTTCTGCTGAGACTTGTTACCTTTCAACAAACCCTGTGGGAAGGTGGTTAATTCTTTGACCTTAGAGTGTGTGAAACTAGGTGCATCTTCTCTCAGTTACAAGGAAAATAGCATCATCCTTTTATGCTATAGTTATTGCCTTTGACTAAAAAAGAGAAAGAGTGAAAGGAACAGTGTTGGAAAGAAGTAATGCATATTTTCCTTGTAATGGGCCAGGAAATTCGGTGACAGAAAACTCATGGTTATGGAATACTGAGACCTTTAATGGGAGAGACTATTCTTCTTCTCCCCAGAGCCCTGGACAGAGCCTGGCACACGCTCTGGGTAAATGTTGAAAGAAGGTTCCAAATTGCCAAGGAGTTAGAAGGCATTGGTGTGATTTTGCTGTGGAAAAGTCTGAGCTGAAGAAAAAGTAACCTTGGAAGAAACCTATTCTCAGTTTTTCTCCCCTCCTCCTTCACTTCCAGACCTGCAATGTTTATTTCCCCTGCCCTGCCCACATCTTACTGTGCAGTGGGAAAATTGGAGTTGTTTTTGAAGTGACCATAAATAGTGATGATTGTCAGTACTGAATAGTTATTTCGAAACCTTGGATTTAGTGGTATGGCAAAGTGAGTATCATAGGCCCTCACATCTGGAGCATGGTGACTTAGGGATATTCACTGAGAACTAGTGGTTCATGGCTCTGCTGAGGAAGGAAATAAATGTCAAGCAGTACTTACCTCTAATACTGGGCAAGAGGGCCCAGTCCTGTCCTGGGCCACACACTTTGGAAGGCCTCAGGTTCAGCACACATACAGTGTATATATTTGGTAAAGAAAACACTGTGCCTCTGTTACTCAGGATTTGGTACTCAACATTGGCAGGTAAACATCAGCTCTCATGACTGCTAATACTGTTCAGGCCCCAGGGACAGGCTTTCCCACATCTCTTGGCCATTGTTCTCAAACAAAAGGGTGACTGTATCTGAATGCCATGAGGATTTGTGGGTTGTGCTATCAGAAACTGGGCACTGCTTTTGAGTGTGGGGAGGATTTGAATAGCAAAAGCACTTAGGTAAGACAAAAGACTAAATTGTAAAACCTTTTTCTCAGCATAAGTGCAGTAGTTTATTACATTAGCAAGTATTATTTTTCAATAATACTGCACATTCATTTTCTTGCTTTTCTTCATGGTTCCGGAAGTACTTGTGAATTAGGGAGCTCTTTGCAATGGATGCACATGGTGAATGAAGCACATTTTGCATTATTAACCAACTACTCATCCCCAAATCACAGGTCTATCAGCGGAACACCCAGATGTGTGCAATAACAATTAAATTCAGTTGTCTCCAATGTTTTGCTGACTTTCACTTGTATAAAAACCATAACTTCACACACATTTAAAATTTTATAATTATGAAGTATTTCTCAAGGTAGGAGAGTAGAACGTATTTTATTTACTGATTCATTAGCTTTTATTTTATTTTATTTTATTTTATTTTATTTTATTTTATTTTATTTTATTTTATTTTATTTTAAGTAGGCTCCATGCCCAGCGTGGAGCCAACACGGGACTTGAACTCACGACCCTGAGATAAGACCTGCACTGAGATCAAGAGTCAGACACTGAACCCACTGAGCCACACAAGGTGCCCCCGTGATTCATTAGCTTTATACAGAACTTAAAATATTAAGTATGGAATGTAGGCTTTCACTGGTATTCTTGCCCCTGCAATATTAGGCGTGGGCCTAACTTAAATCGTCAGGTCATACTAGTTGCCTCATTAAAAGTTAGCTTCCTTGCTCTTCCCTAACCTGTTTGTCATTCACAGTGGAAGGAGAGCTATACCTCTGAAACTCTGACAACATTTTATGGTGGTGGGATATAAGATGATGGCTAAGGTTTTTCCAACTTTAAGTAGCCTAGTCTCTTCCCATGGAGTTCAAGACAAATTCTTCCTTTAGAAAAAAGGTGTGTGTGTGGGAATATGTGGTCTCTTAAATGTTCTGTTGGTTAGTAAGACTCAATAACAAACAGGCCAGATTTGGAACGTCTTACTATATATTTAAATATAGTTTTTTCTCCCCAGCATGGATGCAAGCCTAGTCGGTTAGGCAAAATACGCATTTTGTCTAACCATTCAAGGATCGTTTCTGTCTTTAAAAACAGCTGTGGCAGCAGTAATATTGACAGATGATGCGGTAGCACTTTACAGTGCTTGACGTGCTTATGTATATTTTACCACCTGTTAATGAGTTAAGGAAGAAAACTGTGGCTTCTGATGTTTTTTTTTTTTAAAGATTTTATTTATTTATTTGAGAGAGAGAGAATGAGAGAGAGCACATGAGAGGGGGGAGGGTCAGAGGGAGAAGCAGACTCCCTGCCGAGCAGGGAGCCCGATGCGGGACTCGATCCAGGGACTCCAGGATCATGACCTGAGCCGAAGGCAGTCGCTTAACCAACTGAGCCACCCAGGCGCCCGCTTCTGATGTTTTGATAGATTTAGTTGCAAAGTTAATGGCAATGTGGAAGGGTTTGCATCTCTATTTATTTTTATATTCTATTAACAAACTAAGCCCAGACATTAATTTCCATCTGGGTTATGCATTTCAGAACATTTTAAATTTTGTTTTCTTTTCATGGAAATGAAAACATAACGGTAGTCTTCAGAGTATGTTTATGCTGTGATGGTTTATTTTTCATTCTGGCAAATCAATAGCTGAGTCTCTGCGGAAAGCATAATTTAGCGATTAGAGTGTTTGACCTTTAATTTTTCATACATCTTTGGGGCATTAGATTTGTTGCTCATAATGGTAGGTTTGGGGTCTGTATCCAGCTACATAAAGGGAGACAATGGGAATATAAGCATCAGGCAAGTTGTTGAAAAATCTAGGTTCTGGGCCCCACTTGACCGCTTCTGAGCCTCATCTCTTCTGTCTGCTAACAGTCATATGCCCCATCTCTGTGACATGGCTGTTGTGGTGAACAGACTGAGTGATCTGTGTGAAATACTTTGAAAGCCGCTCAGTAGGGCAGTAAAACAGATCAAAAGTAAATGATATTATTATAGACCAAGATGAGCAAATGATGGCCTGTGTATCAAACCTGGCCCTCCATTTATTTTTGTAAATAAAGTTTTATCAGATCACAACCACATCCATTTATTTATGTGTTGTTGATAGCTACTTTCATGCTATGGTGGCAGAGCTGAATAGTTGTGATGGAGGACCGTATGGCCTGGAAAGCCTAAAATATTTGCTAGTGGGCTCTTTGCAAAAAAGGTCTGCCAACCCTGTTATAGTCCATAGGTTATTTGGTTGGAATTCTCATATGTGAGCAAGATACAAACATCTAATGTCAGTTTTTAGGAAGAGCTGTAATCATCTGCACTTAATGAGGGAAAGCTCTTTAATGAGGAACAGCAGCTGATAAGTAAAGAAGTAATGATAGAATTAGAAAATCTCCATTTTTATAGTCCCTATGAAATAATTGATCCAGACAAGGATTGTCAATGGTTATTAAAACCTTTATATAAAGTATTCTTGGAAAAAAGTATACTCATGCTGAGTGAAAGCACGATGATGCTGCAGATCATTTGCTAATTGTAAAAGGAAAAACATAGCATTTATAAGGGAGAGATCTACTTTATTACATAATCAAACTTATCACTAATAGTGAGACAGGCAGATGTGATGTGCCTCCTAACATGATGCGATATTTTGAAAAATCATCGTCTATGAGGGGTTCTTGTCAGAAATGGGTAAGGTGAATTTAATCAAGACTTAGACATAATTTCCAGTTTATAGGCAATACTGAGAATATAGGAATCATTTAAATGACACCGAAACATTCAGACAGATTGCAAATCAAAAATATAGAGTTCCCTTTAGATTACTAGAGATAAAACAGCCAAATATAATGTGGGAACTTTGACTGGGTTCAGTGTGAAAAAAGGAAAGCTATAAGAGATATTACGGGCCAGGTGGGGAAATTTGAATAGGAACTAGATTTTGAATATTATTAGAGTATTACGATTAATTGATAAACTCTTGTTACTGTGATAATGGTATGTGGTTATGCAATGTATGTTGAAGTTTTTTGAGTCACTTTCAAATTCTTGGGACAAACATACACAAAAACACATATATAGGGGTGCCTGGGTGGCTCAGTCGTTAAGCGTCTGCCTTCTGCTCAGGGTCATGATCCTGGGGCCTGGGATCGAGTCCTGCATCGGGCTCCCTGCTCAGCAGGAAGCCTGCTTCTCCCTCTCCCACTCCCCCTGCTTGTGTTCCTTCTCTCGCTGTGTCTCTGTCAAATAAATAAATAAAATATTAAAAAAAACCCCACATATATAAAACATGGCAAAATGCTAACAATTCAAATCTAACTGATAGGCATATGGGAATTCATTATAGTATTCTTTCACCTTTTTTAATTCAGTAAGCAATTATCGTTTGCCTACTTGGTGGCATAAAGAACCCAGGGAATTGGCATCTACTGGAGGGGAGACATGGGTTCTCAGTGTGCCGTAGTGTTCTCTATGGTGTCCCCTGTCCAGTCCCTCAGGTTAAAGAATTAGAGGGAAGCATTCTCTTTTCATGATTTTTTTCCTGCGGATGTTCATTCCTACTGGTGATTTACCTTCTAGCTTAGGGAACCCACCCAAGCAATATTTTTCCCTTATAGAACTTCATCTTACTAGCTGTCACTTACCATTCCAGCCTGTCAGAATCGTTAGAATTTTAATTCACTCACTCAGTCTGCGAGTTCTCTTTCCCAATCTTGTGACATCTGAATGGTCATCGAGTTTGCTTTCTGTGTTTTCATCGAGTTGGTAATGAAGATATGGAATAGTACCCTCTTCCAAGCCTTCTAGTGCATGCTCCCTTCCAGGCTGTCATGGATCTGCTCCTCAGCTGTCTTGGGGCCCCATGATTCAACCAGCTTACAAATACACCCTGCCAGCTCTCAGAGCCCCTGTGAGCCACTTCAGATCCTGTTGGCCTCAGCACTTCTTCGAACTGCTGCTCTGACCTGCCTGGTTGTGGGCTCTCATTGGCTCCCACTGGCTCCACACAGGTGGCTGCTCTGTTGGCTCTCCTTCCTCTGTTGCACTCCCCAGTTTGCTCACTCCTATTTCCCTTAGACCCACGCTCTACTTTCTGGAAAGTCAGGTGAGGACAGATTCCCAGTGCCCCGAGTCTACATGGCTCCAGTGTGTCCCCAGGAATGTGCTAAAGGACTGCCAAATGCCTTTCTCAAGTCAGGACCAATTTGGGTGGTGTCCTCTTGAGTTATCCAACCAGCAGTCTTTTAGTGCATACTCATGAATATGAAGGCCACATAGTACAGCAGGAGATCAACTCTTCTAAAATTTAATTTTCTGTGCAAATTAGGGATTCAAGATGTTTTTAAAAACAATACCGTGGTAGTAATATCTTTTCTGTTTTGAAAAGCAACAGACAAGTATTTCTTCTGAATCAGTGGTTCATGGTGAACTCTATGTGTACAAAGGTTCTATTTCAAGTTTCTTCTTGCTCCTGCTATTGATTACTTTACTTTTTTTATGCATCCTTTCATTCATTTTTTTTCCTGTTATTTTAAACATTTCTAAAAGTCAAAGAATGTGATTAATGGACTTAAAAGGTTTTGGTTATAAATTAATTTAAAATATCATTACTTTTAACATATACATGGCTAAACCATTCATATCTTAACAGTTTAAAATATTAAACTGTAGCATTTTAAGTCAGTAATGGCTCACTGGGAGGTAGTATAGAGTAGTGGTTATCAGTGCATATTTTAAATGGAGATTTTTTGAGTTCACATTCTTTCTCTGACAATTAACTAACTTTCCCTCTGGAAATTTACTGTATTTAATCTCGCTGTGCCTCAGTATACTCATCTGTATAACCAGCGTGATAATATCAGTACTTACTTTATAGGGTTCTTACGAAGATTGAGTGAGTTAAAATATATAAAACAATTATGGAAGTACCTGGCAATTAGTAAGTGCTCAGCAAATGTGAATAGATGTTATTATGATTATTAATTATTATTAAATTTATGATTACCACTACTACCACCATGATGACTCCTTTTCTAGAGGTCATTTGCCATACTTTATAAATCTACCTATAAACGTGATGTAAGCAAAAATAGTCTCCTGAGTAGCTAATATAGGTGTCATAAAATTATAGTACTAAATGCAAACTCCTTATTTAGATCTTCATTCAGAGCTTATTTGCTCTTATGCTGCATTCAGTGCTAATGGGTTTCTGATCTATTTTTCTGGATCACAAATGATTGGAAGCATCTTTTTAGAAAGCTGGCAGTGGGGTTGTTGCTGAGGTATAATGAGAGAAAGCTCTGCTGTAGTGGGTGACAAGTCACCATAAAACAGGAGTTAATACATTAGATAGTCATAAGAACCCTGAGGAATGATGGTCATGAATGTTAATTCACCTAACAAAAATTTATTGAGCACTGACTTTGTGCCAGGCACTGTTCTGTACAAAGAAGATACAAAGGTGGATGTGATTTACAAGGCCCTGACCCTCAGAAGATTATATTCCATGGTTGGGTGGGGAGACGGGGCAAGTACATATATTTGAACAAGGCAGTTCCAGAGCATTGGAAGTTCCAAGAACAAAGGCACAGGGTCATGTGGTAGAGAGCTGCTGAGGTGGGAGAAGGCGTAATTAGTAGGGAAAGACTGAGGTGAGACCTGAAGGATGAAAGCAGGATTGTCAACAGCCAGGGGACAAGTATTCCACGCAGAGGAAAAAGCAAGTGTGAGGCTACGAAGTACGAATGAGTTCTGTGGATTCAAGTTACAGCAAGAAGTCCAGAGAAGCTCAGATGTGGCTAGCCCAATTGGGGGGGGGGGGGTAGGAGGGGGAGCAGTGTGTAATGTGAGGTGATAATGAAGACTTTGGAAGGGCAAGCCCACAGGAGGTCTTCAAGTTGGCAGTAAGGATACGGAACTTTATTATAAGAGCAGGAGAATCCAGTGAAAATTTGTAAGAAGGAGAGTGATATGATCGAATGTATGTATGTACACAATATACTATATACGTATATATGAAGATTGTCATTGCTAAATATAGAAGGTACTGGGAAGGGGCGAGATTAGAAATAGATAAATGAGGAGACTATTGCAGCAGTTTAGTTGAGAGACCATGGTGTTCTGAACAACTAACATGCTGGCACTAGAAAGAGAAGTGCTTCTGTTTGAGATTGATTTTAGACATTGAGTTGACAAGATTCCTGGAGAGGTAGGAGGTGCCGGTGGGGGGTAATCAGCAGGCAGGAATCAGAATCAGGGCTGATTGCTGTTCTTTGTCTAGATGGATGGATGGTGGTCATACCACTTCTGCTATAAGGAAGGCTGAAGGAAGGGCTGAGAGGGATGGGGTCAAGAATGCCCTTTGGCCATATTTGGTTTTGGAAGTTATTAGCCACATGGAGGAGTCAGGAAGGCACTTAACTGTGTGGTTCTATGGAAAGAAAATGAAGGACAGATGTCTTATATATGTCAAGACTACCTGAGGATTGATATATGGGAGAGCATAGGAATTTAATGAGGCTATAAGCTTTTTGAGATAAATACTGGTGAAATTTGATATTGGTGTGTGAATTTCGAAGCCGTCAACTACCTAATTAGGCAAGAGTTGATTTTAATATATTTATAAGGGCCTATTAAAGGTCTTTCTAAGTGAGTATAGGCTTCTTTTATTAAGAAGTTGGGGAAAACCCAGTTATTTTTCATATGAACACTCTGGTTCACTCTAGGCTCTCTGATATTTACTAAAATTAGCCTTTTAAAACTTTCCAAGAGCTCCTAGGCAAATTCTTTCCCACTTGTGCCTCCCTCTTTTTCCTATCTGAAGAACAGAGGCAAGTGAACTCAACCATCTCAAAGGTATACCAAAGTTTTTTTCTAGAAATCTGGGTCTAAGGGTCCCATTTAGTTAAAGCAACCACTGTGGCTTTTTTTTTTTCTTTTACAATTTTTTATTCTTAAGTAATCTCTACACCCAATGTGGGGCGTGAATTTATAACCCTAAGATCAAGAGTCAAACACTCAACCACCTGAGCCAGCCGGGCGCCCTAAAGCAACCACTCTTAAGAGGAGCTCAGAATAACTAAAATGTTTAAGGAATGGCAAAACTCTGAGTTTTATTATGTGCACTTACCATGGTGGGTAAGGGCTAGAATGCCAGGGTCATCTGGCTTGGGCCCAAGCAGATTGAGTTCCGTGTTGGCTTGGGGAGTGTAGAGATGCATCTCCATTCATAGCTACAGCAGGTGAGGCCTTCTTAGATGTATTAATTGGCAAAACTGGTCCAGAACCTTTTCTCAGTCTGTGAAATCTTTGCTTCGGAAGGGAATTCTGTCTTTTTTTTTTTAATTTAAATTTTATGTGATATTAGGTTCTTAACAAGCAAACTGCCTTCCTTCCCCTGAAACCACCCTTGTAAGACTGCCTGCTGATTTATTTTGATGGTGAGAGCAGTGATTTTATTTTCTTTCACTATGTGTGGGATGGCTTCATGGCAGTTATGTTTAAGCCCCTTGGTGGGAGAGCCTGCTGAATTTGTAAAGGTGTCATTATTTACTCTTTTAATATTTTCAAACAGTGGCAGTTGCGTTGCTTATTTGAAATAAAGGTGTTGAATTCAGCACCAAGAGAGCTTTCTGTAGGCTATCTGTAGCAGGCAGTGTTTATTGTTTTCAGTCTCAGTTTCTTCTTGACCACTTGAGTCACGTGTTAACTGTTTACCAAATATTGACTCTTTCTATCAGATGGGGCACATTGCCTCTTGTGATGGTTGCAAACTCCTTGAACTGATCATGTCAGAAATGAGGGGAAGAAAGGAGTTTGCATGATTAAAATAAATTGCAAGATCTTGGATCAGTCTCCGAAGACTGGAGAAGAGAAGATGAGCTGAAGTCTATCCGCTACGGCCAAGAGATGACAAATTTCTTTCTGCAGCTAGACTGTTGAGCTGGGGATTTGTGACCCATTAAAAAAAAAATCAAAGACTGAGGGCAAACTTGATTTGGGGAAAACTCATAGACTGATATTTCCTTGGAGACTTTACCAAAGAAGATGGAGATGATAGGCCTATTGCAGGTGGCCTACTCATTTTCTGAACCCTATTCACTCATCTGCTTCTGCTGTTCATATCTGCTCTCTCACAAAGGCTGCTTCATTCTTTAAAATGGAATAAATGCTAAATCTTCCACTTTTAGTGTTAGTACCCTTGCATGCATTTAGCTTGAGGGAGACAGTGTATCTGGGCTTTTATACTGTCTTTACCTCTCAGAAATGTGGACCTGTCTTAAGTTTCTTCTTGCAAAGTGGAGACCATGATTTCTACCTTAGTGGCAGAGCTAAATACAGAGAGGAGGCATCACACACCGAAAAGTGCATGGGCTTTTGAGGTAAAACAGACATGGCTTGCATCCAGGTTTTATTTGTTCTTGGCTGTGTGATTCAGGGCAAATTGATTTTGCCTCTCTGGGCCTCGGTTTCCCTATATGTATAATTGAGATAATGCCTATGTTGTAGGTGGTTGTAAATGAAATATGGAAAATAGTTAGCACAGTGCATAGCCCCTAAAGCATGCACAATAGGCAGTAAATGCTATCATTGCAGTTTTTATATATATATCCCCTGGGGCCTGACTCTGAAACAGCTTATGGTATGTCAAAATTCATTATAAATTAGGCTGGCCTTGAGCTGGTCTAGACAACAGTGTATAGTTAGCACCTCATCATATCCTGGTCTCGTAAAAAAGTTTCATAGCATCATCCCAAAGGCAACATTGCAGCAGGCCCAAGAATGTGTAGCCAGGAGGTTTGTCTCTCATGCAGAACCCAGCAAGCACCAGATACTTCTGCTGCAAGGGCATCTTGCTGGAGTTTGGCTGCCAATTCTCGGAGAAAGATCTTGATTCAAAGGAGTCTCAGTGTCAGGATCACCGAGGCCAATGTCAGCTGAGTACCAGCCTCGAGTGTTATTTTAGTCCATCTTTCATCTGTGAGCAGGTGGTTATAGATGGTCCACAGTATGGGCTTTGAGGTCCTGGAGTTGTCACACCAAGGAGGCAAGGGACATGGATGTATCAGCTCTTACCTGGATGTGCCTGGTTTCCCAACAGAGTGGCATCGATCCACGAGGGTTCTGAGGGCTGATTGATGTGGCATAAAATAAGTGTTCAGAAAAAAAATAAGGGGTCAGTAAACAAAAAATTTGGTAAATGAAAGGAATATATTTTGGAGTATAGAGATAGATGTAATTATTAGCTTCAGATCTCCTATCTCACACCCTATTTAGTGTGGTAATAACATCAGAACCTTTTATTGAACTCCTGCCAGGTGCCCAGCACTATGTTTGGCACTTTATACATATCTTTAATCCTCCTCAAACCCTTCAGGGTCCTTGACTGTAATTCAGTGCTGCAGGTAAAAACAAAAACAAAAACAAAAAGAAAACCCTGAAGTACAGGGACATGGCTGCATAGTGGACACAAAACTAGCAGAAGATCTGGGCTTCATTCAGACCCAGGTCATTAGGATGCCAAGTCTGGGCTTCTGTACTCTTGGGGTGATGCATATTGCATTCTCAGGGGGGGAAAGGCACCGTCTAGAATGATACTTTGAAAACCCTATCTCCACTGGGTTGATCTGAGGAATGGTGAGCTGGTGGTTTTGCCTAGGGAAGAAGTAACTTCGTATGATGCACTAATCTGTGCATTACAAGAAAACGAAAGAGGATAAAGATGATGTTTAATATTTGATAAATGGTAAGGCATGGATACCAAGCAGTCTAATGATCCAGGGCTTGAACCTGAAGCAAGGGGCGGGGGCTACCTTGTATGGCAGCTGTTAACATTTTAGATGCTGAATCATGGGGAGGTACAGAAAGTTCCAAAAGAGAGACCAAGGGCGGTCAGGGTTGGGGAGACCTGGTGGAATTCAGGTACAGCAACCATTTTCCAAGTAGTTCAGAAGTTTTGTTTTGCTTCATTTTTTTAAGTACTTTGGTGTCTGGTATGCCAATACAGTTGCTTACCCGCTGAGCATCAGCGTTGTCACAGGGGGTAAAGCTGGTGGGAGGCCCCACACTGCTTCCTAACTTGCCAGGTGATGAGTTGTACACCTGTCCGTGTTACTCTTAAAGCCTTGTTTGCTTTTTAGTGAAGGGGCAGGAAGACAAGTGGCTCTGCCAAAGAATCTTTTGTCTGCCTCAGCCGTTTTCTTGTCTCAAAGCCAATATTGGTAGAAGTAGTTCTTTGTTTTTTCAGCATTGTTTACTTTCCAATATTTATATGGAGTTATCTATCATGCCCTACCTTGGAGCACTGTTTTATAAAGGATAAGCAAGTTTAGTTCCTTTGGCCTCTCCTAAATTTTAAATATGAGAAGAATTTTCTGTGTTCTTTTTTCTTCTACAGTGGTTGAGATTAGAGCCAACAAACTTCTCAGCCTCTCTGATTGTCTTCCCCATGACTGATTGTTCTTCCAGATTCATAATTTTACGGAAAATGTTCTGCAAAACACATTGATTTTTATTTAAATTCAACAATGCCCCAGTGTCCTAGATGATATTAAGTTAAATGCTTGGTTGATTTAAAATGCAGGAGGTGCCGGTCTTGTTTGATTTGGTTCCCAGATCCTGCTTTTGTCCCAATTCCTTGTCTAACACGAGCGATGCAAGGCTGTAGGGAGTCGCTCATCCATTATGTTGCTTTCTCGTGTGTGCTGGGAAATAGAATAACTTTCTCACTGAAGCTTTCCCTAACCCTCAGCTTCTGGATTTTATGGTCTCCCATCCCCTTGTCCAATCCAATAGGAAGCTCATCATTTGGCAATTTCCTCTGAAACATTGTGGTTCTGGAAAGTGACCCTGGATTGATCCCCACTAATCCTATCAAGCAGGGACCGTAGGACCAACCTGTCTCCCATTATGACCCATTCTTGATCTGAGCCAAATCCTTTGAAGGAACTAGACTGAAGTAGCCAGGACCACCCAGTGAGCACACAGGGATGTAGTATCAGACAGGCAGACATCTTGGTGCCCATTGAGTTTAAGTAGGTGCCTGGATTTTCTATTGGCACTTAGGCCACAGGCAGCTAGATCCAGAGGTGCCTCTAGCCATTTGGTGACTTCATTTTCAAAACCAGACCTGAAGAACTGGTTAGGCCATCATGTCTGACTCACAAAGCACTGGGGCACAGTATCTTGTATTTATAAGGCACTCCTGCTTATTTGCCAACATGAGTTGATAATAGTTTTATGCCTTGAATGTATGAGTGGAGAGATCTTACTGAATGGCATTTCTGAGCCAGATAAAGCTATTTGCTATTTAGAGAACATATTGATATAAATAAGGACATGGGTGTATTTGCCATCACTCTTCTCTAAAGGTGGAAGAAGGCCTTGGTAGAGAGGGCGGTGGAATAGGAGCCGAGAGATGTGGGGCTTCACAAAGCTGGAGAGAACTGAGTCCACAGACTGCTTTGTATCAAGGTTTCATGGTAAATGAGACAGGGGTCATTCTCTGAGGATTTGAGTAAAGCTGAGATGTCTTTTGCCTTTATAAGCAAACTAGTTGGGTTGAGGTGGTGTGTGTGAGTCTAGAGGAGGTGGTCATGCTGAGGAGCAATAATGCAAAATGATGGTGGGGAGATGAATGCTGGCACAGAGGAAGAGCAAGAAGCAGCAGTTCTTAGGGCACTTTTTTTCCAGATGGTAGTCATGGGCTTAGTGATCCCCATTCAGATGGGTTTCAGGAGGAGGGCAAGAAGAGAAGGGGACAGTATTTAAAAATCTAGGAGTCACGAATATCTGAGAAGGAAGAGGAATGGACTTACATAATGCCGAGTTGAGAGAAAGTAAATGATAAAGGCGCCTCTAAGAGAAGGTTGTCTCATTCTTTCTGCTCAAGTATCAGGAAGAGAAAGCAGAGGCCATACAGAGAGGGCCACCCAGGGAGAGACTCTGTGGTGCAGGAGACAGTTCCTAGAGCTACTCAAAGAGCTATTAGGGCAAGGTTCAACCAGCAATTCAGGATTGGGTTCAAAAGGAGTTGACTGCCGCCCATAAGGAGTATGGTGCTGTGGAAGCCTTGGTTACGGTCCCTGGGGCTGGTGGTAAAGAGACCTTTTTTTTTTTTTTTTTGCAATGACTAAGGTGCCAGGGTGATGTCAGGCTTGGGATGGGAACAACCACAGACTTGTTTTGGAAGGAGACATTTGAAGGAAAAAATGAGAACTACCTCTTAATATATATGGAAAGGCCATTAAATCAGTGGAGGTTCCAGGCTGTTTTCGCCCTCAGACACACCGGGCACTGGGTTTCCAGGGCACAGTCATCTTCTGCGTAGCTTCCTCCCTCTCCAGCCAGAGTGGGTTTTTTTACAAGTTCATTCCCTTTGCTGTGGGTTCCTCTGTTCCAGGGTCTCCCCTGGCCACCTTCTCCTCTGGGTCTGGCTACTGTTCACTTCTCCCTGGCCACCCCTGAGTGGTCAGCTTGACCCAGTCCTGCTTAGGTCATGTACTTTGTATAATGATACAAAAGAAGCTCTGAAGCTATAAAACACTATTTAAAAATAAAATTCCAAGGGTGACTGGGTGGCTCAGTCAGTTAAGCATCATTATCGTTGTCATTATTATTTTTGTATACAAACAAATACTTGGGATTACACATGGATAAGAAGCATAATTGAGATTCAGGGGCCAACATTTTTTGTTCCCAAATTAGTCTTGCTTCGAGTTTCTACTCATTTGCACTGTTGGCTCAAACTTTTTGTCCTTTCTTGATTTCAGCCTAGTGCCTTCTCTGACATTTATAATCTTTACCTTTCTGGTCTCATCTGTTCACCCAAATATTTGGACTTCTTGTTGTGGCCCTGCCAATCAATCCCAGGTCTGAACGGTGTAGCACTCCACTGGGTGTTCACCTCCTGGCTCTAGCACTTACTTTAAGCATGTGACTTAACTTTTCGGAGCCTCAACCATCTTTCATATGGTTATTGTAAAAACTATCTCATTGAATTGTTGTGAGACCTTAAAAAAAAGTACCTAAGTATTTTCCCCATTTAGAAAGTGCTCTGTCTTACACTGGTTTCCCTGGAAACAGACTCTGAGGTGGGAGAGTTACATGCAAAAGATGTTCTGGGGCAGTGGTCTCTGGAACCACATTTGTAAGGAAGTGAAGGCTGCAGGATTTGACAGAAGGAGAAGTTGAACTGCAACGCAATTGCAGCCCTTCAAAGCCTCAACCAAACCCAACGGGAGACTGAAATCAGGGTAATCCTTCAGAATTCTCAGAAGGGACCCAGCCACTGTTCCTGCATCAAGCAGTCATTAGGTGGGGGCTACCTAGGGGAGGCAGTGTTACTTTGAGTATGCAGTTCACTTTGATGGAGGGCAACTGTTGGCGAGGCATACAGCTGTGAGCTACACAGTAGGCAGCACTTCTGATAGCTGAGGAATTGAGTGCCTCTGTCCTGAAGGGATCTGGCCACACCCCACAGTAGCCGCTACGTGCTCAATAATTTGGGATTGCCTCTGCTCCACTCTTGGGCATCCATTTCCTTTCTCTTTTCATAGCACTGTTTCACTCTGATTAGCTTTTTCCTCTAGAGACACCAAATTCCAGTGTTGCTTTTTTTAAATAATTGACGTCTAAGAGCACTGTATAGGTTCTCACTTACCGTTTTCAACTTCTTTGGGAGGAGGTGCAGATCAAGGCAACCAGTTATTCATCTCTCATTGTCCAATGAATACAAACTTAAAGAAGAAGTGGTATCTTTCCTTTTTTAATTTAAGGACCACTTCTCATCACTTACCAGTTTTGCATCCAGTCAGGGTGTAAAGGACAGAGAAGGCTGTGTCTATGCTTAGCTGGAAAGAAGGCTGATCAGTTAGTGATGCCTGCCATGGGCATGGGTGAGGACGCATAGGGTGCTCATGCTCCATTTTTGCCATCCTAAGTGTACAGCCTTGTCTTCCCTTTCAACGTTGGATGATGTTAGAATGCTTTTGACTTTCCTTAGTTTTCCTGGGTAAATTGCTGTACCAACGCTTACATCTAATTAGCCCCTTTAAGTATAATTAAGCCATATGCCTAGAATTGTTTCTCAGGTCACCTTAATCACTTTATCTACAACTTCATCTCCAGGAAAGCTTCCATTAAATAATTATAAGAGTTTGTTAAAAGAGTTGGTTACTTTCATGAGCACTTGTTTATTTGCCTTCCCATTAAAATCTGAACTCACCTTTTGTGATTACATTACATTAATGATTATTTGTTTGTTTTATGGATTTGCTTAGTGCACCCCCTGAGGAGCACTCTTTCTCTGCCATCCTTGCCTGTCTCAGATTGTATAAGCCCCCAGAAGGCAAATACCATGTCTTTTTAAATTACATTGTACAGTACTATGCACAAATGAGCAATTAATCCTCAAAACACTGACAGTGGGAGAAGGCACAAAGGAACTGATGATATCTTAAATGATTTAAGTGATGTCTTTAATGTATTGGTTATCCCAATTTTTTTCCTAATAAAAACTGTCAGAAAAAAATGAGATAATGTTCAAAGTATATTGAGTTTCTCTGAACTCAATCACTGGTTAAATTAAAATTATTATTAAAAAATCAGTCATAGGTGTTTCTGTCTATACCCGCACACTGTTATTGTTGGATACCTCTACCAGGCTCTTTAAATTGTCCTTATGAAGTTAACAGGCTGAAGAATAACAGTGGTGGCAATGGGAAAATCAAGGTCCCTTACTTGATGTGGGTCAGTGGTTGGCAAAGTTTTTCTGTAAAGAGCTAGATGGTGAAAATATTTTCAGCACTGTGGGCCATATGGTCTCTGTCACAACTGGTCAGTTCTGCCTTTGTAGCAAGGAAGCAGCCCTAGATAATATATAAACAAATAATCATGGTGGTGTCCCAATAAAACTTTATTTACAAAAACAGGAGCAGATTTGGCTTGTGGGCTGTGGTTTGCTACCACCTGATCTAGGTGATAAGATTAAATTCCACTGACTACTCATGAGCTGATTCAGAAATAGATTACTAAATTGAACCAAAGGCAAGAGAGACACGGTTTCAAAGTCAAGAATGTGAAAATAGTTTTAATGAATTTTGTTCATGTCATTTGTTTCCTAGTTTGGTTACTCCTGGGCATGGTACCCGTGGTAGGTTCCATAGGGGAAATTCTTAATTTCAAGTGTCCTAGGCACTTCCATTTTTAAGATCCTGGCCATCAAGTGGTTTCAGTGTGGGCTCCTTACTGATTAACTCCCAGATTTGGAGAATCCACTAAATATCTCTGCAACTAACCTTGTATTTCTTTCCTGTATGAACTAGATTGTGCTATCTTTCCTATTGACTTCACAGGATTGTTGTAATGGCCAAGTGAAATACTATTCAGGAACATCACATTTCTATTTAAAAAAATCAAGGAATATTATATTTGCTCAACCCATGCTTTCTCTCAAGCTGAGCATGGTATACTTGGCTGATTTTTTTTTTTTTTTCTGGGCAGGTGTGTGTGTGTGTGTGTGTGTGTGTGTGTGACAGAGAGAGAGAGAGAGAGAGAGAGAGAGAGACAGAGAATATCTAAATACTACTGGATAACTGAATGATTGTCAGGCTTTGTTTCATATTTGACTCACCTGCAGCACTTTAAAAAAGTCCAATGCCTTGGCAACATCCCAGATTAACTGAATCTGAATTCTGGGGTTGGGATTCAGGCATTAATATTTTTTAAAATAACCCAAGTGGATTGGTTTCTTTTGGTGCTGTAACAAATTACCACAAATTTAGTGGCTTAAACAACACGTTATTAAAGTGCTGTAGGTTAGAGGCCTGACACAGGTCTCACTGGGTTAAAATCAGAATATCAGCCAGGCTATGCTCCTGCTGGAGGCTCTAGGGGAGAATGTATTCCCTTGTTTCTTCTAGACTGTAAAGGCCACCCTCATTCTTTGGTTCATGGCCTCCTTCCTTCCTTTTCAAAGCCAGCAACAGCATCACTATGACCTTCTTCTGCAATTCTGTTTACCTCTGACTTAATTCTTGTCTCCATCTTCCCCTCTTAAGGATTCCTTTGATTATGTTGGGCCCATCCAGATAATCCAGGATAATCTCCCTATTTTAAGGTCAGCTGGTAGCAACCTTATATCCTTCTGCAAACTTAATACCTTTTTGCTATGTAACCTAACATATTCACATGTTCCGGGGATTATGATGTGGACAGCTCTGAGGGACCATTGTTTTGCTTACCACACCAGGTAATTCTGATTCTGAAACGGAACGGGATATGAACTCTAACCAGCTGGAACATATCATTCCCACGTGTGTTCTCTTTTTGGCTAAGGCATATGCTTTCATTCCTTCATTGACTCACTCATTTACTCATTCTTTAAATACGTGGTGAGTTCCTCTTGTGCTCTAGATATTGATGCTTGGGATATAAATGGTAAATAGATAGCCAAGGTCTAGTGAGAGGAATATACAAATATTTTAACATATATTATATATAATAAATATTAAACATCTATTTATTTATTTAACGATGCATTTATTTGAGAGAGAGAGAGAGAGAGCGCATGCAAGCTGGGGGAGGGGTGGAGGGAGAGGGAGAGAGAATCTCAAACAGACTCCTTGCTGAGCCTGGAGCCCAATGTGGGGCTCAATCCCAGGACCCTGAGATCATGACCTGAGCTGAAACCAAGAGCCGGACACTCAACTGACTGAGCCACCGAGGCGCCCCCAAAACAGTATTTATAGAGAAAATGCAGGTGTCTTGGATCCTCACATGAAGGATTCTTTCCCAAATTTTGAGATCAGGTAAGGATTCCTTGAAGAAGTGATGTAGGAATTAGGTGGCCATAGAATGCTGAATAATAATAGCCTGAGTCCCTCCTTCAGATGTTTAATGCATTGTCTTTAATGCTCACCACAAATTTGCATGGCAGGTACTGTAACTGCCATTTTGCAGATGTGGAAACTGTGTCTTATATAGATTAAATAAAATAATAGTCCTCTATTATTGTATGAAATAATGACATGGGTTTTATACTAAGGCATCAGAATGGCCATTCTTCTTTTAAATTCTACGTTAATTTATTACTCTCTTCCAAATCCAATTTCATTTCTGAAGAGAGAAAAAGGAGCAGATGCCTGATCCAAACTCTGTGGTTAACAACCTGCACATGGCCCTGTGTTTAGCTTTATGGTTTGTTTTCTGTCTGAACTAGGAGAGCACCATGTTCTCTGTGGAGGTGCGGTCAGCATTAATTTTATGAGTATGACAGGACTCCAGCTTGCAGTCACTGTGACAACACAGTAGTTCATTGGGTATCAAAGTATATTGGATTGAGGGTCTAGTGCCTTCTGGATCTGAGCAATGAAGGACCATTGCCTTCGTTGACTGGGCCTGCTGCTCTTCAGAGGGTTGAGCAAGAGAACCCAGAACAGTACTCTTAGTTCTTCCTTTACACAGTTCTTCCTTTACATTAACCAAGTGTAGGTACCTGATGTAGGTACTTGAAAGCTTAGTTTGCTTATTACCAGGAAACATGCAGAGTTTCTCTCTCTGTTTCAGGCTGTTAAAGTGAAATGGCCTTGTTACTGATGGCCTGCACAGCAATTCCACCATGACAGACACCAACAAACACACATGGAGAGAATGGTCTTGCTCTAGTCTTCAAATAGAGATCAATGACTATTTTATTTGTTCAACCCTGCCTTTCGTCCATGGCTGCGGCCTCCATCATGAGGTAGCTGGAATGATTGATGATGTGTTGGCGATATTAATGCCTCGTGTTTTGGTACTCTAATTATAGAAGCAGATTGGAGCCAAGCTTTAGAGTGGGGTTGAGATTGAAGGATATTTAAAAAGCAGGTGATTGGTCCCACACTTCCACTTCTTTCAATTTGACCATAAATCAATTGTGAATGATTTTTCCACTGTAATTTTTCATAGGTTTTGAACTTGGGTAATGAGCATCCCTGTCCTGGAGTGAACCTGTGATTTTCCTAGAGCTTGTTGGAAAGAAGATGAAGATTTATGAAGGGGCTTAGAGGGAAATATATTGCATTTCTTCATATGCTCTGCTTGTCTCCCCCCCTCCCTTCCTGTACTGCAACCCTGATAAGTCTCAACTTTCATGCATGGCATATAGTATTTGGGAAATGGGAAAGCTCCAGTGTGTCTTGACCTACTTTCCAGTGAATGTACAATTACAAATAAGAAGTTGATGCTATATAGAGTAGTAGTACATTCCACACTGAAGAGAACATATGGAAAAGCAAAGACTGTGTGTGTCTGAGCAGTACCGGTTCTTTTTCTTATTTGCTGAATATGTTGACTGCAGAGTTTTGAAGAATATGGGGCAGCTCAAGGTGTTGCTGCTGCCCAAGAAGCTGCCATGCGTCCTGCGAGCAAACTTCTTAGGTGAAGGGAGAGGCTTCAAGTGGAATCACGCTGACAAGCTTGCTTTCCCTAACTAGGACTGCAGCTTACCTCACTGTGGGTGATGTGATACATCTGTGCCTGGTGAAAATCTGGCTTTCAAGTTCTGGAAAAGCATAGGTTTTTTTTTATATTTGTATAATTCTCATTTTTTAAAAAAGAATTTTATTATCTGGGAAATGAGTTGACAACGAAGAGCTTGTTAAAATAGATACTTTACAGAAACTCAAATACAACAAAAGCTCTTGTTTACCTTTAGACCATAGCACATGGAAAGAAAGATCCACTAGGACCTTTGAGATAGTCACTTTTTCTCTGACTACAAGACTGAAGTCCTGTGTATCAGAGCAATGTGTTACATTTATAATATGCTTAAAATATGAGGGTCATTTATTGACAGGTTTATATTCCAATTCTGTGACTGTTTGGAAGCAATGATGCTTTTCCTTTCCTCCTTCCTTCCTGGGTGCCTACTTGTCTGCATTTTTTCTAAACCATTATGTATCAAAACACTAAGCTAGTCCCAGGTGGGGAGGTGATTTTGAAAATAAATAAAGTTCAGTCTGTGTCCTCAAAGACTTACTCTGGTGGGTGAAAAGTCTAAGTTCTTTTAGGAAAAAAGAAAAGTTCTTTAAGGAGTTCTAAGTTCTTTAAGGAAAAAAAGAAAAAGTTTATTTGAGGGCATTAGGTAGCTGACAAAGTCTTTGGAAAGCCCTGGGAATCCGTTTTTAATGCCACATCACCAAGTATGAGAGCTGCCAGGAGAAGTGCCCACCCACAGCCTTGCTCTTGGGGAAGCCCCATTGCTGCCACAGAAGAAATCCATGCTCGCAGGAAGATCCCATTCCCCCAAATGCACACGGAAAGATCCGCCAGGACCTTTGAGATACTCACTTTTTCTGTAATTACAAGACTGTTCAGGGATCTCACATTGCCTTCTTTTCATTCCAAATCTTTCAAGGGTATATCTAATTGGCAACACCTAGGCCACATCAGTTATCTTGCCAGCAAAGAAGCCTGGGAAATGTAGTTTTTAGCTTTCTGGTTTCTGCTACGTAGGAAGTTACTCTAGAAGTGTTGGGATGTGTATGGAGGAAATCCAGAGTGCCCACCATGGGAAGACACACAGATTAGGAGATAACCACAACACACTGTGTCAGTGTTATGCTGGAGTAGATAATAGTACTGTAAGGACAGCCTAATGAAGGCACCTGTCTCAGAGGGGAGGAGGGACATTTAGGGAAACAGTGGGGTAGAGTTTCACTTACTAGGGCTTGAAGGGTGTCATGGTTGTGTTAGGATAGGGTAGGTTTGCAATGCAGAAACAAACAGCTTCAAAATCTCAGGGGCTTCATATGCAGCTCATGCAATGTTCTGTGGGCGGGACTAGGTATAAATTTGTGAAACCTGGGGCAAACTGAAAATATTGGACCCCTTTTCCAAAAATTAATCAGAATTTCAAAATAGTGATGGCAGAACATTAAACCAAACACAGAGCATAGGTTCCTTTGTGATTGTATAGATCTAATGCCTATGAAGCTGGCCTGGTGTGGGGATCCAGGAGACTCCCCAGGTAGGCTTTCTTCTTTTGGGTAACTGGCTACAGGAGGCAAGGAAGTAGAGTCTCTTGTATGCTCAAGGAGGGGGGAAAGACAGATCATGGTGAACCAGTGGTTTCCCCCCAATGGCTCCAAGAAAAGGAAATGACAAAACGATAACTTTCCTCTTTGAAAATACTATCTGTATTTGAATATTAGTAAATGTAGCATGGCTTAAAAATTCAAGAAGCTTTTACCTAGCGACACACTTTGAACAGAATAATCTCAAAAAAAATAATATATGTATAGATTTTGCTACATCCAAATGCCATTAGAATAATTAGTAGTAGTAACTAATGAAAACTTTGAGGAGGTTTGAGTTTAATGCTTTGGAGCAAGGAAAAATGTTTCTGTTCTAGTACACATGTCTTAAGATGCAAATTATACTTGTATTTAGGTGGGACAAATTAATATCTATAGCATGCCCATTCAATTATGTATTGTCTATGGCTCCTTTCATACTACCGTGGTGGAACGTGGCTGTATGGCCTACAAATCCTAAAGTATTTACTGTCTTCATCTTTACAGAACAAATTTTCTAATCTCTGGTCTAGATGGTCACCAAATGTCTGTTTTGATATGAGAAAATTTAGAAATATTGCCTTAAGGTGACACAAGGCTGCTTTTTAAAGAACTGGCTCTGTCTACTACACCCACAAAATCCACAAGGAGAGCCTGAGCAAGCTTTCAGCTGCTGCGAGAGAGGTGTAGTGTTTCTCTTTTCACTCTTGAAAGGCTGTCTACAGGGCCACCTTTGGCAGAGGTCATTATGCAAACACAGAGTCATCTCTCCGTGACACTATGTGCAAGGCATTTGCACAAATGTAAATTGTATTAAGGCCTGAGGATAATGTATATACTTTAGTCACTTTGTGAAATTGTTCAGTCATCTGGATGTCTTTCACTGTGTTTACCAGGAAATGGGAAATAGAGAATTGAGCAATTTTCTTGTCAATTTGATCAATGTAGACTGGCAACCTCAGTGCCTTCAGTTAAAAAAAAAAAAAAAAAAAAGCTTTCCCCCACTTCAGTTGTTGGAATTTATTTCTTTTACTACGTTACCCAGTTAATTACTCCAATTTTCCAGTCTGTCTGACCATTGAAGACTCAGCCTGTTTGAATTTTACATGTGGCTGGTACAATTGAAGTCTGTTCCCAAACTGTAAGCTTTTTCAGTGTAGGATTCATGTTTGTTTATCCATCTACTCACTTGGTCCTTTTGATCTGCAGCCTGAATTGTTCAAATTTCATCTTTAAATCCATCAAATACCACTGTAGAAACACACAAAAAATGGAGGAGAGACTTTGGAATGGAAGACCAAGAATTGTAGGATTTGGAGAAACAGCGCCCTGTTGGTGAAGGGAGGGTGTGAGGAGAAGGGGCCCAGCAGGAGGCAGGCCTTGGGAATTGTGTGGGGTGTGAGAGGAAGCAGAAGCAGCCAGTGCTTTAGAAGACACCGTCAGTGGAAGAGGAGTGATCACAGGTCTCGTAAAGATCGACGAGGGGGAGGGAATGTTTAAAGGACGGTTAAGGGCCAATAAAGTTATATTCAGGAGTAGCCAGTCTGAGAAAATAACACTGGTTACAAATTCCAACATTGTCCTGGTTGAAGAAGGGATCTTGAACTGGTTCTAGATAGTCCTACCTGGTCAGGTGTGGGGATTTTCTCCTCCTGCTCCTACCTCCTCCTCCTGGTGTTCAAAAACTCCTTACCTCCAGGGGTTGATGAGTGTCCTTATTGTTAACCAAGGATTGTCTATGTGGAGAGGGGCACATGGGTGAGAAGCAGAGTTATAGGATACAGACAAGTGTCATCCTTGAGTGGACATTAGCAGGCACTGTGTTGCCCACTGTGAGTTGGTTTTCCTCAGTGGCATCAGTGAATGATGGCATGCCCTCACAGTCCCAGCTTCTGGCCATAGATGGTACTTGCTTTAGAGGGGATGTTGGCTTCAGGTCTCACACCTTCCTGCTTACACAGCTCCTCTCTTGCCTTTTTTCCTGCTCGTTTGTGCAAACGGTTTGCACATTTTGAAGGGTGGCTTTTGAATTTACGGTGAAGTATTTTTGCGATCTTTGTTTCCCCCAGAGTGACTCACTCACATTCTGGAAGAGGGCCCTGGGGAATCTGAGGAAGGAATTCCATGGGAAGAATAATACTTTAAAATACTGTAACCTGCCCACAGTGGTTATTAGATTTGCTGATCTAGAATTTATTGATGACTTCTGACATTGAATTAGAGAAAGCTATGCCATAGGACCAAAGTTCAGAGAATATTCAAAAGGGTTTTCCTGTTGGTTGGTTGTTTAGCCGTTCTTAGATAATGAAGTTATAAGTGAATACAGAAAGGTACTAGAACATTACAGAACGATGGGGAAAGATCACATACAGGTACAGATCTCAGTCACTTGGAGATCTGGAGGCAACTGTCACAATTAAAACTGAGAATTTAGGAGTAACAGAGGAAGCAGAGCCTGAACCAGTGTCCAGTGGTTCAGGTCCTGAGGAGTGAGGTGGAGAGAGGATATTGGTCAAGAGGTAGAAAAACATTCCTACAGAGGTTTTGGAAATGGCTGACATCTTTTAAAAGCCCTTGCTTCCTACAATTGACCTTTCTTCAGTTGTAACAGGCTTTCAAAAATTTGATGAGCAGTAGGAGTTAACTTGTGTCTTGGAAAGAGGTTAGCTTGGCTTCTTAGGGGGAATATGAGGTTACTCTAATTAAGAGGATTTACTGAACAAGGATAGGAGTGGTGTAAGTCTGGCATATCCTGAAGACACTTAGCAAACCAGTAGATTAAAATCAATGCTTTCTAGGAGCTGGTATATGTTTTGAGGGTCTCAGTGCAACCTGGTGTCTCTCGTGCTTCTCTTTGAGTGTTAAGTGCATGAACTATTTACAGTTAGGTTATAAATTTGCAGGCTCAGCCTACATCTTTTGTCTCAAGATGCCCACCATACTGGTGGAATTACAACCCTTTTGGTATAGTTGTAACACAATGTTTTAATTCTTTTTCTTCCTCCTTTTACCTCATTAAAGAGCTTCTTGACCTAGACCCGTGCGGATTTTAACATACACACAATCCCTTAAGGATTGTTAAATACGCAGATTATGATTCAGTAAGTCTGACGGGGGTAGAGGCTGGAGATTCTGTGTTTTTCACGAGCTTCTAGGGGCCGCTGATGCTGCTGTCTGAGGACCATAGTTTGGATAGAAGTGGCTAAATGAAGGGGAAGTTGCTTGGTAGCAAAAAGGTTGAGTTTTACAGTCAAGTCAGAAAGGCCCGGGTGGTGTGATTCTGGCTCTGGAACTTACAATGCCCTGAAACTTGTATGACTTGGACACATTTTTTTAAGCTCTTTGAGCCTTGTTTTCTTATCTGAAAAATGGGGTTAATGTTACTGCCTTTGCAGGTATCATTCTACTGTGTACATTTTCCCATACGTCATCTTGTTTATTGTTTTATCTCCAGTGCTGAGCACGGTACCTGGTATATCACCATGATTGAGTGAATTACCAAATAAATAGGTTTGATTATGAATTTTATGATGTGAGTTGAACATGCATCAAAGTGTCTGACCGAGAGACATTTCAGTAGATGTGGTTGCTTCCCCGTCTCTTCCCTTTCCCTCCGAAACAAAGAGCTGAATTTGGATGCATAGCTCACAAACTGTTGAAGCAGCAGCGTATACAACAGGTACTGTCTTTGTGATCCCTTAGTGAAATAACCGTTACACCTCAGATAATAGAAGTTTGATGGGTGGATGAGAGAGTAGTTTCCCAGTGTTGTTGTTACACATAAATGGACAAGGCTAAATTAGGCAATCACTTCCCACAAACTGATCATCTAAAAATGCCTATGTGTCTTATCTGCTGCTGGAGCCGGGGAGGGAAGCAACTGTGAAAAAATTTGAGGCTTTTTAGAATTCTGTGGATTCAGAGAAGACTGAAACCAGGTGTATAGCTGATCTTGGGAATATGAATGTGACCTCTCTGGCTCACCAAATCATGGGTCCCTCTTTCCCTGAGAGGTCAGTTTTATTTAAGTATAACGAGTTTGGTCCTTTTAAAGTGTAATAGGTGTGGAACTTAAAGGGCTAACATTAATTCACATATTTGTACGATTTCGTTTAATCAGATTGCTTTCCTCACTCTCAATCAGTTAACACTATTTACTAAGCATCAACTGTGTGCCAAAAACCCAAGTAGATGCTGCCGAGATGGGGTGAAGAAGGCAGAGCTGGTCTTTGCCCTTTTGAACCTTATTTTTGAGAGTGGGGCCGGGAGATAAGAGAAAAATAGGAAGATAGAACAAGGGCTTTTTACTCTTCGGTTGGCTTTCAGAAGAACATTCACTGAGGTGGGTTGTCACTTACTGATTAAATGGATGTAAAACCAGTTCTGGTAGTTATTTGTAACTATGACTTTAGAGCAGTAAGTGCGCTAGCTTTAAAAGAACAATTCTTATTTTTAAATTTATGGTGACAGAGAGTTTTGCTGCTCTGTTCTCTGTTCTGTCCTCAGCACTTTAAGTGATAGGTACATGGTAGGTGCTCAGTAAGTAGTTGTCGGAAGATTCAGAGAAAATTGCGAGAATGTACTCTTAGTGAATTCTTGTTAATGGTGACTGAGGATTTATAGGTTTGTGTATATCTAGGACTAATATATTATCATATCTCTCTGTATCCAGTGTGTAGATCCTTGCCATAATTACTTTATTAATTAGGGTAAAAAGACAAAACACCCATAAAGTATGATGCTGTTTTTATACTGAAGCATTTGAATAGGCGCATCAAAAAATTAACAGTAAACAGATCTTTGGACAGTTCTCTATATTGACAATTCTCTTCTTAGGGCTTTTAATTTTTGTAGTAGCTGTCACTGTCCTCACTGGCAGTTATTATATTTTAAAGTGTTTGTTGAAGTTGACAGTAGATTGAGTTTGTGTTTTCATTTTGTTCTGAAAGCTACTGATTCTGAAGTGTATTATTTCTTCACGTGCATTACTGTTTTTGAAACCGTCGTGTGGTCCTCACCGCTTCCAATTTCTTAAGTACAAGATTGTCGGCAAAGCTGCCACCTACTAATTGGTCTAGTCCTTACGTAGTATCGCATTCATTGCCCAAAGCAGGAGGTGCTGTAATGACAACAATGAACTCATCTGGTCTGAAAAGAGGAGGAAGAGCATCTAGCCTAATAGGAATTCTGATTGACATGCAGTTAAATAAGCCATGGGAGTATAAGATCTCTGATTACTGTTGTGATTATGATCATTCTAATAGGGAAGTAAAAAGATTTCATCACACAGTGTAGTAATGAAGCCTCATACCTGGCTGATGTTATGGGATCAGCATTTGCACCCACAGGCCAATCTCATCAAATCTTAGGCAGGAAATCTTGGGCAATTTCTGAATTAATAATGAGTGAGCCCAGGAGATGGCTGCTTAGTCAGGCAGATGGGACAACCCTTGTTTCTAAAAACATCCAGCCATATTGAGATTAGGAGTACTTAGAAATGTAAATGGCATCAATTGAAGTATTGTTGGTTGTTTTTTTTTTTTTTTATAGCTTCCAGACAAATATTTAAAAGAGGTGGAGGAGGAGAGGAATAGAAACAAAAAACACTGTCAAAACAAGTTTTCTTGTTGTTCTGGAGTGATAGTCATTCCAGAGATACTGTCCCAGGAAAGCAGTCTTTTCTCATTAGAAACCATGAAGGTGAAAAATAATTGCTCTTACAGTCTAATAAGTGAAATAAGAGCAGAAGGCTGCTGGGAGCCCTATACAAATTAGCATATGACCTTGAGTGATGGGCTCTTTATCTGGGAAGTAAAGGGTGGAGACTGAAGGGACTGAGGGCATGAAGCCAATACAGAAGGAGGACCTGAAACATGGCCCTAGGCAAATGAACCCATCACCAAAGCAGAGGAAGAGAGAGGAGGAGTAAAAGGAAAGGGAAAGTGAGGGGCAGGGAAAGGGGGGAAAGGGGAGGGATAGCGAGTGGGAGGCTGGAACACACATGCTCTGCCTCTAAATTAACCATGTGGTTGTCATTGGGCAAGGCATATAATCAGTCCCTTTCCCGTAAGCAAAGTGAGGAGACTATATTAAGTGGTTTTCAGATTGTCTTTTGTAGATTTTAGGAGTGCAGGGAGGGGCCTGATTCTCAGGGAGTAGGTTTGGTTCAAAAGTGGCTGAAAACCAGTGATCTAGGGATGATCTCCTGACCTAACAAATTAGGATTTTTTGACTTTTATCATCTCTCTAACAGGGAAGGATTGATGGTGAAAAGCAAAACAACACTTCTATTTTATGCTTGTAATTAAGTGAAGAAGTATTGTTCTTGCTTAGTAATCTGTATGCAGTGTGATTTGATGATTTGCAATTAACACTTGTGTTTCCAAAATCTCATTAATCTCATGCATTCATTGTTTGGAAGAAGGGTCCCTGAATTCATGTTGACTCATTGGACTCATTTCTATAATGTTGTCCAGGATAAAATAGGGAATGGAAGGAATTGCTATATAAGGGATGTCCCCAGTAAGTTGCATGTTACATAAAGGAATTTAATTTGGACAGGTTATAAGCTTAGTATTGGCACTGGACTTTATTTGATAGGATTATTTGCTCATCTCCAGGAATGTAAAGATGGTTTAATAGATTGGCACCCATAAAGATGTACCGATGTTTTACCGGCTTATTGGTAGAATGAAATGTATCCTCAGAGTGACAAATTATGGGGGAGGGATAGGGTGGCCAAGAAGGAGAAAATGCAGAGACAAAATTTTCTTTTTAAAATTTAAATGTAGATTTTTATTCAAATGATTGAAAATCAGTAATGAAAAATAGTTTTTTAGGGT
Source organism: Mirounga leonina (assembly GCF_011800145.1). Classification (NCBI taxonomy): domain Eukaryota; kingdom Metazoa; phylum Chordata; class Mammalia; order Carnivora; family Phocidae; genus Mirounga; species Mirounga leonina. The sequence continues at coordinate 14,458,428 of NW_023270268.1, read as the reverse complement.
TTCCTCCTGGTGTGGAGAAGGATGTAAGATATAAAAGAAGGAGAGAATAAAAGGGCAAATTGATAGAAGAGCCAGTTAATTCTTGTGAGCCAGTTGTAGGATGAGTAAATGACTAGCCCTGAATAGAAAAGATGCAGAGAGAGAGGAGTCTATAGGGCAGGCAAAAACAAGATATTGACCAGAAACCCTTTTCTGTAGTTCACAATGCTGACCCCATAGTAAGGATCACAGATCTCTAGATGGTGGATTGGTCAGCTAGGTACAGTGAAGAGAACAGCGTTAAGATTCACCCCAACTCATTAATAATGAAGAGTGCCTCTTTAGAAAAATGTTCAGACAGGTAGCTTTAGAATAACCAGAATAATATAGTTCCTATTATTTTATCTTTGCCAGTGTTATTTTAATAGAAAACTGATTTTTTAAAACTTCTTAACTGGAGGAAACAGTTTATTTTTCACTTATGGCAATTCAGCAAAACAGCTGACTCTTGCTAACCTGGTGGGCACGCAGACACCTCTTCAAAGAACTGACAAATAGTAGAGAATGAACAAAAAAGCAACTGGAATGTATATTGACTTTATCAAGTATGTCTGATAAGCGGCTGCCACCTGCAGGAAGACCTGCTAGAAAGTCTGCTTTTACTCCCCTAGCCCTCCAGCACCTTGAATTTGCAATAGCTGCATCTTTTTCTTCAGTTAGTTTCAGGGTAGGTTTGTGTTGATAGTATTTATTCTGACAAAGGTCAGTAATTATCTCAAATATCATCGTGTTACAGCCACTGCATTAAAAAAAAATGCCAAAAGCAGTTACTGAATTGTTTTCATCTGGCAGATAATGGAGATTGGTTTTTGACTTGTCGTTATGTCTATAAATAGTTAATCCCATTATTGTAAAGAAATGAAGCTATTAGCTTTATTTATAGAAGGGTATTTTCAAAGAGTGAACAGTTGGGGCTTTCTCAGGCTTTTAAATGCAATTAGGAGATTCTAACTACGAAATCAGAATGGAAAATTTCTCTTCTAAATGTAAGTGGAACACATTATGTTGGATATCATTATCTGTATAGGAACAGTTACAAGATCAATATATTTTGAAGCCAAAGCGTTTTCTCTAATCATATCTTTTCCTAACCCATTCAGCTAAGCATTCTGAGACCCCCAAATCTTATTCTGGAGTTATTCATCAGGCTTATATCAAAAGCTTAGTGTGTATGCTGTCATAATTATCACCTGGGTGATACCTTCAAGCCCTAAAGGAAGAAAACAGGTATAGTTGTAATTTACATGCTTACCTCTTTATTCTGCTTTTCCCTAAGTACTTTACTGTTGTCAATAAAGTTACACTTCTGTGACTTCCCAGACTTGTAACAGTTTAAGAGAATGTCAGAATCATTTCTGACATTTTAGGGCTTGATACACATGACTGATGGTGTCCTGCGTAACACAAAATATGTTTTGCTACTTGAAAGCTCTAATGTACTTGAAAACTGATGCAAAGAACTGATCTACTTGGGGCAACAAGTCAGTGTATAGTGAGTTAATTGCATGCTAAAATTCTCTTTTCAAGACAAGTGAGGATTTTATTTTTCAACACAGAATGGAGAATTTATGATTCGATATCTTAGGTAACTGGAGCCTTACCCCTTGGATGTATGGTTTGGTATGTATGTATAGTGTTTTGTGTTTGGTTGCGTTTCACAGAGTAACTGTCCTCTGCTTAGCATCATCACTTAAAGAGAATGAGGTCAACCATCATAACTGTGAATGGCCTGACTTTGTGAATGGGAAATTTCCATTGAAAGACTGCAAAAACACTGATCCTTGGGTCATTTTCCAATTCTCTAGCTGTTTAGTTGACTCTAAGGCCACCATAAATGTTTCTGCCTTCATCATTCAAGTCTTTTGTCCTATTAATTGAACTATAGCATCTGTCTCATTGCTCTTTTTGCCCCACTTCAATCTCTAGAAATTGCATAGATTTCTTTGCTCTGAGTTTTCCATTGACCCTAACTTCCTAGAATGCCTTCTGTCTTCCTAGATCCAGTATACTCTAAAGTCCACCCTTTTTCTCTGTAGCCTTCCCTGACCAGCTTGGAGACCACCTTGACTGTATCATCAACTGAACTAAAAAATGTGTCATTGGTACCCCTGGAGTATGGTCGTGTCTTACTGTTTCTCTATGTGCCAATTTGCCTGCAATCCAGAGTCTCAGTTCTGAGCCCTAGAAGGTCAGATTCACTACCATAATTTTGTATACCCCTTCCTCATCCAGTATATATATTTTTATATAGGTGAAGCAGTTGGACAAATTGAAAATTAATGATCTGAGTCCATCTCTTTGCCTTTATATTAGGCTGATACCTTAAACCAGAAGATTATATACTTCTTTACTTAACTTTCAGTCTCCAGAACCTAGAGGTTATCATGTTGTAGGCACTCAGATTATGTTGAACTGAAATGAATTATCTCTACTGACTGGATATTCAGGAAACAGCATTCCTTGATAACTCTGCTTGTGAACATTATTTGTATTTAACTGAAGGTATGCTAGCTGAGACTGTCATGGAGATGGCTTCTTTTTTGGCTTTGGCAAAACCTTTTGGTATTGATGATGGCTTGACTTAAACCACCACCTGTGATGAGAGGTGCTATTTATACCCACAGCCCCCCCACGCCCCCTTTTTAAGGATTTTGAAATAAGATGACCGATGTCTCAAAATATTTTTAATTATATGAATGGAACATATCCACTGTGAAACTTTAAGCATGGCTCTTGATACTAAGGCTTTAAATGGAGATGTGTAGCTACATTTTCAAATTTCTCAATTTAAATTTAAATTAGCTTTATATGAAGAATTCTAGAATCATTGGCTAAAAATGAATAAAAGTGAAGTAATTTGATTGATCAGCCTGGCAATATTCTCTGTATTGACTGGTTGATATACAGCCTCAGTCAGCTCCTTCTGATGGTATTCTCCGCATTTGTTACGCAAAGCCTTTCTGGGATATACAACAGTTGGTGACTTATCAACAATGTCTAGACAGGGCATTAAAACTTATAAAATGCCATTTTCATTTGCCTTGTCTTTGTCAGAGACATGCCAACCATCTTTGTGAATAAATCTACCCAGAGTAAATCCACTCTCAAATTTCCAGGTAGCTAGATGTTAATTTCCATAGTCTTTTAAATATAAATATGAATATAAATACTGAGATAAAATGTACTGTTATTAAGATCCTGTCAAAGGAGTAGGGGCAAGAGAAATACATAACTTCTTTCTCCCACCTGAGTAGTAGTCTCTACAGGCTTCAGAACTGAAAGGTCCTTCCCTGAGCCTGAGAAATTTGTTGGACATAGTATATAGCCTGGATTTTACACTCAAGTAAATATGCTCTGTGTGTTCCCAAAAAGGCCAATATTTATATATCAAGCTCACCAAGTTAAATTTACTTTCCCACATTAAGCCTGCATGATGAATGGCTTTATCTTGCCTATTACAGCCTGTTAAATCATAAATCCCCAGGCAGGAGAAAGAAAAAAAAAATGACTTGAATGAAGAAAATCACTGAGGGATAAACCATTACTATTTTAGATGGTTATATTGAATCACATTTGCTAACAATAATATGTAAAATACCTTAGAAAACCCATTTTCTCTTATTTTCCTTCCATTTCAATTTCTGTTGCTAACAACAAAAAAGGAATGTTGATATAGGAATATCTGACTAACCCAATATTTCTATTTCCCAGTTTTGTTACCTACATAATATACTCTTCCTTGAACCAATTTTACTTATATTCTTAGTTATTGGGTGAATAAATGAATGAATGAAAAAACATGAGCATAAAAGTATTTCCATGTTCTAGCTGAAATGCCCCCTTCACTTACTGACATTTTAACCTATTTCTTGGTTTTAAGGGAATTCCCTATTTCTCAAAGAGCCTTTCTGTTGTAATTGGTTGGAGTTCTTCTCTTCTCCTACCACACTTCCATAGGTCTTTGCATTTTGTTTAGGTAGCTATTTTAATCTGCTTCATATTTAAGTAGTGTTAATGGTCACCTAAAAAGTGTCTTGTTCAATGTAAAACTACTCATTTAGTGGTTTTTAGGCTTCTTTATGTTCCACAAAGCAGATCACAGGGCATTTAGAAGGTAGGATAGCATCAGAGTGACTGTATAATTTAAAGTCCAAACTGGACACTTTTGAGAGTGATGGATGTGGTATTAGTAATTATGCTGGGACAATAGGCATAGGCCAGGACCCTCCTGGGTAAACCAGATGTATAGGCTCCTTAGGAAGCACGAATGGTAATTCTTATTTAAAAAGATTAAAACATGAATGAGAGTTGAGCAGATGGCACTGTGTTCAGGTCTGTTTTCTGATACCTAAGAATAAAGTAGACTTAAGTGGATGTTGTGAATAAATATGTTATTAGTATTCCTACTGGGGTTACATATGTAAAGACAAGAGAATAAACATATATGGTAAAATATTGGGTGGTTCAGGCTCCAGTTCTTGCAGGTGAGAATAAAAGTAAGATACATTGTTTCTGTTGTACAGGTTTGTTTTGTATACTGGTTGCATTCAGGAAATAATTGTTTATAGCTTAGTGTCATGGCTGTGTACATATCTGTCTTCATTACTAGACTGTGAGCTCCTTAAAGGCACAAATGTGTGTTATTTGTATTTGCATCTCTTACAGCTCCTTACATATGCATAGTCAAACACTGTGTGCTGTGGCATTGTGTAAATTTTAGGAAGAGTTTTGCTAGTTCAATCTTTGCTTAATGAAGGCTCTGCTATAAAATTCTTGACTGGTGAACTCTCCGCTTATAAGGAACTTATTTTCAAAAGAAACCATTTTATTTTTGAATTGCCATATTTATGGAAAAATACCCCTTTAACTTAAGTGAAACATACATCTTATTATAATTATGACTTGATTTGTCATATTTCTTAAACACTCACTCTCTACATGGCATTGTGAGTCTACTTGCTAGTCCTCATTTGACCTTCTGGATCTACCCAGAATAAATCTAATCCCTTTCCTTTCATATAGTTGAAGTCTGCTATCATGGTCTCCTGAGTTTTCTCTTATCAAGTCTTAGCTTTACCAGGTTTTTAAATCCTTTCTCATATGAGTTACTTTCCAAACTAATTGCTACTCAGTTCATCTTTTAAAGTATCCCACTTTCAAAGTCTCTCTTAAAAAGGAACACCCAGTTCAGAGCAAAATCTGTCAGGTGAGGTCTGAGCAATGCTGAGTATGGTAGTTTATTACCGAGATTGCCATACAGTTATGCAGATTTGTGTGCTGTACATTGGTGCCTGGCAAAGGTGGTATCGGGTGGCTAAATTCTAGCCTTCACTCCACCCACCGAACCACATGTCCTGGCTTGGGGCTGTGTCTCCATAAAGGACCTCCATTGTCTTATTAGTATAAAGGCATGGTATGGGCTTGCCAATACCAAGTCAGTTATGCTGACCCTTTCTCACCTTGCCCACCTCCTAAACTCTGTACATCTTTATAATAGAGCCTAAGATTTCATATGCTGTTTTGGCAAGTGCATTATTTGTGCATTATTTTGACCTTGTGGCTAACGAAAGTCCCTGGTTCTTATTTATATGAGCTTCTGTTAAGCCAGCGTTCTGCTATTGGGTCTGACATTGATATATGTCATTGAAAAGGATAAAAACTTTCTGCAACTTATACAGATTTTCTTCCACAATGACTTGAAGTCATTAATCAACACTCCTTAGGAATTTTTTCTTTCAACCAACGATTAATCCATTTCATTCCTAGTCATTTCTTCATCTTCTTTAGAAGGAGATCTTGAAACAATAAAAGCTTCTGCTAAGCTTGTTATTTTATGTCCATGGTACTTCCCTGAATCAACCAGGTTTGGCAGTCCTATCTAGGCAAACAAATATTAATTCTTGGTAATCGCTTATTCTTTTGAAGCAGCCACTATTTATTTAATATACACATTAGAATTTAATTAAGACTTGATATCAAGCTCACCCGTTTCTGGAGTTTTTCTTTCTTCATTGCACATCCTCATTGCTTTAAAAAAATCAGGATGTTCATTTCTCTCAGGACACCTGAAATCTCTCCTGTTCTTTTTAAATTTGCAGGCGGGGATCTGTGAAGATGGTTGCCCAGTCACTTATTTTGTCCACCTATCCCTCTTAATTCTTTTCAGAGCATCACAGCAACCAAAGAAAGAAGGCTAGAGGACTGTTGAGGCTGGATCTGTGATTCCACATTCCCCAGAGATTTCTGAGAGAATAGGTGCAGAGCTTCCTTCTCACAGTCATTGGACAAGAGTCAAGGGATAAGCAAGAGAGAACATGGTTTGCTTCACCATAAATATAGAGATTGTCAAGTTGATGACTTCCAAGATTTTGCGAGGAGCCCACATCTCCCTCCTTGCTGCTTTTGCTCTTTGTGGGGTCCCCAATCCTGCTGACTCCATTTCAACATACTGTTTTACTACATGGGTAAGCTGACTGCCTCACAGGGTTGACATGCAAAAAAAGAATGCCCCTTGTACTATAAGAACCTTGAGAAGAAAGGACTCATTCTCATATCTGAGGAGAACTAGCTCATTCATACCTGATCTATTAGTATAAAAGATATCCCTTTCTGTTCACTCATGGTTTCCCACTGCATGGGAAATTCCAATTGCTTAATCTCTACACGTTACTGAAGGAGTACTCAACGGTGACTAGAAAAGCAAAATTTTATCTCAGAGAGGAAGACTAAGCAGACTGTATCAGGCAGGGTGTACTAGACTTTGCTGCAATAACAAATAACCCCAGAACTAAGTGGCTTAAAATGAGATTAATTCTCACCCATGCTACATTTTCCCTGAGGATTGGTGGGAGGGCTCTTCTCTATGGCATCATTGTTCTTACTACAAGAACAGGATGATAGAAAAGCCACTAACTAGGACAATGCTTATTGCTGGGATAGAGAGAAAGGAATGTTAGGAAGCATGCACTGGCTCTTACAGCTTCTGCTCTGAAGTTACACACCATACTTTTCTCATAGTTTAATGGCAAAAGCAAGTCACACTTAACTTCTTGTGGCAGGAAGTACAGTCCCACTATGTGTCTGAAAAGAGAGAGAACTGAATGAAGTATCTGTGAACAACCAAATAAACCAGTTGAAAGGTTTTGTTATTGATATAGAAATAATGGAATTGACAGATGCAAACTTTACCAAAAAGGTCAGAAGATTTTTTAAGAGATACAATCAGAATCCCCAAATTCAAGAATTAAGAAAAAAAATCCTTTCAAAACTTAAGAATTCAGCAGATAATTTGAAAGGAGAATAATCTCTTCTGAAGATGAATTAGATTCCTAGAAGAACAATCGTAACACAGAGCAAAAATACAAAGAGGTGAAGATACTGAGTAAAAAAATATAAGAGACATAGAAGGCAGTTCCAAGACACTTAACTTGCAAAAAAAAAAAAAAAATTTCCAGGAGGGGAAAAAAATGAACAGATGGAAGAGGATAGTAATTTAAAAAGAAGAAGGAGATGAAAAGTTTCTTAAGATAAAGACTTGAAATTTCTGTTTGAAAAATATAATCCAGGTCCAGGCTAGTTTCATGAAAAAATAAAGTATGTGTGTGTATATATATTTGTGTGTGTGTGTGTATACATATGTGCATGTACATACACATATATATATCTGTACATATTTGTACACATATATAAATATACATGTGCATGTAAATACACCCATGAATACATGTGGGTGTGTGTACACTGGAGTTATAAATACATAAAGGTGTATGATTGTGTGTATGCAGGAGAATACATGGGTATATATGTATATTCTATATCTCCTAGAAATTCTGGAAGGACAAGGAGACAGAGAAATTTTTCTAAGCTTCCAGAGGGAAGAAATTTCTTAGTAGGGAAAGAATCAGACCAGCACTATCCTGCAACCATTGAAGCCAGAAGTCAGCGGGATGTCGAGAGGCTATTGAGAGAGAGGAGTGGTGTCAGGAATCTCCACAGAGATTTCATTCACCAATCAGAGAAAAGACAAAAATAGTCCGACCTGCACAGCCTCAGACTGTAATCTGTTCTTGGACTATATCTGTGAAAGTGCTTGATGAACTAATATAACCAAATGAAAATTGAACCAGATTGGCATTTCAAGACTGGGGAGAACAGGAATGAACAATGAATTTCACAATATATAGTTAAATATTTATTCATTAAAATAGCTCTACAAAAAAAAATAGCTCTACAAAGGTGCTATTTTTTTTTTGCCCAATTTATAAATGGGGAAACAGAGACTTTGAGAGAACTGACTGGCACTCAGGATAGCAGAGCTGGGATTCAGGCAGAAGCGATTTGAGTGTGGAGCCCATGCAGTGAATGGCTTATCCATGTGACTTCCCTTGATGCCTTGGCTGCTCTAGCAAAATACCACAGACTAGGTGGCTCTTCCCACAGTTCGGCTATTGTGGACATTGCTGCTATAAACATTGGTGTGCATGTGCCCCTTTGAATCACTATGTTTATATCCTTCAGATAAATACCTAGTAGTGCAATTGCTGGGTCACAGGGTAGTTCTATTTTTAACTTTTGAAGAACCTCCATGCTGTTTGGATGAGAGGACACAAGCATTCAGACTGTAGCACTTGGTCAGGGTAGAACTGCTTGAGTAAAACCAGAAAACCAAGAGTTACCAAAGAAAGACACATTTGTCAACAAAAGGTGTTTGACAAAAGATACCAAATACAGAACCTAAATATCAAAAAGAAACTAGAAACACATGACAGAAGTTTATGTAAGTAATGTGACCAGACAAAATGACATAAAAGTAAATAACTAAATAAAAAAATGGGCAAAGTGTATAAACAGACCATTTATAGAAGAAGGAATGCAAATTGGCAATAACTTATAAAAATATCCCTCACCTCATTTGCAATCTAGATAGCCTAAGTTAAAACTACATTGGACCAAAAATTTTCCACCTTTAGGATTGGCTGCAATGAAAAGCACGTATAACATTTACCATATAACTGATGGGACTTTGTTATATGTATACTTTCATATGCTTATGGTCACAGTATAAATTTATACATTAAGGAAACATAATGTCACATTTATGAAAATGAAAAGTACACACACCCAAGAAACCCATTGGGTAACATAGTTCTATAGCAACCACAGCATATCACATTAAGACATCAGTGGACAGGTATATGTTTAACCACTGGTTCTCAAGAAAGAGGATGAAAGGAGAAGAGGAAGGGAGGGAAGGAAGGAAAGGAAAGGAAGAAAGAAAATCTCTCCTTTGTAGCACCTGCCATTTTCTGTGCTGTAAATACTCCCACCTTGGCCAAGTTCAAGGTATGACTGTGCAGAGTGGGAAAAGATGCACACAATTGTAGGGGCACACTCGTAAGATGTGTACCACAACCCAAATTACAGTATTACTACGATCTCTTAACTTTTTCTCCTGTAATCTCTCTGTATTGTTAGACTTGTTAAAAAAAAAAAAAGCATTAAATACTTTTGTAGTTTTTGACATTCTTATAAAAATTTTTTAAAAGAGTGCACTTCACTAAGTCTTATACGGGTACCCCATAAAATCTTTCAGTATTTTTAGATCTGATTTATTGAGTTCTGGAGTCTCAAGCTCAGTCAAGTGCTCCATTACTATTTCCTCATCTGTTAGACATTGTAAAGAAGTCTGACAGCTCTCTTAATAAAATGAATCTTCAGCACTCCAAGGTTGGCAAAGGAGTGAGAGATAACTTCATTGCTAACCTTGCAGGATCTGTGTGTGATTATATTAAGGGAGTGGTCAGGTTTCCCTTCAATTTTAATGTCACCATAGTACAAGGCAGAGACCATGTTTGTCTTATTCTCCAGAGTTGCCAAAGGGGAGCCCAATTCCTGGCACTAGAGAATTAATAATCAATCAGCTAGTAAATAAACACATTTTTCTTTTTGCCACCCTCAGCCCTTTTTGTTTGAAAACTATCTGATAGAGAAAATAACAGCAAAAGAGTCGTCAAGCTCCTTCTCTGCTGTGAACATTAACTATACTACAGTTAGCCCAACTATCTCTACCCATTTTCCTTTTTGCCTTGAGTTTAAAAGAAAGACTTATGGAAGAAAAAGGTGCTTATGTTTCTTTATATTTTTCTAAAAAATCTTTGCTTTTTTCTCTGCTTTAGCCTTACCCTTTTGTGTGCATCTTTCACATTGCACATTTTTTCTGTCTTCATACTCACCCTTTGAAAATAGAAGCTCGTCAGCAAGCTTTCTCTGAAGCTACTTGGTTAGTGTTAACATTTAGAAATCTATTCCTGTTATGTTTATTTGGATCTTTGTATTATTGGAATTTCTCCTTTTAACAATCTCTTACCTCGTTTGAGCCATTTTCCTTCTTAATTTCTCAAGCAATGATGTCATAGTTCTATTTGCTTTGGACTGATGAGGAAAGAACTTACGGTCTCCCAGCATCCTTAGCCTACTGGACGTGGCTGTCACTAGCTATTGGACTGTTTCCCCCAGTTTTATACCTGTCTTTGTTCCTTACCTCAAAAGCCCTTGTGCTGTAGTATATGGGACAGACATTTCACTGTTTCTTCACAGTTTAATGATGTAGGTCGTGTTTGCCGAATGCCCACTACCTGTCTGTGTCAGTGTGCCTATTTTATTATAAGCTCCTAGGAAAAATAAATGTCAAGATGTCTAATATAGTGCAGTTCCTTCGGGCACTTAAATGCTGTATGTATTTGTGTGCCGTGTATGTGTGTAAAGAAAATATTTTATTTACATGTTTTTGAAGGAGAAGATCTGAAATAGGTTGGTATTTAGGTAATTCCAAGTCCTTTAAAAATAGTGTAGTATCTGTGAGCCTTGTGCAAGGGAGCAAATCAGCAGGTATGGAGGGTTATGGAATAAACCTCAGAGTAATGTACAGTGTGACTCTTTAATATCATTGTAGAAAGTAGAAATTTTACAAAGTAAAAATCCACTGTAAGAGTGTTTACAAACATTGTCATGTCTCTAGGCTGCCTGTATTATCCTTTTTGCAAAGGCCACGAAGAGACAAGGAACCAGGAAACAGGGAAGGAGGGAATATTCTGTGTTAAGTAGTCTAGCAGACAGGAGAGATGCATTTTTCTGTTAGTTTCAATGCTAGAGAAATTGAAAACTTACATATGAGGGAAGGCCACATGGAGTCTAGACATAATGCTGGAAGCTAGATAATTTTGAGCAAAGAACCCACCCAACACACACACACACACACACACACAGAGACAGAGAGAGAGAGAGGGGCAAGGAACTCAGGATAGCATGAGACCTAATCAAGTTTGTATTTATGATCATGCTTAGATTGAGTAGTGGCTGATAACGGTGTAAAGTTTGTAAATGTAACGCCTCATTGTACTTAGGTGTTTAAATTTCTTTTGCTATTGCTCTGTGTATTGTTTGACTAAATATAAAGAAAGGTAATTGTTTTAATAAACAGGTCTATTTTGTGGGGGAAAAAAACAAACTTTACCTGAGTGGAATGGTGATACTATTTATGTCTGTTTTATTCCATGAAACCATTGTTAAGCCACTATACCGCTCAACTGGCAACTGAATATCTGAATTGTATGCAGTGTTTAGGAAGAAATAAATAGCCTCATTCTATAAAGCCATGCCTATAAAATGACAGTAAAACTTCATTGTAATTAGCTCTTACACTCTGATTAGGAACATATAAACCTGCCAAAAATCTTTATCTTGAAATCTGTGGCCTACACATTTCTGTTGTCTGAGCTCAGGGGACAAAGCTTCAATCTCCAAGGAATCTGGGATTATTCATTGAGTTACTGTCTGCTTCACTTGCAAAAATGGTCATTCTCTTTGTCCCTTGCCAGATTCCCAAGGGGACATGAAGAATGAAGTCTTTAAAGCTCTGCAGAATATATATAAATAATTGTTTTAATTGAACACTCTCCTTGGGCAGACAAATAGGCCCTATGATTTGACAGGTTCCTTTTCATCTCCATTACCTATGATGGAAATGCATAAATCCCGTTCTAACCAGCTCATATGTTAATATCTTCAACAGGATCCTGATAGATCTGCCAACCTAGATGGATGTGATTTCTAACCAGCTTCACATTCCAGCTGTGTAACAAACTAGAAGGGCAAGGCAGATCCAATTTGGGCTTTTCACTTTGCCAAGCATAGTAATGAATTCATCTCCACTTTCTCCTGTGAGAGCACTGAGAAGAATTTTAAAAGGCTGAAGTGTTTTAAAATGATGACCAGACATGAATTTGAGACATAATTCAATTACACAAGTTATTACGAGGACACCTACTAAGTGCAGGACATTCTACTGGGTGTTCACTAGGAGAAATGTTTCCAAATGCCAACAACACTCAGTCTCTTCTCTCAAGAAATTTAAAATGTAATCAAGGAGATAAAGGGGTACATACTTACTGTTAGTAAAAGCAAACTGTGACGAGCCAGAGCATATTACTAAGGGGAGACTAACGCTGATAGAATCAGACATAAGTGTTTAGAAAAGATGATTGCAAGCAAGCCTTGAAGAGTATAAAATTTATCACTGTTGTTATTTCTGCAGTTCCAAAGCTAAGGACCTACCTAGACAGAGGTAAAAATGGCTACCCAGCATTGCCATGTTTTGAATGAATGGCCCTTAATGGGTGGGGTCAGTGTCTGACCCCCAGTTAGTATTCATTTGTCTTTAAACAAGTGAGAAACAAGGGAAGCATGAGAGAAGAAGCTGAAGTACAGAACTCTGTGAGAGAAGGACTGAGACTCCCTATGGGTCTTCCAAGAGTGTGGTTAAACGGAGACGCTATGCATGCTTACCATAGACCTTCTGAATAGACTCATCTCAGCATGGTGCTCATGGAGCCTGGGTGGGAGCTTGAGAGAGAAGCGGAGATTTTAGAGCCTTAGATCCTAAAGGGAGACAGGATGTGAAGGATAGGTGAAGGAAATGGGAGTGGGATCAATGAGAGAAAATAGGCAATGAACAAATTTTAACAAATGGGGCCCTATTTTCAGGCCTACATTTAAAGGGAACTTCATATTTTAGGAACTGTCAGTTTTGTTGATTCCTTACAAAATTGTCTCTTACCTTGGATTCCAAACATTTTATGCAGTTTGCTTTCATAGAAGATAATGCTGAATTCCTGACTATTTTACGCCTTGACAGTGTTGATATTCTTAAGCCCTGTTTACCCAAACAGTGCCTTGGGATAATTTTGTTTGTCTACCTAAATAGAATAACATTCTTCTCCTGCAGACATCAAACATATTACTGCTTGTGATCATAAAGGCTGTCGGTTTCAGGACTGTCTTGGGAAAAGAAAAAAATTCTAATTTTATATAATTAATCAGAATGTAGGTCACTTCATACAGTAGGTTTTTTTTTTTTTTTTTTTTTACTTTTTTAAGAAACTTAGTTGTTCCTTTGGATTTTACATAATAAAGTCTGTTTTTTTTTCTTGCCCCTTCTCCCTGTGTCAATAAATTAAGACACCGTCATATCAACTTCATCAGTCATTAACAACAACAACAAAAATAACACTAACCTATTGTTTTATATTGACTATATTGATGAAATTAATACAGAGAAAGAACACTTTGCAAGCCAGGAGTTTAGTGGAAACCAGAGCTTCATGGAAAAGTTTGCTGGTCAGGAGTCAGGAAACCTATTTCTTGATTCTGACTTTGCTACATACTTGCAGAGATTGACTAATGCCTTTCTCTCTGAATCACTGTGTCCATGTTGGTAAAATTTAGGGTTTAAAAGCTTGTTTCATGGTTACAAATAATAATAACAACAACAGACACTATTGAGCCCTTATTCTGTCAGACACCAAGCTAAGCCCTCTGCTTGTACTATCCCACTTAATTCAAATGACATCTCCTTTGAGGTAAAATCATTATTACCTGTATTTTCAGTTGAGGGAATTGAAGGCAAAGTGTATCGTGGTCTAACATACTAGGCATTGCACTGAGTGCTTTTCATGTAGTTTAGCCCGTTCTAATGCGATCCTCACAACAGCCTTACATTCTAGCTCCATTTTAGAAAGAAGGAAATGGAGACTCAGGAAGCAAAGTGATTAGTCCCCCCTCTCCCCAAAAGACCATGGCAGATCCAAGAGAAATACACAGGTTTCCTGACACCGAGGCTGATATTCTTTCACGGTACCCTGTTTACATTGAAACTATTGGAATTCAGCTTTTTTCATGTCTATAATTTTTATCTGTCAGAGAAACGTAGGAATTTGGCAACTTACAAGCCAAATCTGGCCCATCAATGTGTCTTCTTTGCCTGCATGGTAATTAAAAAATTTATAGTTGCCAACATTTTAATGCCAGAAAGCTTCCCAGAAATAATCTAGATTTCTGGCTTCTTTTGAAAAATGGAAAGATCTGGCCTCCTGAGGCCCTGATCCTTCCATGGCAAATGACCCCTGGAGCTGAATGGAGTGCTGTCCAGTTTCACACAGTGCCCACCCAGCTCTCTTCCTTTGTCTGTGTTTCCTCCAAAGCCTTTGTGTTCATAGGAGTTTGTGACTTCTGGAATAAAGATTTCTGCTTCTCCAAAATTAAGGAATTTGAAGGTTTGTTGGATAGCACAGCAAGTTGAGGATCCTCCTTGGGTTCTTCTCACCATAGCCATGCCATAGGAGTGAAAGTCATAGTGGTGTGGTTTCTCTTTTGCAGGGCTTTTCCAGACAGAGCATTTCTTCAGCATAAGTGACATTTCAAAATCAGGACGGCAAGCTGAATTGTAATTGGCTCTGTCACCATTTGGGTTTGATGCTGGCACCTCCTGTGTTTGCCCTGGTTGAATAATCTGTTTGCATCTGAGTAGACCACACACAGACAAATGTGGACTCTGTTTATATTGAACTTGGTTCCTCTGGGTCACAGCTTTGGAACAATTGGTAGGTTGGAAATTTACCGGTATAGATGTGGGTGCAAAAACTCACTTAAACCCATTTTGGAAGCTGACCTAAATAACCTTCTTTGAGCTACAGTGAAAGGGACATTCTCATTGATAGCTCCAGTGGATTAGAGCAAATGCAATGAACACCATGTCTGAATATGAGATGTTCAATGTAATCAAGACATTTAGTGTTCACATTTTATAGATGAGACAGTTGAAACCCAGAGTTGTCTAAAGTTACATTGGTTGGGGAAGTACCTATTATATATCCTCAGCAGCTCTCAGTGATGAGCAGAATTCCCTCTTATTTCCTGGATCTCTCTCAGACAAGTCAACAAGCTCCATTTCTAGAGTTCTTGAGGAAAGACAAATGTACCCATTCTGTCCCCATTTCCTGTGAGCAGCAGTCCGCAAAGGACCAAGAGGGAAGGGATTAAGTTTAGGAGACTGAAAACTCCTAGGTCTGCTCTGGGACCAACTGTAGGGACTTCCTAGGGCCTCTTCCCCATTGTGACAATCTGGCAGAATCTTTGCAGTACCGATCTCAGTGACCTGTATATGTAGATTTTTTTGGCATTTAAGATCTTGTTCCTAGCCTCCATCTTCAACCAGTGAGTTAGAGGTAGGAGTGAGTCAGGAGTAAATGAGGAAAAGACTGGAAGCCCTCTAGGAGGAGACTCATTGGCACCATCTTTATCCAGGACACTTCTCTGAGACCTACCCTTGGAAGCCTGTGGTTGCCTAATCCAAGTTGGGCAGCTACAAGGAATCTCCTATTACAGTGAGTACCAGAATTTCTTATTAGAAAAGATAGGAACTTTAACTCAATCTCCAGCACTGTACTAGGCATTATGAGACTTACAAAAGGAACATGTGTGAAAAACAGTTTCAGCCTTCAGGGAGTTCATACTGCAGGTCAAGGGCATGCATAAAGGTGTTCAGAAAGGAGCTTCTAGTCTTCTTTGATGCACTGACCAATCAACGTCATAAAAACACTTCATGATAAATAATCCCTTGTCCATTCCGGATTCATAACACCCGGAAACTGTCAAGGACAGATGTAATTTTGGGGTAAAGGAAAGGAATTGCTATAAAACTAAGGTGGGAAAATGTTAAACTGCAGTAGACTACAGTAGAGACTAGGTGGGATCAGAATTGACTTCAAATAAGCCACCCTTTAATATTCAGATACATCAGGCATTAATAAGGCTACCATGGGGTCATGTTTAATATTATAACTTGCCTCAGGTTACATAGCCAGTGAATGAATGCAAAGTTGAGCACAATTTGGGAAAGTATGGAATATTTTTAACGTGACTCCTAAGGAAGTGCTGAAGTATTCCTTCTGTGTGGGTAAAATCTTTGGCAATCTGTGATATCATTTTCATGCTGTAATGGCACTCGTGCATGCAAGGAACCCAAGGAGTCAGTAAGCCTAATGGAAATGTGTTTCCTTTTTCCCTTCTGCCATGACTCTCTTTCAGTAGACTTGGAGCTTTGAAGGTGACTGTAATTAAGCATTCATTCCATTGGCATTGTACTTCTCACCTGTGAGAAAATTGAGTAGTGTGTTTTTCCCATAAATAATGTGCAAAATTCATCTGAATGGACCAGATCATCTAGAATTTCACTCTGAGACTTGATAGCTCTGGCGGTTGTATCTATGTATCATGTAAATGATTGTTTCCTGAGTGATTTTATCTGGATGACAATTCATTTCTGTGTAGATAGAGGCAGCAGTTAGAGGGAGATCATTAAAGTACATTGTGTGTACCTTTGTATTTGGTGCTTAGAAGTCTCTAGTTGTCATTGTGCTTCCTTTCCATGCCCTTCTTGATTCTGACTTCTTTCCGGCCGTTATGACAGCAATTTATTATTCTGTTTGCAGTTCATTTCTGGATGAATTACCTATTCCTCTCTCCACTTGTCACTGTGGCTTCTTCAAGGTCCCATGTGGTGGGGGGTGGGGTGAGCAAACCAGTCTAGGCTGTGTAAAGGGCTGGACTTTCTATTCAAATTAGGATTATTTTGAGAAAGCTGCTGTAGAATTAAGTTTCCTCAATCAGCAGGACTTATGTAAAGCCATATGTTGGTGTGATTTCCTCAGATAAAGCCTTAGAAATGTTCTTTTACAATCCCTAACTGGTAGACAGCTGCTGTGTACAGGCCTGTCCTGTGGACCAGGAGCTGTGGCCAAGCCTCTGAGGTGCTGAGCGCATGAGGTTTCCAGTGGCCATTCACTCTTGAGGCACTAGACTCAACCAGAAAGGATTGAAAGGATTTTATAAGGAAATCTCTCAGCAGCCAAGTTGGGGATATGGAGTGATCTGTTTAATCAATACCTTATTTGGATTGTTAGTTGTAAAAGGCTTAGAAAATAATGCAACAGAATACTCAGTTCTGAAATAACACTGAGTGTCATTTCACCTTTCTTTGATTCCGAAGGTCCTTTAGAATCCTTGTATCCTGAGAGAGCCAGTTAATAAAGATTTGAGGTCTAGGATGTCTGATAAACCATACTTTATTCCAGTTGGGAAAGTAAATATGTAAGTGGAAAGGGCATAAAGTCCTCCTGACCCAGGAGGGGGATGAGAGCCCAAAGCAAAGGTAGGGGTGTTTGTAGTTAGGGGTGCTTGTTTTTATTACTGTGTGCCTCTGCTAATTGTCCCCTAAACCTTCACTTCTGGAGCATAAGATGGGTAAAGATAGGGCTTCCTTTTTATCTGTTTTGGTCCCTTACCTATTAGTACCCAGTTCTGTGATGCATTTTGAGGTGCTTAATCAGAAGGCTACTGATTTTCAGTTAAGGCCCAGAATTTTCAGGAAAGATCTCCTGGGGATGGACTTGACATTGCTCTGTCTTGCTCATCTAGCTCACTTTGTCTCTAACCGGACTCTCACTCAAAAACAGGCTAAGAGAGCAGCACATCTGATGATGCAGCATCTCCTGTCCTGTGTGGCTAGAGGGCTGAACACGAGCCACAGGACTCTGGTGTCCTGACTTGGTGCCCTGTCTCAGTGCCAGCTTCCAATCTGGGTTTCCAGGCTCATCCTTCAAAGGATTGAAAATAGCATCACAGTTTCCTTCTCTTAGGAGCTTTCTCACCTTTGACAAGCCCCTGGGACAAACGAACCTGACCTCTGTGGCTTCTTGTCTGTCAGCCCTGATTGAATATTCACTCTGCGGAGCATCATGCCAGGCATTGTGGAAAATTATAGAAGAAGGAGGTGATGCACTCCTGGCCTTTGAATGTCTTATCAGCTTACAGGAGAGACAGAACCAGCACAAAGCAAAATACATGAAAATTCAAATGCCAGCCAGACACATATTGTTCATTATTTATAAATCCAATTAAAGTAGCCTAGGAACACGTATTTATGTTCATGTATCAATATGTACATAAAATTAAAGCATTTGCTGAAATGCCTTGAAGTAACTGGAATTGGAAAAAGATAGTTTTCTTCTGCCTAAGTTTGGTTCTCCAGGAAGGACCCTGAGACAAAGATTTAGAGCAAGTAGTTTATTTGAGAAGTTTCAGAAACACCACCAAGAGGAAAGGGAAAGGAAGATAAGAGATAGAAAGGCAGCCAAGAAAGGGTGTGTTACCTGAGCCAGCTGCAGATGATGATGGACACTTATGCTCAAGCGTATGGGGAGATAATGGGGAACAGCTAAGAACATGCACCTCATCAGTATCCCCTGGACTGTATCAGCCTCGGGTTGAGGACTCCTCTCAGGATGGGTTATCCATATATTCCTGGCCTGCCAGGCCCAGACAGATAGTTTTTTTGGGAAAACTCTCATGCAAAGAGATGCAGCTAATGGCAGTTGGAGGTTGGCTTTGGAAAGACCTGAGGGATAAGAGCGGAATATTGACAGCCTCTGCTGCATTTACAGGTATTAAAGGGAACAATGGCTTGGAAAGGAGAGGAGAGAGAGGTTTTGAACATTGAGGAAACCACTGTCTCTGAAGGCCCGGATTAACAGTGGGTGACATTGAAGCCAGAACCCATAGGCTTTCTCATGTGAGTTCCTCGAAGGAGTGTGGTTCAAGTGACACAGGGAAACAAAACAAAACAAAAAGTGACACAGGGAAGAAGGTACCAGCTGAAGCATACTGAAGATGGAAGGTGGTTTGGAGTCTGAAGATCCAGGTTGTGATGGCTGCTCCGAGTTTGGATGCCCGGTGTTCTAGTAGGCATGTGTTGGCTGCAGATCATGTTGGGGCTAGCCACACTGTGGATGATAGACAGTCACTGTATCTGTGGCATGAAGACCTGATTCATCCACAGGGATCAATGCAGAAGAATGAAAGCTGCCTGTGAGTGGAGGTGCTGTGAGTCAACATGGGCTTCTTCAGCTCACCTAGGTTGAAAAGGCAGGTGGTGACCAACAAGCAGTGGGGATTTTATCCCAGGTCTCCTGCCATATTTATAAAGGATAAGACTGACAGCATTGTTGGGGAAGTGGGGAAAGGGGTGGTCATGGTCAGTACCTCTAAAGTGGTTCTGATATAGTCTCCTCTTATATTGCATTGCATTGCATTGCATTGTATTGCATTGCATTGTGTTGTGTGTACGTACCTTCTCTGGAGAGCTGGCAGATGGGGGCAGTTAAGCTTGTCAAAGGCTGCAGCATTGCAGAGGGCTCTGGTTCATCAGACATAGTTAGTTGTTGATGTATTGCTACAGAAGGTCTGCACCCTAGGCTTTAGCCAATGCCCCTGCCAGGACTCCCATGTGTTGATCTTTGTTAATAGAAATGTCCATGTGTTTTACCTGATTTTTAGCTGCCCTGGCAGATGTGCCCAGGAAGGAGCTCCCAGAGATTGCGCCTCAGGGGTTAATTACTCTCTGATATATCAAATTATATGATTTGATGTGCTCTATTCCTTTTTTTCTACTCTGTACTGACACGCTAGGCAGAGAGGCTCTAGAATAGAAATGCCAGGATATGTTAATAATTTATTGATAGCTTTTATGTGGGGGAAAACCCCCTGTAAGACATGTTCATATATTCTTATATACACAGTAACATAGCTTGTCCATGGAAGAGGGAGAGGAAGAGTGTATCAGGTTGGATCTTGTCAGGAGACAGAAGCTAAACAAGTTACTTTAACAGAAGGAAATACTAGGAAGACTTGTATGGGAGGGAAAAAGTTTTCCTCAACTCCTTCAGGGTCCCTGCTTCTGCCTGAAAAGCAAACTGACAAGGACAGATTAACAGGAGAAAAACATATTTATGTAGTAGAAATGTTACGTGACATGGAGCCCTCACAAGGAAACGAAGACCCGCCGCACTGGTTAGAGCTGCGAGTTTCTCAGCGAGGCAGGATGGAGAGCGGGCCGTTGTGGGGGAGTGTGATAGGTCAAGGACTAGGAGGTAAGCACAGTAACCTGGTGGAAACTTAGCAAGGCCCTTGGTTAGGATTCCTCTAGGTGTCCCTTTGTCTTTAGAGATGAGGACGCTTCTTTCCTCCCAGTATCGAGAGGCCACCTCTCCCAGGAGCGCTTTGTGACCTGTTTCAGGGAAGAAGAGTGAGAGGGGGCAGAGGACATAGTGACCTTACTGCTTCTGCTGTTTCCTTAGACTCCTGTTTAAAATATTCAGGAGGCCAAGGTGGCACCTTTTGGATGGCATTTCTTGAGCCTCATCACTTGTCAACAAGGTGTTGGACAATCCAAGAGGTGCAAAGGGACACTGAGCTTCACAGAGGTCATACGCTGCAGGAAGCAGCTGTACCTCGAGGGCTGGGGGAGCCAAGAGAAGAAGTTAGGATAATGAAAACTTAAATACTTGGATGATGGGCCTTGCAGAGGGGGAACCCAGACTTCCAAGGAAGGGACACTGGACAGCTAGCTGGGCTGGGAATACAGAGAAACTGCAAAGTGGAAGCAGGTGCTCTGACTGGATCCAGTTGCTGTTGCCAGGGTGGAGTCATGTGACTTGCTGGAGTCACGTGACAGAATAGGAATCCTGGAAGGAGCCAGCGCCGCCCCCCCCAACCCAGGAGGGAGCCTGTGGCCCAGGAGAGATGTGCTTTGCAGGGTCCCAGCCCCAGCACTATGAAGCAGGGTGGGTTTAGAGGTGAAACACAGTTAGTTAAAAACTAACACAGAGAGAGAACATAAACGTGTGTATACACACAAAAGAGAAAGAACAAGAGAGAAAGGGAGAGAGTTCATGCACATTTGAGTATGAACTGAATGAGAACAAGAATGTAGTCAACCTGGGATAAGGAGTGTTGCTACTTGGCTGTAGAAATAATCATAATAATAGCCTGCACAGAAGAACTTGGTGCAGGGAAGAATAACATTAAGGACCCTTATTTAGCATGGGGTGGGGTGGTGATTAAGTTCTAAAGTCAGGACATTAGGGGAAAATCACATATAAACACTAGAATCACACACTAAGACTCTGAGAGCCTGTTGAAGTGAGAAAGCATTTGTATCACTCATCTTGTGCTTGGTCTGTGACATACATGTGCATCCTGAGTGGAATGCAGGTGGAAAACCTCTCCCCTGTCCCACTGATATTATTACTTTCTTCTGCTCTCTAGCCGAGCATGGAGAGAGGCATTCTTCTAAGTTATGAGTATGTGTGCTACAGCTTCCCCTTAAATTATACCAGGTATGTGCTAAGCACTCTCTCTCATATGCTGTTTTATGTGATGATCACATTGACCCTAGAAATGCTATTATTAGGCCTCCTTAACCAAAAAGAGATCAGATGCACAGGAAGGTTGACTCATGTGCTGTGGGCACAGCCAGTGAATGAAAGAACCTGCATTTCCAACTCAAGTGTATCTTGCTCCAATCCTATGCTCTATAATTAGCATAGTCCTGCTCCCCCCCTCTGAAGGTTCTGCCCTGACTTTATGTCTAGGGCAAATCATGTCATCTCTAACATCAAACTGAGGGGCCTCTGCAAGGTCTTTAAGGAACAGTGTCCAATATGGCAGCCACTGGACATGTGTGCTATTTATATTTAAATTAAGTAGAATTAAGTAAAATTTAAAAGTCAGTTCCTCATTGACACGTGAATCAGTTCCTCAAGTAGACCCATTCTCAGGAGCTACTTATGGCTAATGACTACCATCTTAGCACAGAACATTTCCATCCTCACAGAAAGTTCTGGAGTACATCCACAGTGAGTGAGAGCTTGATTCTCCACCTAGTTAACAAACCCAGCTCTGTATCTGACTGGTTGTGCATCCATGGGCAAGTTCCTTAACCTCTCTGTGCCTCAGTTGCCACATCTATAAAATAGAAATAATCAAGGCAGCTCCTCACCGGGTTCAGATGAGATTTAAATAAGACACGATTTGTAAAGTTCTTAGGATGGTACCTCACACATCATGGATTCTCAATACATGTTACCTAAAAGGGGAAAAGGTCTCTTAGCTCTAACATTACGTGATTTTCTAAAAATTCCACTGTCACTATTTACCTTCTGACATTTTTTTTGAGGAAGAGAGGAAGAAGTTTGAAGCAGGGGAAGGAGTATCTTGATAATTGATATTTGGAGTGCTTCATGGGGTCAGGGAATCCTACAATAACTCATAAAATTATTCTATGTAATATTCATTACTATAATTCTTACCGTGTACCATGTTTTGATCTAAGAACTTAACACATACTCCCTCACTGAATCCTCCAAACAGGCTTATGTTCTACTTCTTCCATATCATCATTTTCAGTACCCTCCACATTTTACCACTTTTCTGGGTAAGTCCTGCAGGAGTAGGGAGGAAAGAATAAGATTCTACCAGGGGTGCCTGGGTGGGCTCAGTCATTAAGCGTCTGCCTTCGGCTCAGGTCATGGTCCCAGGGTCCTGGAATCGAGCCCCGCATCGGGCTCCCTGCTCCGCGGGAAGCCTCCTTCTCCCTCTCCCACTCCCCCTGCTTGTGTTCCCTCTCTCGCTGTGTCTCTCTGTCAAATAAATAAAATCTTTAAAAAAAAAAAAAAAAGAATAAGATTCTACCCTTATAAAGAGAGTAGAGAAACCAATAACTGTCAAGGGTATATCTCAGGCTAGATATTTTGTGTGTTTATCTAATTTAATGCAACAACCCTGATATTTTCCTCATTTTATAGATGTGGAAATAAGCCAAAGAGGTGGTTAAAATTAGCCCAGCATCACACCGCTAGTTCAGAGTAAAAACTGGGAATCTAATGTAGGCCTAATTTCAAATCCCACATATTTTTCATGGCATCTTGATGTATATTAATAGGGAAGATAATATTTTTGTATGTTCAAGTATAATACAAGGAAGAAATAAAAGAATATAGGTAAATTGCCATAGGAATTAAGAGGAAGAGGGATTACTCCTAGTCAAGAGGTCATGAGTCTTCCTTGAAGAGGTAGCATCTGAAATGGAGCTTGAAAGTTGGTAATATGTTGGCAGGTGGTATCGGGGGCAGAAAATTCCAGGCAGATGGAGGAGCACAAGGACAGACTCTGGCAGGATGAGGATACCATGAATAGTTTGCAGAAGGGGCCAAGGATGGGGTTCTGCCTGGGTGGGAAGGACTCTTTTGTCACTGACATTCTTTTTTTTTTTTTTTTTTTTTGTCACTGACATTCTTAGAATCGCCAGTGCATGGTCATAGTAAAAAGTAGAGTAACTCTTAATTTTATTATTGATTTTAAATCCCCTACAGACAGTGTGCCCTCTTTATAATGTGTGGCCAGGACAGACCACTCCCACCGGCCCCTACTGTTCAGTATAACACTGGTAATTGGGTGTGCTTGGATAAGTTCCTCTTTCTCTGCCTTTCGTGGTAGCACTGCAAGTTCCTATGATTCTCAGCCTGTATTCCTCAGTGGTGTGCAGCCTATCCCATGTTCCAGGGAGATAGGTTCTACGAAGGACAGAGGGCTAGCCCTGGACTTCCCATGAGTTTTGGGAAAGGGGGGTGTCACAAGTGGAACCAGGTGTCTGGCACACTTCAGGTCTGGAGTTCTCCTGACCCAGGCATAGAAACTTTCTTCAGGATCTGGATAATGCTTTAGAGTCAATGAGCAAGGCTAGATTGAACCAAAGGGCATGGACCATGGGCCTGGAGGAATCTTCTTAGAGATTTATCAGTGGGTGGGGAGTTGAGAGTTTGAAGTTGAAGACTGAAATCACTAAAGAGAAGCCCAGGTGGTTGTTGATACCCCTCCTACCCCAACCCCCTGCCCTTTCCCCAACCACCACCCAGGGGCAAAGGAAGATGGAGGACCTCCTGCTAATTTTCAACTGCACTTTGCTCTCTGTTATGTAGTATTTCAGTGACAGGATCCACTCAGGAGAGTTGGGGCAAAGCTGGCTGAGTTTTGAGTTCAGGTGCCCACGTGGCAGTGGAATGATGCTTCCTGACCTTTCAGACCTTTGAGACCGCTGGGCGGTCTTAGACTTCACCTGGAGCCTCCTGTCCAGGATGTGACCACCTAGGGGAATTCCAGGGAAAGGTGGCAGGTAGAGTATCCTTTCTGAGTTTTATTCTCTCTCTCCTCCCTTCTCTTCTTTCCATGTGTCTGTTACTCTGTTGTGTCTCCTTCTCCTCAAGATTCATAGATCAGTGATGCAGGGGTATTTATTTTATGTTCTTGTCAACAGAGATATCATGGACTGAAATGTGATGGGTACCCCAATGAGCTCACTACAAGATCTCAAAGATTCCAAGCCACTGGCTGCTCCCAAGCATAAAGCCACCCTTCTGGAGAGGCGGCAGGAAGGAAGCCTGGAGGAGGTGAGGAAACATCACTCTTCCCTCTGCCCTTGACTCCATCGGCCTTTAGCTGCAGATGGTTGGGCCCAGGCCTGATGGGCTGTTTCCCATGTGTCCTTCCACAGGCTCCACTTTTGGCCAGAGGACAGACCACCTTCTCAGGTCTCTGGGGGAACTGCTGAAGGACAGTGAGGGAGATGTTGCTGGTCCCCAGGACAGAAACACAGCAGCTGGAACCAAGAAGCACCTGGAGTGGGACTCAAGCCCAGCACCCCTTCATACTGAAGCTCTTTGAGCTGCATGTGGTTCCTGATTGGACTGTTTTTGCTTTGCCACCACCTGCATAACACTGTTCTGGATGCTTTTGAATTATTGGCTTTCTTTCCTTTTTTCCCCCCCTCTGTCTTTTCTTTTTTCTTCTCTTGGCCCTGAGAATTGTAAGAAGAATTGCTTTAGAAAGTATAATTCTGTTGCTGAAATTAGCCTTGTTTATGAACAAATTCTGTCCCTAAGGATTTTCTGAATTGCAATCCCAGGTTACCTTGTAAATGGGGCTGCATGATTTGATTTGTGTAGTACTGATCCTTAGATTAAAAATACATTTTCTTTCTTTCTTTCTTCTCTTTCTTTTCTTTCTTTCTTTCTTTCTT